>NC_056743.1:1058629150-1058666650 GCF_019279795.1 Protopterus annectens
ATTATCATTTGATATTTAGCCACACAATGCATCTATGTTTATCATTCAACGTTTATGGACTTTAGTCTGTTTTAATGCTGAATTAGACATGCTACATTTGGTCATAATCTGTTTCTAGTTTTAGAAACATGCTGCAGTCTCCACCATGAGAATAAGATATATGCCCTCTCCTTATGGAAAATGGGTACAATGAAACCTGTCAGACAATAACAGTGAAATCATCATGAAAGCTTAAGCTGTTACATATAAAAAGATATATACCAGTCCCCCTTTAATTGCTCTTAACAACACTTTCAGGGAAATTAAACAGGATATGTAGAGGTTCATAGGTGCATATGTTTGTACTAAGTTAACTGCCCTTGCAGGCCATTTTAGGCCTAGCCAATTATTTCATTTGGTGCTTAAAATTAACTTATCCTACTGGAGTTTAGATTCACATAGGTGAATTTCTAAGATCTGTATTTATATTTTACTGTAGTGATAATTAATGTATCATAATATAGGCATTTAGAGTGGATCCATGCCTTGGGATCAAGCATTTAGGAGCTGCCTTTGCTCATTAGTAATACATGGTAGGGGGACCAATCCTGGGGTAAATTTCTTTTTTCTCTTCCATTTATGCAAATTAATCATGAAGGTGGTCAAGCATGACCTTTGTTTTATGTGTATGGAAAATCTGTTCTTGAACAGTGGTATCCTTTGAGAGATATAGCTGTCCCTCTAAACCATTCTGTTAATATAGCAGAAGAGGCTTAGGTTCCTAATTTGAGTATTTCTGATCCAATTTGACTTGTGGATGTAAGATAATTCCATCAGTAATGGGTGGAAAGATGGTCATCTCTTATCAGTCTGTAAGAGACCAAATATAGAGATAACACTTTGAGGTGGTATGTGTAAGGCATATTGTTTATTGCTTCATAGGCTAATGACCACAAGGGCCTTTATAAGCTTAGCCATGCATACCGACCCAATTCTGTCCCTATGTACCGTGGGCATTAATTAGGCGGAGGTATGTTACTTAGGAAGTTTCTACAGGTTATGTGAGGGGTATTTTACTTTGGGCATTACAGTCTGCCACTGTCTGTAAGAGACACGGGGGCCAGACCAGAGATGAATTCTCCATTTCCAATCCATTGGTCAATGTTACATTAAAATAAGGTTAGGGATGGACTCTGCTTCACATCGATGGGGAGCCTGTTCCATAGCACAGGGATTCTCTGAAACACATATGTGTCTCGCCAACATGCCTTATTTACATTGCAAGAAAAATATAAATCCTTGGATCTAGTGGTTCTGATGCTGGTAATTTTGTGGATGTGCAAAAGGTCCATCAGAGCTGGATCCAAGGATGCCTTGTATGTCAGGCGTAGATTGCCTCTAAGTAACCTGTAGGAACCCAAGTATAGAGATAGGGATTTAAGGCAATCCATATAGGACAATGTGTTTATACCCTCAATTCTCCTAGAAGGGGACTTTTTTGGGTGTTCCAACTGTTACATATGTCTGGTCAGGTGCATGCCAAAGGGGTCTGATAAGGGCTGAATAAAGTAGCACTATGGCTCCTTGGACCTGGATGTCATGCCCTTAGTTATAAGTTGGGGAACATAGAATGACTTTTTTACTATCCTGGCCACATGTTGATCTAAGGCCATTTTACTGTATACATGTGTTCCCTGAACCCTGACTACTGGGTCAGATTTTAGGGTGTCTTATCAATGGAAAGCCTGGGTGGCAGTTTTCCCAAAAAGCACAATAATACATTTCTTTGCATTGAGTTTTAATCCATGACATTAACACCAGTCATTTGTCTGTGTTAAACCCTCTTGTAAGATGTTTGTGTCATGAAGGAATCTATGATAGCTCCTAGTTTGCAGTTATCTGTGATCTTGGTCAGCCAAAGGGCCTTGAAGTAGATGTCAAGTATGAGCAGTCCCAGCATGGAGCCCTGAGGTACCCTTCTGGTGACCAGTCTCTTAGTGGAGGTGGTCTCACCAGTCCTGATTTCATGGGTCCTCTATGCAAGTTGTCTGGCAATCCAGTGAATTATGAAGGGATTTATGCCAAGTTCAGTAAGTTTGTCTACTGTACCTGAGTAAAGTGCTGCAGTGAATGCCTTAACCAGATCCAAGTAGGCAGTATGCACCACTTTCCCTTCATTCATTGCCTTGGTGACCTTCACAAAGAAGTCTACCAAGTTTAGTAGACATGAACTTCCCTTGGCAAAGTCAAACTGTCTTGGATCCAGTGTCTAAAGGTTGCCTATGTCTTTGTTGGTCATTTCCATTATAATGTTTCCATGGTTTTGCATATTAGACTAGTCAGACTATGTCTGTAGTTCTGGGGTGGGTTGATGGTCCACCTTTGTGAAATGAGATAATGGTTGCAGTCCTCCATTCGCATGCTACAAAGCCTATTTTGAGGCTATTGTTGAAATCTGATACAAGTGGCCCTGATATTCATGTTTAAAGCTATTCAGGATGCATCGTGGGATGTTGTCTGGGCCCAATAACGCTATGCTTTTGGCCTTAGCAATCACCACCAGGACCTGCTTCCTGCTAATAGTCATGGGGTTTATAAAAACACTAGATTACAGCTTGGTGTAGTAAAAAACAATCAGCACAATGTAGATCTGATAGATGAACAGTCTGAACCAGTTGTTGATTTAAAAAAACAATTTATTCCAAGCGATAAAATATAAAATCCAGGTCAAGCCCTTTTGTCCCTTTAATGTGGGGACATCATCAGAACCATGTAGATACAAATACAACTTGCTTAAATAGATCATAAATCTGTAACCAATTAATTAAATTAACTGCTTTTCATTCATAACATTTTACTACAGTAATTTCTTAAGGAAACAGAATCCTCTGAAAACTAAAAAATACTGAATGAGCCCAAACGTATTTCTTACACTAACAAATTCCCTAATATAAACTTTTAAAAAATGCTCCCTAAAAATATTTTCTAATAAGTACTTATTTAATACATTTTAAATTAACATTTGTAAATAGATATACAATGATATTCATAAAAATGTTTAAAAAATATTTAAAAAGCTAAGTATGTGAAATAATAAAAGTATTTAAATAAATTTTCTTTGAATGAATAAAAATTAATGTCATTGAACTTCCAGTTTTTCCAGCCTACCCTTGACATATAACTGGATATGCAATGATCACTTCTAAAAGCTTCATTAACTACAATTGTTGTGCTCTGAATTTAAGGATGGGAAGAATAGATAAAGTCTCATTAAGTCTTGGTAGAACCCTGGCATTAAGTTTGAATTGCAAAAATAATTCTCTCCTTTCTAAACCAAGCTCCCACCATCCTCCTCTTGGGTTCTTTGATATGATATCTAAATTCCCATATTTGAATATTGTAAAACCTTGACAAATTTGAGAATGCTTAAACAGTGCATTGTTAACATTACCCCTGGAAATGGCATACAGGTGTTCGTATATCCATTTCCTCAGTTGCATCTCTGTTTTACCTGTGTAAAAATATTCACATTGCTGACATATAGCTACATAAACTATCCCCCTAGTGGTATAGTTACCCTCCTTAAACATAATGTTCATAGCTAAATTACTTAGGGTGACCCCATTTCCATTCCAAATATAACTACACTGTTTGCATGAACCGCACAAGATAGTGCCCCTAAGTGAAGGTGATATGATGAAGGTTGTGGGTGTTATGCTAGTAGGTATTTGTTAAGGGGGCAATGAAGTAAATGGAAGGGATAAAATTTGTGCTGAATCTGTCAGCCAGCAAATTCTCTATGTCACTCTGCTCAGTGAAGGTGGCACTATTGACCACCAATCCAGCACACTGATATGTGCTGCCTTTGTGGATTTGGACATAGCTGTTGAAAGTCTTGTGGTTATCTTTAACCTGTGAGGCTATCTTGACTCATAACTGGCCTTGATGGACTTAGTTAGTCCTCTTAGTTTCCTGTTTAGTTTAATTAGAGAGCTCCTATCATGATAGGAGTTGGTCCTCCCGATTTTATCCATGACTTTTTTCCCTTTTGTTGTATAACCTTTTAAGGTTAGGATTCCACCAGTGTGGTTTATTTTTAGAGTTTCTTTTGGGCTTACTCCTACCAGTTATAGCACTCTCTATACAGCCATTGGTTCTACATGGTCTCTGTGAACAATTCTGCATAGGTTGCTGTGAACTTGGATTTGTGAGGGGCATTGAGTTTTGACAGACTATTGCTTAATACTTTGTAGTTTTCTTTGGAATAGTTCCTTACTGTTACAGGGTTTGCTGGGTTACTGATTTGATTATTATTTCAAAGGAGACAGCTTTGTGGTCCAATCACACCACTGAGGATGTGACAATGGGAGAGTACAGCATTCTCCGATATTAAGGAGTACCAGGTCCAGTATGTCTGAACCTGTAGTGAGTGTGTGCACTATCTGCTCATTTCCTGGTCTATATAGGGGTAGTTAAAGTCTCTCATGAATAGAGAATTTAGTTTAGGGGTGAGTGGTTCTAGGGACATAAAGGGTGACCTGTAGCTTGCTAGGATATCGTCAAAGACTTTGTCTATGATGTCTGTGGTGTTTTCCACGTGAATAAATTCTAGGGCATCATCCTGTCCCAACATAGAGTTATGCTTGTTGCTACTATAGATTGTGACTCCATCTTTTGTCTCTGTCTGTGCAGCTGATTGTCTAAATGTATGGAAGGTACCGAAGCCTTGCTCTGACAGAGTCCCTTCTGCAGATTTAAATTGTGTCTTAGTAACGGCAGAAATGCCTATATTCTCCAGTGTAAGGAGAGCTTATAGGGTGTTAAGTTTCTCATTTAGGCTCCTTATATTCAGTAGTTTTTTAGATTTCTTTGGGCTTTATTTATTCTTTGGGTAGATTTGTCAATTTTGCATTGTCTAAAAAATGCTCTAATGTGATGGACAAAAATTTTAGCCAACATTCAGAAGCCTGGGGGACAGGTGAAGACCATCCTTTGCAAAGCCAAGTGATTTAAGGACCACAGAAACTAAGCCAATTATTGAAATCAGTCATCTTTTGTTCATGCTGTGGCATTATACTTGATGAAGGTAGAATACAGCTCAATGCAAGGCACATACCTGCCTGTGATACATATTGAGAGAGAGCAACAGTGTCTCACTTTATATAGTCCAGGGAAGTACTTTTCAGGTCATTAACACCCCCATGGACTATGGTAGAATCATACAGGTATCTATGGTGTAGTGACGTCAGTGTGTGAATAACTTGATAGATCCTGGTTCCAGATAAGCAAGTTCCCATTATCTTCTCCTTGGTCAGTCTGGTGATGCGGCATCAGTGTGTCAAACAGTGGACTCTCCTGTGAAAACTGTCTGGGCTAATGTGTTTGTTTGCCTTATGGGATCCACTGGGTGTAGGTGTATGCATGGTGCTTGTTGTTTCTTTTGTTGATACTTTAGAGATTGCTGAGGATATGCACTGCTGTTTATAGGTTATGAGGTATTTTAGGTTTAGAAGGGTTGCTTGTTAATGCCCTATCACAAGTTGGACTTTGTGTGTTGTGGAACATTTTTGGTGGCTGTAGTGTGTGTGTTCTTGGCCAACCTTGTTTGTATGTGAAGTTTTTGCCTCCAGTGAAATTGTGTATGTGCATCTCATACATACTGTTTGTTTCTTTAAGGCTTAAATAGTAGTCCATGAGCATGTGGCAATTGTTACATTTTCTCAAGATGCCCACATCTACCAAGCTAACTACAGAGGCATATAGAAAATGCATATTCATGTTGTCCAATCCTGTATTTGGCTAGGCTATTGTGGGATGTGGACTAGGTTATCAAGAAGTCTCCTTGTGTGATCTCTGGACTTTGGCACTAAACTATATTAGTTTATACTAAGATTTGATAATGATGCTTTCTAATGTGGAAACTAGCTGGTCTAAGCTTGTCTCCATGTAATGACTTTGTTTTATCCACACTAAGTTACAGGTTAGAGTTTTAACGGCAGTTTTATACATAAAATTTACTTTCTTGGTGTTTCTGTTTGTGCAGGGCACTGCTAACATCTTCATGTAAAAACACCAAGAAAGATTGCTTGCAAGTGTAACGCTGCAAAAAAACAGCCTAAACAAACTACCTTGACAAGGCAATTTCAAATATTAGAAGCCTTTAGAATGATTTAATGGCAAAATCAATAAATAAGGAAAAATAAAGTAGTAGCACTAAAAGCAATTAACTAAAGTGCAAAACAATAAAATAAGTCTCTTACCTGCCAAAGATTGAGTAGGATTAACTCAGGACCCCTTAGGGTGTGTCACAGGTGACAAGCAGATGAGAGCTCTGGAAAAATGAGCAGCAGACACTTTGCAGAAAGGAAAGTTTACTCAAGTGTAATACTGGTTTGCTGGATGGGCACTTGGTATTACGGATATAAACAATGGTTGGGAAAGTCCTAAAATAGCCTATTAGACATTAGCAATGAAATAAGGGAGGAACTTTTGGAAGTCAAAGTACCATAATGAGTAGAAGCATGAAACACAGCCTTTTAAATCCATGAGAACAAAAGGATGAGAGAGTTCGGAAAAAAATTTAAACTGGAGCTCTAGTCCTATGGTTAGAATCTCAGAAACTTTTAACTAAATGTGTTATTGGGGGGCTGGGGCAGAGTCAAAGGACAAGAGAAATAAACAGTAGCAAGGTAAACATAGCAGCACTGGAATGCAACTTTAAGCAAGTATATATAGCTATAAAAGTATTGAAGCACAAATTCTGGATCACAGTTCACAAAACTGCCAGTAATACAATCCAACCACAGACTAAGGCACCAAACTATGCATAAATGTACCAGTAATGCTATAAAATGACTAAATGAGAATCAAATTTTGCAGTAGATCACAGTCCTGCCACAACCGTTAATGAACTGTTTAGGCCATGTATGCTTTTTCTAAGGTATTTCTGTAGGCTTTCCAGCTGTTGCATGTGCCTGGACAGATACATGCCACAAGGGGCATAATATTCAATTACTTCACTAATGAGGGCTGAGTAAAGGGGTCAATGACTTCACTGGATCTAGAAGCAATCCCCTTGCATAAAATGCACCTATGAGCACCATTCTTCTTTTAGAGATTTAACAACAGCTCAGTCATGCCATGTTTTCAGTGGCAAAAATTTACTTTATCGAATGCTTGTAATGACAACTCAGCAAAGATGTATTTTGGACATGTTGCATTCCACACACTGAATAGAAGCCATATACTCAACTCTAACTAAAACAGAATGTAATTCTTATATCTATTCATGTATAATTAACACTTAATCGGGTTCTACTGGAACACAATTGATCAAAATAACATTCCTCATAGGTCATATTCTTGAGTTGTAGGTACTGCAAAATCAATGTTTATGTGAGACATCCATATGCAATACTGAGGAGCTTCTCCTTCACTCATTCTTATTTGACCATGAAATTAGTACACATATACAAGTCTATATTTGTGTATGTGTGTTGGTGGCTTGACCACCACATGGTGGGAACGTGGGGATTGCTTACTTCACAAATGTTTATTTCAATATTTGTGGGTACTTTGTAGGTCATCTGAATTATTGATCAGTTGTGACGAAGTCATATTTTGAAAACTCATGCAGTAATCATTCTTAAGGGAAGTAATATAATGCAGCTTGCAGCCAGGTACATTCTATTGGTAATGCATGCCTATCAGTGAAGCCTATCACTATACAGTTATATCAATGATATAGTTTGGCATTTTCTAGTAAAATACTTTGCAAGATAATTTGAATATTCATCTGTATGCAACACTTAGGCTGTGCTTTTATGCAAAGAGGTAATTAAACAAGTGTATGTTGATTTCTGAGTAAACAGTCTCTGTTCTGGTAATGATTTTTTTCATTTTTGCATGCAGATGTTCACATGCTGGAAACATCTTTTTCAGGGACAAATAAACAGTGATTTTATTACTTACATTTAAAGTGAAATATAATTTTATGGTTTACATAACTGGCCAGTAAAATAAAAGGGAAAATGTTTGTTTCCTGTGAAATAAATTTAAGACATTTACAGTAGGGATTCTGCAAAATTATAATAATAAAATAAAAACCTGAAAGTCAAAATACAAACTTGAAAGCCAAAGTGTTTGATAATATTCCTGTTAAAACAGAATGAGTACATATTTCAAATTCAAAATACCTATAAGTCATTATCTCTTTTTGGTGAATAGCAGTATGAAAGAGTCCACCTGATTCAAATATTGTAACATCTAAAAATAATGATTTTTTTTTACTTGTATAGTTGCAGATTTTAAGCAATGCATACATTGATTTACATATAATATGAAAGATTGGAAAGTATATTTCTGTATGCAACAAACATATGCTTATATATTTTCATTTTGACTGTGTTCAGAGCCATACATGTATATTTTTTTCTTTTTATGCTGGTTATACGAGTAAGAACCTAGTGTACTTAGCTAAGTGCCAAACCTGCCAATTGTTTATGTGGTTAAGGCTAACTGCTCCCTTCATGAACATATATGTGAACATCTTTGTGAAATTCATAAATTAGATAGGTATACTGCACTAGCTAATCATATATCGTATCAAGGTTCTGGTAATATTTTTATTTTTTTACTGCTGCAGCTGATTTCAGAGAGTCTGAGAATAAGGGCTCATACTAATAAAACAGAGGAATGTGAAATGAGATGGATTATTTTGCTTCAAGCATTTAAAGTCTATGGTCTGAATGAGACTGTACCTTTAAAACCACATCTGAAGTCACATGACCTGTTCAAATAGCTTTGTCAGTTACTTCGTTTCAAGTTGCGTATTTAAGCAGTGTGTTTGTATTATATTTTTGATGGTCTGATAAAATGTTCCTTGAGACATGAAAGCACTTATTTACTTGTATAATTAAAGTTTTATTTGGTATTTGTTTTTTAAGCCATACTTTTACATTTATGTCCATGTTTTTACTTTTTATCAGCTGAAATATATCCAAAGTCACATCCGAATGTATAACAATTTACAGTTAGAATCATGTCTACACTGGTAAGTATGCTAAATGTAGAAATTAGTGTTAACCATGCTCAACTGTACTCCGCACATGGTGACACAACTGTGCATCAGCAAGTGAGTTGCAAAGTAATACCAGAGCTCTGTACTGCCATATGATGCAAGTGAGCACTGCACTGCTGTTGTGCCCAAGAAAGCTTAAATATTTACAGATTGCACCTTGTCATGACAAAGGAGCAGGAAATAAGCCTTGTAATTATGCTGCAGTGGTACGGCGGTAGCGTTGTTACCTCACAGCAAGAGGTTCTCCCGTTCGATTCTCGGCTTGGCTTGAGAGTGCCTTTTGTGTGGAGTCTGCATTTCCTCCCTATGTTTGGGTAGTGTTCGAAAGACATGAGTGCATAAATGGGCATGCCTTCATTGAAGGTTGGGCATCGAGCTGGCACCTCGGCGTTTCGTAAAAAAATCTACTGCCAATCATTAGCGGACCAAAGTTCCGCTGTGGCGACCCCTTACCGGGAAAAAGACAAACAACAACAATGCACAAAGCATAACACACATCTTTCAACAAATGTCAGGGACATAGATTCATAGGTTATTACTAGGCACTTGATCAGGTAGATTGGTAGCAGCTTAACTAATACATTTCCTACTACTTGGTACCCTTTTTAATAAAATATCATGAGGTCAACCCTGGGTGCATTTACAGTTATCCATCCATTTGTCTAGGGTCTGTTTGAAGAGGGTTAGGAAGCAATTTTGTTTAATTCAAAGGGAGGGTCTATTGAAGAAGAGAGTAATTCTTTGGAAGAGGTACCTATGTCATCAGAAGGTTCTGTTTATGTAGCATGATAGATTTACTTCTTTTGTATGGAAATTCATAATTTTGTGACAATGTATGAGGTCATGGATGGCAGGGTCATTTAAGGCCTGTAGGCTAGGTAGAGGTCACACCAGGGGAGCCTATATGAGACAGAAAAGAGAAAGGTTTTAAGTCATTTTGTGTATTTTATGGAATTTAGATTTTCTAAATGTGGAATGATGGGTTGTGTTTGGACAGGCACATACTGAAGACAAGATTTAATTCTATTATGAGCCGAACAAGGGAGGTGTGGAGAAGGATGACAGCATTCTTGGTCCTAGACGATACACCTCTGGTAATCAGCCAGACTAAGTAGAACAGGTTTCTAATGACAGTAACTATGTCAGTTGTGAAGAAGATACCATTTATGTGATAGATACATGGGTTGTCATGACTACTTAAGGACACATTACTATACCTTCTGGCATTTAGTTCTATTCTGTGGTCCTGGCACTATTGCTTTGTATACCTTAACTCCTTTTATAAGACCTGGGAGTACTTTGGAGAGCTAATGATAACTTCAAGATCGTAGTCAACAGCAAACCTGGTCAGTCAAAGACCTGTGACATCAGCTTTGATATCACAGGAGTAAATAGGAGCAACCCTAGTACCAAGCCCTCTAGTAATGACTGTTTTAGAGGAGAATGTTCCCTGAGTCATGATTTGTTGAGTTCTGTCTGTGAGCTAGTTTGTTATCTAGTGGATTATGTAGGGATCTACATGCAATTTGATGACTTTAAGTGTGGAATGGCATTAAAAGCCCTTGGCGAGGTTAAGATAAGCTGTATTTACAGTCTGCCTCATCAAATGCCTTAGTGTCTTTTTTCAAAGAGGTATACAACTTTAATCAGCTTCCATTTACAAACCCAAAATGCTTTGTCTTAAGGAGCTGCAAGCTGTCAGTATTTGTTTATGAATTCCATAATGATGTGTTCCATTACCTTGCAGATAAAGCTAGAAAGGCTTGTAAGTCTATAGTTATCATGATGAGTGGTGGGGCCACTCGTTTGTAGAGGACTAACCACAATTCAAACAGATTCGATATTGGGTTGATGAAGCAGTGCTTCATGGTTAGAAAAGAGCATCCTGGCATATTATCAGGGCTTGTACAGCTAGTGTTTTTTTTCCTTGCCTCAGAGAATGTTTTTATGACACATCTCAAAGGTGAACTTTCAAGGCAGGCAGTTATAATGGCATGTATGGAGTAGCTGGAATGAGAAGGTGGTAGAAGTTGAACTAACTATAGCTATGATAATATGTAGTATGTTGGCATTACCCTCTGTAGATGAGTGGGTGTTCCTGTTATTTATCAGCTCAGTGCTCGCAGGGGTGAGTATTGTTTCTATGGTCTCTGACATTGCTGATAAAGAATTTATAGTTGCCCTTAATGGATGTGGTCAATTTAAGTTCATACTTAGCCTTGGGAGATTTAATTTTGTTCCTAAGCTTTCTAACTTCCTGAGTTTGGTTTTGGGGCATAGCATTTTCATTTTATACATACAGATTTTTTAATTGCATTATAACATTTGTTTATACTAGTTTTCCTTCAGATATAAATGTGGCATTGTATTTGTGCTTGATTAGGATCAGTTTCTTAATACAAGCATCGTGGTAGGAATGCAGACTCTCTCCAAATGTTGTGGTGTTGGCTGCTGGATCCCTGAGGGGAGCAGGACCTTTTAAGCCACTTTATGTTATCAGCTAACGGTAGGAAGTTCACTTTAGAGAGAAGTCTGAAGATCATATAGCTCGTGGGCAATTTGGATTGGGTCATAATAGTGAACATCACTGAATGGTGGTCAGATCTGACCATTGATGGGATAACTATAGGTACGAAGTATCACGGTGATCTATTTATGAGGATCAGGTCCAGAAAATTAGTGGTAATGGGATGCACTATCTGCTCTAGAGAGTTTGAATGAATGTAATTTAGGAAATGTTTAGTGTCTTTATCTACAGTAATGTAAGTCTTGCAATTTATGGATCAACAGTTGTAATCCTCAAGGATGATAATATTTGGTTTAATGATTAAGAAATCAAGTTTGGTCAAGTATATTTCATGGATTATGGGTGTCATATAATTACATATGGTAGTTGGTTGAATCTTATTCAAAGTTACAAGGATGTGGAGGTGTCTTTTAAAAAAAAATCTGTTGGATGAAAGAGAGTTTGAATTTAAACTGCTGCATAAGTCTAGAAGTGATGGAAATGGAGATTAATACAGACACACCAGCACCAGTAACAGAGACACCCTCAGTAGAGGGTCTGAATAAATGGTAGACATTGAATCCTGGCAGGAAGGATGTGTTATCATTGCACTGAAACCATGGTTCTATGATGATAATGCAGATGTTAATACTTTCTATGATCAAGAGGGGGATTTCTTATTAAGGTTCACAATGTGAGCACTGCTGCTTTTATGCTGTCTTGATTTGGTTGGATTAGTAATGAAGACCAAGCAGTCTGACACTGTCTGAATAATGCACTAAGAGAGTAGAGAAAGTTTTGGTTAATGTACAAAAGCATCAAGGTGAAAGGTAGAGACCATCATTAACATAACAGGTAGGATTACCAACCACCTCTGCCCAGGATAACACAAACTGGGCCACCAGTGAATGACACCAATATCTAAGCAATCTGTTGAAGTCAATTATCCTTTGTATTGTGGCATCATTCTCGGTGATGGTAGGATGCTGCTCAAGGCTACCTTCATACAACCTTATTTGGACAGAGCCATCATTTTTCTCTTTATATAATCCAAGGTTGTCAGTCTCAAGTAATTTACCTCCATGAGGACAAAAACCAGGATGCATCTGTGCCTGTGGTGAAGGAACTTGAATGTCCAAAGTAACTGGTTGTATCCTGACAACTGACAGGCAGCTGTCACCCTTTCATAGCTCAGCCTGGTGAGTGAGTAGTGCATCTGTGTGTCTGGCTAAGGAGTCACGTAACACTAGGGCATTTTTGTGTGCAGCTGCCTCAAGTAATTAAGGGCTTTTATGTGTTAGTTTGGAGACTCCTACATGCATAGTTTGTGTTGGGTGGTACTATATTTGCAGCTATTGGAGTATGTTTGTGCTGCCAAGGAATTTGTGCATCAGGCCTAGGCCTCAGAGGCATTTGATGTTTAGGGAAAGATTTCTGAAGCACCCCAACAGAAGAAGGCTTCTTTTTGTTAAGTTGCATACTGCAGTGAGTTTGACATGAGCATTATCAACCTTGTAGGTAGATATGTTTTAATAAAATACTAGCCTCCAAATTTAATAAGAATCAGCACCTCTCACCAGAGCTGTAGCTAGGGTAAATAGCCCTCTGGTCAGTCCCTCAATTAGCACCTCCTCAACCAGAGGATTAAAAAAAACATCCTCAAGTGCCAGAGATCAAACAATAAAAAAGTCCTCAGTCTCTGAGCAAATGTTATATTGCTTCATAATAGCACTTTGTTTTAGTTCAACAATGTAGAAAATCAAATATACTGCAGAGAGTCTACCATTTAAGCAGTTGCAATTCAGATGCTCTTAAAGCAACTTCCTAAATGTTTATCAATACTGCTTGAAGACAGATTGGCACTCAAGCTGAACAACACCAACAACACCAATAACTTGATGAGACTGTTCAACTCCCCATATATGGGATGATCAAACCCCCTATCAGCTTTCTTTTGGGACAGTCACCTCCTTCACCAGCTATAGCTACAACTTTGCCTCTTGTGTAGAATCAGTGTTTGGTAGATGTGGGTGTTTAAATAAACATGAGTCAGTTTATTTATTGTCACCAAGTTCCTAGTGTGAACTAGTTGTCAGTATAGTCTGTAAGGTATACTGAGGTTCCATAGTACCAGAAACTGGTATTCAGTAGGCAGGTTGTATATAATAATGACTATCTGTTCTTGACCTTAATATCCTGCCTAATAGGAAGATACTAGTAGGGTAGTATTTTATATAACTATGTATGTAGCAGCTGGATTACTAATGAATTTGGGTTTATACTGAGTTAGTTTTACTCTGTATTCAACATGTACCAGAAAGGTACTATACTGTGCTGTCAAATCTTTTAAGGAGAGGATGCTAGTATACTGTAAGAGTGGGAGGTGCTGCATCTATGTGCAGTAAAACTTTTGTCTTTGAAGCTAAAAGGTAGACGTTGCAGCTTAATACAGCAAGATTCCCTTGAGATAGGCTAAGATAAAGAAACAGAAATCATGCAACTACAATAAGGAACCACAGGAGAATGTATGGAGATAGTTTAGGGACCAATATCTTGTGACTACGAGTGTACTGAGTACCACCACTCACTGACGCACAGTTCAAAACAGCCTAACCAAATGGAACACAATGACATGAAAATCAGATCAATTTAACAGTTAAAGAAAATAAAAAAAAACAATCAGCCAGTTAGAAAACTACTTACGTCTATGCATGGCATGAACAGATGCTCAGAACACCAAAATGCATACTTCATTTTATAAGATAAATCAGTTGTCCATGCTCCGAATAACAAAACACTGTCACAGCAATCAATATCTTAAATCAGAAAAAAAATTTTCTAGAGTGCAAAAAATAAATAAATAAATCAATTAAAATAGTGACTGCCCTGGGCTTTTAGAGATGCATTTCAGGTCAGATCTGTTGAATTAGATCACAGACAGTATTCAGGCAGTAGCAGTGTTGGGCAGCTCAAAGCCACTTGACTGAATGGAGCCAATAGTCAAGTGCATTAGGGTCCACTGGATTCTGAACTCAGGGCACTCAGTTTAAAGGCTAGACTGCAACCATTAGACTGTGGAATGAAACATACCTATTTATATAAAAAAAAAATCTTCTGTCACTCAGAAAATGTACCAATAGTTATAAAATGTATTTTATAACACAACATTGAAGCTAACAGCTAAAATATACTCCACTACATTATCATTAGTATTTTTATGTGTATATATTGCATATGCATGCATATCTCTTTAATGTGTCTTCTTTGTGAACTATGTGTTTTTATTAATGGTGTTCATGATAAGCGAGCAGATCATGCTTGTCTGTCCAGTGTCTATGTCTACACATAAGAGCAGGACAGCAACCAACAACAAGGCAGTCATGATGGCCTTAGCATATATCTTCATTTCATTGATTGGTAATAATATACAATCCAATATATTATGAAAACAAGTGACCAAGAAACTATAACAGCTGACAAAATCAAGAGAAAGTATATCTTATAGTTGAAATAATGAATGTAGACCATACCAAGCTGGATTGTTTCCCAGGCATTGAGGTGAACTGTTGGCTTCACTGCCCTGGAAGCATTCCAGCCTGGTACTATTTACTTTAATTATTTCAAATATAAGAAGTACATTCTCTCTTGACTTTTATGATTACTGGTAATGTGGAAAGGAAAGAAATATTTTCTTCCAAAAAGTATTAAGTCTGATTCTGATTTGCACTGCCACTAAAACTCTTTACTTTCAAAATCAATTATTTATATAAAGCAGTGCACAATACATAAAGCAATCATGAATGGGTGACTAAAACATCTGTCTTTTTTATCTTGACATAACAGTAGACCAACATTTCAATGCTTTAAATAGTTACATAACTGATGTTCCCCTAAACAATCCTTCATTTATGTTTCAGTACTGTAATATTCTTGACAGATAATAAACATTTTACCTAGTTTATCAAGTCTTGCATAATATTCAAAGAATATCTAATCTTGCATAATTATAAATAGCCTTAACACTGAAGAGATCTTATCGTCCATGAAGTCTGTAAACATAGGATAGATGTGCTTAAACAATTTATCCATAATTAGCATTTATCTTAAATAGTAAACCTAGAATATTGAAGCTGGCTTGAATATTAATTTTGTGATTATCTAGCCTAGCACACTCATCTCCCAAAAAGTAAATTTCTTGTTTTTGTTTAATAGCAGTGTTAGTCAACTTGCCGTACATACATACGTACATACAAATATTTCAAGTATGGGCAATAATGCCCCTCTAGCCTGCCAACATTCCAGAAGAGTTGCTCCCATCATAAGTGTCCAGACTGCTCTTAAAGGTATTTCAACCAGTGCTTGTGTTAGTGTAATTTTGGTAGTCAATTCCATGCATCACCTACTCTGTCAGAAAATCAATTAGTACACTCCACATTCCTATAGAATCTTCTACATAGTTTGTCTGATGATTCCCCACTACTTTTTGATAACCCCAAACATTCCCAGAGGTAGATGGCTCTAAACGCCCTATATACTGTACCTGAGTAAGGTTTCCTCTTAAATATCTATATGAGACACTGTACAAATTTAGATATTTTAGTCTTTCATGATAACTACAATTTTTACATAGATGGATGCCCTTGGTATATTTCCACTGTACTCTTTCCAGTTTATTTGTGCTTGTTTTTTTATAAGGTTTCTATATTGTTATTCCATACTCAAGTTTGGGTCAAATGTAACTAACAAACATTGACTTCATAATTTATGATTTCCTAGACTTTATAAATCTTTTTATACAACCTGTAGTTCTATAACTATCTTAACCAATTGGTTGATATGATTAAAATAACTTAGAGCTGGATCTACCCATTTATTTAGGTTTTCAAATGAATCTGCAATTTCAGTCATGTGCCATATGTTTGTGTGTGTGTGTGTGTGTGTGTGTGTGTGTGTGTGTGTGTGTGTGTGTGTGTGTGTGTGTGTGTGTGTGTGTGTGTGTGTGTATTACTAAGACAAGTATAAATATGTTTTACTGTATGTGTCATATATGTAGTTGTAGTCTCATGACAGGCCTCACATGTAATATAAGTTACTAGTAATGCAAGTGATAAAGCTTGTTTCAAAGTGTAAAAATATTTTCTGTAACAAATGAAACAATGGCTGGCAGGAACCACACAGTGTCAGATAACTGATGGCTGATAGTATGGTGCATCAAGTTCACCACATGTGCATTTGGCATCTAGTTATGCAGAGTCTGACATTACTGCTAGTCCTTTTTAAGAACTGTGCTAATGTCAGGACCACAGACAGCTCTCAGTGCTGACACATCATTTGTTGGGAAGTACACCATGTTTGTGAATCTGCCAGCCCTTTGTTAACATTAAAGGTGTTTATGTCACACACTGGTCAAGTTTAGATAGAATAATTAGGCATTGTTCTTCAAACAAAAAAAATTCAATAAATGCAATCAGACTAATGGATTTGTATTTATCACACAGTTCTGAAATGTGAGTAAAGGCGATACAACTACAAAGATGTGTGTCTGGAAGATGTAACAATCCTGTCCTTTGGAAGAGACATTAAACTAGGTCCCAGCTATTTGAGTTGGTGATATCTCAGCTGGATATTAAAGAACCAATTGCTTTACTAAAAAGAGTAAGGATACATTCCTATTATACTTGCAACTATAACAACAAGCTAAACGGGAGATACCTGTTCCATACCTGCTCACATCATAACAAATATCTCAATGAGAATGAAAAAGGTACATCTAATGCCTGCTACAGTTCTGTAAAATTCAATGTAATCCCTTTCAAAACATTAGCAACTTGGGTAACATAGTATGTATTGATAGGGTCATCTAAACTGCTACATGATTTGAAGCATAATGCGCAAACTCAAATTAACTAAACTTGTTAGGAACGTCTGCATCCACAATCATAACTAATATTATTCAAATTATCTAAAACAAGTATGAGGAAATGCATTATGCTCCATATATCAAGGCAAGCCTGCTGCTTTCCCAGGAAATTACAGACTGCATCACAAACTATTTCAATGATTCTTTCAGGCCTGGACAGCTCAGAAAGGTGCACAGCCTTTCATATCTATGTTTATAACTACCAATGCATTTTACAAGAGGTTTGCTATAGGACAACAGTCTTTATAAGACCTGCTACATATTCAAGCATCAGATACACATTAGAAGAGGATGCAAAAGTATCCAGGACACCGTATCAGAACCTGTTTTGTCTTAAGAACGACGATTTTCTCATATAATACACTCTTCAAATCTTGCAGCTAAGGAGTAGCCAAATCACATGCCTTGATTAGCTAAGATAACTTACTTAGCCATAGAGTCAAATAAGGGCTTGGTCTGACTTTCCAAGAGCTTTCACCCACCCACCACCACTATTAATCTTATTAGAAAGGGTACAAGAGCTGCAGAACATCTAACTCCCAAGTGCGTCTATGAAAGACCATAACCATAAACACCATTCACAGAATCAATGAAAGAAAATAGTCTGGTATGCCATGTTGTGACCTCCCAAAAAAACCTGCTGATAAACCATATCCCATGTAGTGCTACTCAGCATAATAGAAAAAAATGCTGTTGATAATGCTGGCTCCCTATGAATTGGCAGCAAGTATATCTTCCCCACACACAAACATCATTATCATCATCAGCCCCCTTTTCTCATTTGTCCATGGGGTTGGGTTGTCACATCCACACCAGCCAATGTGACCAAATCAGCTAGAGCCTGTGTTTACATCTTTGAGTGGTTAACCTTGAGCAGGCGTATTAGATACGATTTAACAAGAAACACTTGACTGTGCAGCAGATGTAATTTACCCCATCTATCTAACATCTGCTTCATGTCTTTAAGGCAAAAATCCCCCAAAACAATGAATCATCTTGATTTCCAAATCTAATTCCTAGTAGCTTAATAGAAAAACAAATAAACATTATACTCAAAAGCTGTATGCTGTTCCTATGGAACAAGAATTCTTTGTATTTATTCTTATTAATTTAGAGACCTATCATTTTGTAAAATGACTCTAGAGCCACTAAACTCAGTCTGCTACCAACTGTTTTTTTTTTGTTTAGATAAGTCTGTCAGATTTTCCATGCAACCAAACCAAGGTGGTACCTCAACTCCCAAATTAGAAAGAGAAAGGCCATGTATAAAACAACTATACCTCTTAAAGGAATGCTGTATAAAATCCATTTAGAAAACAAACAAGAAAGGATTAACAGGGCAAGTCTGCATAAGACATCGTTAAGTGGGAACATACTCTTAAATACAAATGTTTAATAAATCTAAATCCTGTAAGTTCTATAAAGTAGGTGAAAAATGAATTGTTTTTTGTTGGAAAGCCTTTACAGTACATAGCAAGCACAATAGCTATGTGTTTTTGTACATCTGGCAGTCTGGTAAGCCTAACCAGGGAGCTTGGTCTGCTTAACTAGCTTACTCAGAGCCACATAGCAGACAGTGTTAACACTACCAAACTCGTTATTTAGGTCTAAGATTGCCACTGCTACTGCCAGAAGCTCTAAGCTGGGAAAAGACTCAAACTGGCACTGACTGATACTCCATCAAAATATCATTTAGTGTCACATGATTATAATTTTAACCAACAGGTTTGTAATCAGCATTACAGAATATCAGGTTCCTAAAATTATTAAGAGATGCCCTATCCTTCTTTCTTGTGTATAAAACCTAAATGTCCTTTCATCTTTGTGGCCATTATCTAACCAAATCTAGTTA
Source organism: Protopterus annectens (assembly GCF_019279795.1). NCBI lineage: Eukaryota > Metazoa > Chordata > Ceratodontiformes > Protopteridae > Protopterus > Protopterus annectens. Next base: position 1,058,648,487 of record NC_056743.1, read on the forward strand.
AAACAAGCTTTAAACCTTCCCCTGTAATGGATAATATTAATTCTCATAAGTACATCAGACCATCAGGCTTGAGAAAAATACTAAGGCAGGAAAGGGCACCACTATTTTGAGTTTAGGTCATATCTTTCACAGTAGTTCTCCCAAGTCATCAAAAATCAGGCACATGCACTTGCACGGGTGTGTTGAGAGATAAAGCATTGACTGCAAGTCCAAATGACCCCAGTGCAAGTTCGGGGGGGAGGGGTTGTGGTTTCTGCCTTGCTCATACTGAGCAGAGGCCTTCATGATGCAGGTGCCTGGAAGACATGGACATAGATGCACAAGCCAGTAATGGCACGATGGTATTTACCATCGGTACCTCTGGGGTTAACACATGACAAGGGGGCATGGGTGGCCAATGCAGTGCTCATGCCATTACCAGTAATAGGATTATGCCATAATATACTGTAGATGGCAATGAGAGAAAAAAGATAAACACTCTCTTGGCTACCTGGATGATGAACTCCCTTGAACAATGTAATATCTGATTGAAGGGAGGCTTAGTAATCATCAGACACTGGGACAAAAATTATATAAAATCAAGCAAATGTCAGCAAACTAAGCCAAAAGAAGGAATCTCTTTAGCAAGTGTTTCCATTTAGATGTAGTCCAAACAGATACGAAGTGTGTCAACAGAATCATAGTACTGGATCTGAAACCTTCACATTATCTATTTCCTATCGGACACTGCATTTCTTGACAGAGCAAACAGCTTTCAACTTACCTGTGCCTCATGTTCAATAAATCAAAGAGCTGACCTGGTATAATTTTCTTGGCACATAAATACTTGTGTCATCGGTTTCTCATACAAATGGCATCCTATAGTCCTGTAAGCCCATTAACCTCATTTGTATCTTAGTATAAAAATGGGTAAAATATGTACCTCTTATTTGGATAGTAGCTTGAAATCCACCAAAACAGCAAGTTTAATGTCCAGCCACCAGCGTGCTAAAATATCATAAAGGTCCAGCCTATACTCACCTTCATTATATAATATATACACTAAATCTGAATCATTCTGATCCCAGACTATTTCCAATAGAATAGATCCTCACACTATTAGGAAAACTTAGGTCTGCCTTCATAATGTCATGATGTGACAAAGGAAAGCTCTGGCATACTGTACACTAAGAAGTCATTGGTTCAACACATATAACCTGCACTGGTATGCAGTGTACACCTTCTGTAACTGTCCTGCTGAATATAGTGATAGTTGCAGAACACATACCATAATCTGATTATATGAAATACCTCCCTACCGAACCTATGAGTTGCTGCTAATTAATCTGGAGGAGCAATATCCTGCAGGTCACAATTCAAAGTTTTGTACAATATAACCGGTAGGGATCCATACAAATAAAGGTGTAGCTATTCCAGATGGACTGTCATGGATAAATTGCAGTAATACTTCTAGTAGTCTTACCATGTAATCTAGTGTGAAAAGCTCAAGATAGCTATTAATCATTAATCTACAAACACACATTCAGAGGAAAGTCATACTACAATAAATACATTCTTCTTCTTCACAAGGCCATACGTCAACTGCTGCCCAGAAATAATTGGGACGATTGATGTCTTGGCAGCATTTCAGCCTATGATTCTGGAGATAAAGAGTATGACAGTCTAGATGTTGCAAAGAAATACAAATACCAAAATGAATAAAACATCACTTCTATGATTTTGCACTGTTGATATTCATAGTGCCATTGGACAGGACTTCATGGAGGTTTATCCAAAATCATATATATCTTTCTGTCTTCAAACATCTCTCTGTTAGAATTTTTTTTCTTGATAGGTGATTCCTATCTTCTGTCCTAGAAAACAGTAGTCCTTTTAAATATCAGTGTTTCTCTACAGAACATCTGAAAGGGCCAAAAATAATTCACCATGGCAGTGCACATTCTTTTTTTCAGTTTTTATAGAATGTCTTTGCTTCAAAGTGTTGTGAGGGGCCAGTCTTCACCTGTACAAGCCTGTGCTGACACCACCACCTCCACAATATGCCCCTCCACCAACAATGTACAAACTATACCTGACTCAAAAGCCTGATTTTGGGACAGGACATCTCACCGTAATCTAGCCTTCCACAAACTAAGAACTATAGTAGATGACATTGTGAGGTGATATGGTCTTTCCCACCCACATATCTGTAACACAATTTCAGTTGTCTTGCATAAAAAGAGGACATATGGCCTTAGGTTTCACATAAAAAAAGACAATTTAGTACACGAAAAAGGACTGTATAAGCCATCCTTAGTTGCATACAGATTGCAATCAAGATCCTTAAGTCATCATATACCTTTTCGGTCCTGCCAGACCCATGCATTTTAAACTAAGAAATGCTTCCAGTCCTACTGAGTAACCATCTCATTTATAAAATTAATATAACTGGATGTACCTGTGACACAGAAAGGGTAAGAGCAACAAAGTCATGTCACACTTCAATATCCTTCAAACAACAGTACAGTCTGGCCGAAGGTCATCAGTTCAAAGCTGATGTCATATAAATTCATCTGCTATGTGCAGCAGGGCATGTATGCTTGGAACTATAAATCCTGAGGGAACACAGAGCAATTGTTACAGTCTGATATAACTGGCACCATTCTCCTATAATGAAGGCCAACTTCATTGAATCTTTTCTGGTGGTTCATTCTTCATAACAGTAACGTTAGACCACATAGTACTGTCATCTATCCATCTTTAGAACACTAAGAAGGAAAGATCTCCTTCTATGGGTGTGGTTCCCAGCCTCTCCTGCCAACTTTCTTCATCCTGTTTGTTGCAACATGTCAGCAATTGGCAGGGCTTCATTAAAACCTCTCTGCCTCTCTCTGCTGCAGGTGCAGTAATATTTTCTTTCTATTCCATCTGTTCCAGCTCTTCTTGTCAGATTGTGAAGAGTCTGTAATCTCTGGCACCACAATATTATCTGTAGTTGAATTATTTCAGCTTGATGATTTTTCCACAATAAGTACCACCATTCTAAGACAACAACATGCTCGGGTAATGTCCTATTGTACCTTCTACAGTAAAAGAGGTAACTGAATAATAAACATACCTAGGAAAACAGCAGTCCTAGATTAAACAATCTCTTACAGATACTGTATCCAGTCCAGAATATAAATCAGAAATATAGAGCAGAAAATCATAAGAATCATATCTCAAGTTTTGCATCTTTTACAGCATCATTCAAATTAAAATGAATACTGGAAAGCATAAAACAACAAGAACAAGGCAACAACATGGCCATTGTACCAAAGCTGCAACAGTAAAAATCTCAAAGTAATAGTAGAAATCGTTCCCTAAAGCAAAATTGCTATATCAAAAAGTGGGAAAATGAAGGCTGAAAATTCCCATAAAGACTTCCCAGAAATCTAACCATTTTGTACACAGGAACAAAAATGTTCAGTGGTTTCTTGCTCATTCTGACTCCCTGGGAAAGACTACAGTCATTCTGACCTCACTTCATAATCCATTCCACTTTACAGATAAGCATCTATGGCATAATAGACAAAAAGTCTGATACAGAGAATGACATTATGCTGTCCATCAAAAGGTATTCCATGAATTGTCTTGACTCATCACAAAGATGCGGTCATGGTCTAAGTCTTACCTTTGTGTCCTTTGTGTCTAGCACCTGATAACACAATATTTCCTGAGAAGATCTTCATTTCCACTTGAGATCACTCTTGCCTTTGACTTGGAGTAAGCTGTTTTATGGTAATTATCACCTTCCTTGGAACTTTGCCCACAGGCAGGCTGATTTTGTGTTGATAGTGGCCATGTAGCATACATGTAAGTCTTATTGTTCCATTTGTTTTTATCAGCATCAACCTGTTTTAGCAGATATCTTAAAAATTATTAAGTGGTGGCTGTGGCTTAAGGGGTGGAGGGGTTTGTGCTAATGTTGGAATATTAGGGGGGGAGTTTGATTATATTGTGGAATTGTTTTAATTGCTCTAGCTTATTTGTCCTTTTAGAGTGATTTGTTGAATTTGTATTTGTATTTCTATTTAGTTTTATTGTCCTTTGTATTTTTTGTTCTTTGTTTATTGTATGTTTTGTTTTGTTTTATGTTTCAATAAATTAAACTCTAGAAGGAAAAATATTATATTGCATATCTAAAACAAATACAATTCAACCAATTTTTTACAGATGAGGGCTCGCTCTATCTTGCTTATCTCCCTTTTCTAAAGTTCACATTAGGGTTATGTACAAAACTTCTAAGAGACTACTGTTCCAACTACTTTGTTCTAGGTCCAGAGCTGAAAGCATTGTGGCAAGAAACACAAAATGAATAAAGATGCTGGTTTTATCACGTCTCTTCTACTGTCTTTCTTGTAAGGGAGATTGACACTTCTTTTACTACTGAATTAAACTAATATCCACAAGAGACTTAAAGATACTCCCAATAAAGCAGATTCATAAGCAAAAATTGTTAGAGAAGTATTCCTACTCACAAAAACTGACAGAAGATCTCTCTTAGTTAAAAAATACATCTTTATATAGGCTACACATTTCTTCTCCCTTTTTTGTCCAATAAAAAACCCTCTTTGAATGACAATATCCAGAAAAGTTAAATGATCATCTACAAAATAAAAATGAAAAACTCAAAACTTCTCACTGTGAAACAAATAGCCATGATAACTGTCTTTATTAATGGGACAGCCTAATAAACTTTTAAAAAAACTCTGTCAGAAAGCCTAATAAACTACAAGATGCTATCAACTCAAAGAACAACACTCATATATCTTCCAGATAATGGGTAACTCATGATAAATCATCCATATATCACAAACATCAAGCAATGGTCATCCCCCATAAATTGGTGCATATTCCTGGTTATTTCGAAGATTCAAAACCATGTTAATGTAGAGAATAAACAAAAGTGGAGTTACTTGATAGCTTACTTTCAACCTCCATTATATGGCAACAAACTCTAACTGCTACCCATTCAATGGTCCTTAAAGACTGATAAAACCTTATACAGTGAACTGCAAATCCTTCATTTGCATATAGCTGTAACACATATTGGTTTATGGTATGAAAAATGTTACTACTGTAGCAGTATTATCAGGCATGAAAAAAAAACAAATGTTATTAAAGGAGGCACCAGAAGGCCATTGTTTGAGCTTTTTCCACAAAACTGAAATGCAGTAAGTAAATGCGAAGAATTGTCCTACACCTCAGGACAAGAATCTTTACCAACATTCAAATTACATTGAGAAGTACAATTTTCCCCATTTCTGTAATAATTCTCTGTTCCACTTTTTGTGAGTAAAGTACAAGCAAATTTCCTGTCACTCTCAAGACATAAAGTCAGCTCCCAACCATTTCCAAACTGCTACCAGGTTCTTCCCCAAAACAGACATCTTTGGGTTAAAATTGAAGACGGCCCATCTTGGTTTAGTGCAATAATTGAAGGCACAGATTCCAAGACTTTGCCATTTATCAAATATGTTTTTCTTGTACAATAATCTACAGTTTAAATAATGATATCAAATTAGCCATAATGTGAAAACATTGGTTAAAAACAGATACAATTTATAGGACAATAATTTAATATTTAGACAAGTTTATAGAAATTAACATCGCTGGTCTTAAACCCTTAGAAGAGTATAAGCCTATGACTATAGTGTACCTCATTACAGAAGATTTCCACTTGAATTGGACACAGGTGTCCTTGTGAAGTTTGACACAATTTTTGTAGTTTGTAAAACTTTTTATTTTAAAAGGTTTTTGCAATACTTTGGAGCTTTTCTCTCCAAGCCACATCTGAAAAGGGGCAGCTACCCAGTCGGAATTTCCCAGTTATCAAATGTTAATAAATAAATAAATTAATAAGTATTCCACGTAGTAAAAAATAACTGCATGGACTAACCACTTCATCATGTAAGGTAGGGAAAAAGAAGCCTTCCCAGTTTTGTAAGGTACATCAGGGTAGTGGTACGTAAAGGAAGAATATATTTTTGTTCCACAGGATTTGGTTCCTACTGAGTTTTCTGGCATCAGTTGAAACTGACTGTAAAAGGTAATGTTTTAGTAGGTGTTGTTGGATTAGAGAACAAGATTCATTGTATCAAATCCATAGATTACCTTCTGGTTTCTTTTCTAAGTACACAAATGAACTGAACCCACCACACCACAGTTTAGTTTTTTATGCTCCCCAGAACTAAAAAACGCAGGTAGCACAATGACCCTCACCTTTATTAAACCACGCCAAGTGACATAAGTGGACTGCATTATCTCAGATGTATAAATAGGTCAGTTTGTAAGGAGAACCATACTAGATTTTCAGATAAAGGGAAGTACTTACCAGCAACACCTATAAATGCTACAATATGTATGAGGTGAAACAGTTTGTATTCTTCCTGGAAGCATAACACAAAACCTTTCATAACTTAGACATAAAATCCAAACTCTGTCACAAAAACCCAATCAAGAAACAGCTTCAGACTAGTAATCCTGTACCACTCTTACATCTGATGAGTCTTGTTTTATTTTCAGTAGCCAAGATCTATATGTTATAATGCCAATTACATTTGACTTCTCATCAAATTATAATCAGACAAAGCCAATGCACTGACATGTGCTTCTATCACTGTAATATAAAGCATATAGAAAAGGAAATCTATAGAAGTACTCAAAATATTCCTGTTATAAGTTAGGTTTGCATATCTACAAACTGTAGAACCTGTCTACAAAATAAAGCACCTGTAGTTTCTGAAGGCATGGGGTTTGTATCCCAAAGATCAGTATTAAAAAATCCTAATAATATTATAGGGAAAGACTGATACAAAAAAGGCCATAATATTTCAAAAAATGGCATCCCACCTTTTTGAGAATGATCTTGATAGATACATAACATGTCAAGAATACAGCTGACATCGCTTACACTTGTCTGCAAAGCTCTGCAAGTAAACAACTCCTATTCACAGGAAAGTAAAAGTGCCTGCTTATGAAATCATTACTACATTGTGATCAAACCCCTGTTGTTCTCCAAAATAAATTAAACCAGGTAATATATTTTAATGTTTACAATTCGGGGTCCTGAGTATTTAGAAGCCTAGATGTCAGTTTCTTCAAAATTAAAAACAGCTCCTAATAATGCCCCCTGGCTCTGTTACAATTAATACGTACACTGCTCAATATCCAGAAAGTCAGCACGGGATTATTATCCAGTTTCTCCAATTTGTTCTCTACTTCTACCTCACCTACTAAGGCATTACATTTTACAGTCAGTTTTGACTGATGTAAGAAAACTCAGTAGGAACCAAATCACTTGAAACAAAAATAAATTCTCTATTTACATACCATTGTTCTGATGTACCTTACAAAAGTGGCAAGGCTCCTTTTTCCCTACCTTACACGATGAAGTGGTTAGTCCGTGTAGTTATTTTCCACTATTAAGAATATTTATGTATTTATTTATTTTATTTATTTATTTATTTATTTATTGACATTTGATTACAGGGAAAATCTGAGTAGGTGTTCATTTACTGGAGGCCTGTGAAGAAAAGCTCCAAAGTATTACAAACACATTAAAAAAAAAAAAAAAAATCTACAAAAATAATACAAAAACATCTTCAGTTTAAATAATTATTTCAAATTAGCTATGATGTGAAAACATTGATTAAAAATACACAGAAATTTAGACAGAAATTATACAACAATCATTTAATGTTTAGAGAAATTTTTTAAACACCTTTATTGAATTATCACTTGTGGCATAGGCAAATTTACATTTATATAAAAGAAAAAACATATTATCATGTTCACAGTTACAAACATTATGCATTACATATATTCTTCTGTACAATATCAATCCAGCATTATATAATCTGGTCAATTCCTGCCTTACCTTAAAACTCATTCCTCCTCCAAAACATTTTCTGCATGCAATGTTCTCACAATTTCCATTTTCTATGTAATTTACTCCTTTCCTTTTCTACAATTTCCACTTCAGGTTATTTCATGTCTGTTACAATATTCACTACTTCAAATATGGCTGTTTCCATTTTCTAGTAATTGCTTTTTTGACAGACACCAGAATTAAACTTAACAAGGCCATAATATGTCTAGGCAATTCAGATCATGTATTCCAGATAAAAAAATCATAATAATTTCCTTAGTTACACCCATTTGCTCACTCAGTATTTTTGACAGAGTATTCTGTAATAAATTTTAAAGTCTACCAACTAATTACACTTGCAAAACATATGCTTCCGATTACCTCTTTCTTCCTGCATGACTCCTCCAACATTTGACATCTACCCGAGGAAAATTTCTTTTGAGTCTGCTTAGGGTATAAAAATATCTAGGCAAACACTTCCAAGTGACATTTGTATAGTTTCCAGACTTTTCACATATCTGGGAGCTATACATATGCCCTTTCATTGTTTCTTTGTGAATTACTTAACCAAGCTCTCTTCCCAATATTTTCTAACCTCCTTTGATTGATTCCTATAGTTATTGTCCAGTATTTTATATGCCCTACTAATTATCCCTTTTTAACAGAATCTTTTGTTCTACATTCAATTAAAACTCTGCCAGGGAAGGTGTTTCTCTTGGGATTCCCCTATCCCTTACTCTTTGCATATTCTCTGATATCAGTCCCAGATAGGGAAGGCGGTCTCTAGCCTGCAGTCCAAATGTCTTCTTGGCCTCTTCCCAGTCTATTACCTTTCCCTCTCTAAATATTTGTTCTCCAATACCTGATTCCTTTACTAGCTTCCTCCAGTAAATTCCAGCCCCCTCTTGCCCATTTTATATACCCTTAATTGTGGTCATCCTTGTTGTCAGAGTCTACTTTCTCCATTCCAATGTTGGCTTAGTTTTTAGACTACTGTTTCCTACTTTATGAATAAAATATTCTGGATGGCTGTTAGTATTCTCCTTAAGGATCTGCATCCACCCCCCCCCCTCTCCTTATTTCTAGAATTTCCTACCTGCTTCATCATCATCACATTGCACTTTGAACTGTAGCTTTCCAATTGTGTTGTGTATAAGAGCCTTAAATTTGTAGCTCTGAAATACCCTTCAAATAAGGTAATCCTAAACCACCCTATTGTATTGGAAGGATCAGCTTATCCTACTTGACTGTTGCCCTTTTCCCTTCCCAGATAAAATCCTTCAACTCTTTATTACTATCCACAACTTCTCTTGTAATTGATAAAGATACGCCTGACCTGTGTATAAAACTAAAGGGACTAAAAACATATCGACTGCTTGAATCTCGCTATCCATATCCACAGACAAAAGCTACCAGTTTCTCAGTTTTTGTATTGTCTTTTGTTTAGTCTCTTCCCACATATTCTTAGCTGCCATAACAGAATCCTTTACAACCCATACTCCTAAATACTTTATTTTATTGTGAACCCATAAATGTGGGTGTTGCTGAACCAATTCTAGTGCAGATACATAATTTATAGCTATAGCCTATGTTTTATCTTCATTGATGTTATATCCTGAAAAAACGTAAAACTGTCTTGGAATATTCAACATCACTGACATGTCTTTTTCTGGTTTTATCAGGTGTAAAATAATATCATTCTCAAATAAAGCCAACTTTTCTTGATTACCATACCAATTATATCCATGAATTTCTGAGTCCCTTATTTTCTTTGACAATGATTATAAATGTAATGCAAATAACAAAGGGGAAGAGGGAAGCCCTTCCTGGTTCCTCTGTTCAGACACAGTTTATCAGAGAGGAACCCTCCCACTTTAATTATTGTCTCCCATCCTTCACGTATCTCCTAGTTAACCATATTCTTATATCAGGGAACGCAAATGCTTCAATTACCCTACTCATCAACTCTCAGCTTACTTTGATGAATGCTTTCTGTGCATCAAGACCCACCAACAACAGTGGTATTTTTATACATTCTGCTTCCCTTTGGATCATCATGGTTTAAAATTTAAATGTCTCTATTATTATCTTTAGTATTACAACTGCCACAGCATTTTTCCAGGATGTTGGTGCTTCCCTTCCTTTTAAAATAATGTTAAACAAAACCTTCCAGATCTTTGTCACTTTATTTGTTCCTAGCTTTCAAATTTCCAACAGAATACCATCTATTCCTGGAGACTTTCATGCAGACTGGTTATACATCACCATTTTATCTCATCTGTTCCTATATTTAGTGAAATTTTATCCAGTTCAGATAAATTAAAGGTAAGTTACTATAATGCGAACAGGAACTGCAAAGTGAAGTGAGGGAGCAAAAAACAGTGAAAGAACAAAAACACAGGGTTATGGCATAGTTATATGGAGTTAGGGAAAAGAAATTGATTGATGTTAGAAAGTGAGCAAACAAGGGACAGTAAGAAGATGTAAGGTATAAACAGGTACTTGTTCATATTTAGATGTGCAGTTTATCCTGGGGTTGAGGAAGAATAAACCCAAATGTTGTCTAGGAAGCCTTTCAGAATGGCTATAAGAAAACTAGATGGAGGGTACTTACCTGACTGAGTGGTAAGGAGTTCCAGGCCTTAGCACCATGGTATCAGTACAGGGAATACCCAGCAGATTTGACTGGTTTGTGAACAAGACAAGTTTTTGACCACTGGATTGTAATATCTGAGTAGGAGCATGTTTGTGAAGTATGGTACTTGGTGCCAGACAAGCAGATGGATGCCGGACAATTTTATAGGTGGTAAACAGCTGTGTACATATTAGCTGATGGGGTAGTTCTAACACAATTAGGCTTTTTAGTACTATGCATTGCTGGCTCTCCATTAAGAGTTGAGAGGGTTAATCCTGAAGTCAGAGGTTATGTCAGTTGTGGTTGTAAGTTATGGATCTGAAGCATATCAGACAACAGTGGACAAAAACATTTCCTAAGGATTGTCTGACCACAATCAAGCCAGTTACATTTGAGCTGATGTTCCCACCCCCTCAAATTTATAGCATCTCATTAGTTGTCCTGCACAAAATATAACCTCTTTGTGGGGACATAGCACAAATACAGTAGCTAAATGCTAATTTTTTAAGTCCATCAGTTCATATGGAAAATAACTTTCAAATTTCAAATTAGCCTTTCAAGCACTTGTCTTGACTACCAACTCGTTGCAATTTGCCAAGACTCACTTAGGAACAGTTTTGAAAATAACTTAGTGGTAACCGTTTTATGCTAGAAGGTAGACAGGGGCAAAAACTGGATTTCCTACCACAATGGGGACTTGTTAATGGCATACGAGGATGTCACACATCTATCAAGATGTACCACATTTGGAAAGCTTACTTCATATACATTGTTTCTAGTGACTTGAACTCTGATATCTTGAGTCTTAAAATGCAGTGAACAAAAATGTAAGGACTTAGTATCATATTCTTGCATCATTGGCTCTTTCCCCACAGAAAGAAAACAAACTGTGGTTTGCCTTTTAATATGTCTCAGTTTGCTTCTTTGTAATGCTTATTATGTAGAATTTTTTCCACTGAAAAAGTAGTAACAGAATGATTCTTCTTGTAAACATCCTACTCCCAGGGTCCCATGGGCATCTGTCTCCAACCTACCTGAAGCAAAACTGCTCTACTGAATCCAGATAGGAAGCACAAAGCAGAGTGGTACCACAGCATACAAAAGCGAAGGTAGTTCAAAACATTTCAAGAAATTCCATCATTTTAGCCCTATTTTTCAGATGAGTAAATTGGCTTGCTGTAGAGACTAGCTTTAAACTAATTTCAATCACAGAATTTTCTCTTGGGATGCTACTACGTGTCTACTTTCTCATCAGTCTCGGTCTCTCACACATGCATACAAAAAGACTAGGGACATTTCCTTGATGTCCTGCCAAATTATCCCAAGACTGTATTGATACCACCCTAAGTCTCCCTCATAAGCAAGCCATAGGTCAGGCAGAATGGAAGCAGTCAACAAAAGTTAAAGTAAACAAAATAAATATACAGCTATTTAACTGCTTATAAAATAAACCCATTCCTTAGTGTTGTATTTAAACTCTACAGGAGCGACTGTCAAAATGTTACTTCTGTGTTATTTATATTAAATGGTACTGTGCCAGTGGCATTTGCAGCTGTCAGATTTAAACATGAGGAAAAGCCTTGTTGTTTGTTTTGAAAATTAAAAGTGGATAAATGTGACATCTGCTCAGTCACAAAGCTTTAGTTGACTTTAGGATGGTCGGTTCATGCTGTGTGTCTGCCCTGAGTTTTCAGATAGCAAGTGCTGCTTGGGGATTAGGTAAGGAAAGCATGCTCACTGATTAGTTTACAATGAAATAGGAGTAAACCCGCTATCATTCCTAGTAAATGGGAAATAGTAAGGATCTATATTAGAACACAGAACATTTGAAATGTCGGGTGTTATAATATCGACCCATTTTCATCGAACGCTGAAAACATCAAAGTAACAGGAAACCGAATTCTTTCCTAGGGAAAGAATTTGGTTGTCCGTTTCTGTTGCTTCTATATTTTCAGTGCTCTGGTGGAAAGTTACAGGTCGGGTTCAGGTAAGTGTGCGATTCTGTGGACATGTGGGTTAGGGCGGGTTAGGTGAGTTAGGGTTAGGACACAGGTCAGGTAAGTGTGCGAATGTGTGGGTTAGGGCAGGTTAGGTGAGTTAGGTTTTGGGCACGGGTGAGGTGACTGTGCGATAGTGACGGACCTTAGGGTTAGGGTTTGGGTTAAGGTAAGTGGATAGTTAGTGGTGTATGTATAGTTTAGTGTAGGGTTAGGTGTTAGAGTTTAGGTGTATGTATGTGGATTGCTGTTTGTTTGGTGTGCTTGTGTTGTGTGTATGTGTTTTGGAACAGCAAATTTTTTCTCTAGGAAAAGATTTGCTGTTCCGAATGTTCAATGTTTTTTTTTCGATTGCTAGGGTTCAATATGAGAACACTTGCCATTTTGAATGTTCGGTGTTCTAATATAGACCCAAATAGTAATGAGGTGGAAAACTTAACAAATAATAAGTAAGCTCAATTTTCCTATAGTCTGAATGGTGTGGAGCCTGGCTGAAGTAGCTGAAAGTCCATTTCCAAAGAGTTGAGCATAAAATTCCAACTTTGTATGTTGAACCTGTTTCTAATGCTAACTAGCTCCGTTAACTTTGCAGCTAAAAAAACAGGTGTAAGTAAAGTGAGATTTTAGCAGTTATAGCCTTCTTAGTGTTTTTCAGTATCTACTTCATTTTGATATAGTAGGTTTTGAAGTGCAACGTTTCTTTATAAATTTGCTGACATTTATATACAGTACCACATCCATCTTTGTGTTGTTACCCTGAATGTTCTCATTTCATCTATGTAGTATTGAAGCAGCTACTGTAAACCTGAAGGCATGATATGACATGCACTAACTATAAATCAGGAACTATATAAGCAGTCTACAACTGTAATGTGTTATACAATTGCTTAGTCTGCAAGACATCATTACAAAAACTGGGAACTCTCAGTTGTATTTTATTTATTTATTTACCAGTTTGTTGGTCAGGTACACCCTTTTAATGGCTGAATCCGGAGAACTGTCTGGTTATTTGAATTGTTCAGAGTCACACAGTAGGCAAATGAAGTTGGAAGGAATCAAACCCTGAACGCTGGGTATAGAGAGCAGCTTATTAAAAAAAGCTAAAACTGTTACTCACCTGTGTTAACAGGCAGCCAGTTAAGAGCTGTATACCATGTCCTTCAAGCACCAACCATACCACCAGATGTAAATCAAGGGCAGGGAATGCTCCATTTTGTGTCTTGTTTTTTTTCCCGGTTTGTACTTGAAGGTCCAGTATCACACTCCCACTATCTTAATTGAAAAGTTAGCAGACTTAGCTGAAGAAAAAAGAAAGAAAGAATAGAAGATTAAAGAAAAGATAAACAATGACAAACATGGTTCAGATGTTGTAAAAATAACCCAACCTACAGTTCCTCCCTTTCTGCTTTTCTCGGCTCCTGACAAGGTTTACCTTGCAGCTTCGTAGTGTGTGCGTCTCTTACAATTTCTCTATTTTTTTACAAAATGCAGTACCAGAATGGACTCAGATGTTCCTACCCCACACAATATACTTGGAAATTTCCTGTAGAGCATGGCTTAATAAATGATAAATAGGCAGATGCAGCATGAATTTGCCATCTTAACACAAGTTGAAGATTTTACTAAGAAGTTTACAGCACAACAGAAGTCTGTTGAAAAAGCATAACCTGAAAATCATGCCAAATCCCAGAGCATGTTTATGCTGAAGTGGCAATAGTAACTTCAGAAAGTGTTTGGTCTCTTGTGTAATTGTCTTATTTAATTATCTGCCCCTCAAAGGAATCTAATAAACAAGATGTTTCAAAAGCTGCAAAGAGAAAGATACAAGCTCCATTGTAGTGATATTTACTAATCTGTCATAAAGCAAATGTATAACTGAAATGTAGCATTTGGCTGCAGTTAGGGTTGTAACTGAAACGAAAACTGACATTTTGAGCAATATATGTTCCAGCAGGGCAGACTATGGAAAAGTGTTGCATCACTGCTGTGTTGTACAGAACATACAGTTCTATATATACTGTATATAAGGGGTCAATGTGTTTTTAGCTAGGAATTGGCAGGGTATTCATTTATAACAACTTTTATTACTTAAGTAACTTGTTGTTCACAGCAGACATCTTCACAGCGATGTGTGCTACCATGTCTGTAGCTAAAAACTGATGGTATAATGTAATGGGTTATATTACTTCATTACTATATTTACTTAGTTATTGATCTATACAATAACACACTTACTACGTATCACTGCACATTAAACCATGCAGATCTTTACAACAGGTTATGTTATTTTAGCTCCATAAAGGCATATTCTGAACATGTGAGATGCCATTACTAAATCTATCAACTCAGAAAAAAAATCTAGTTTGTCACAGCAGATTATTGAGTATAGACAAGCTTACAGTATCGAGATTGTCCTGGATAAAGTGCTCTGTTATGATGTCACTGTGACAGAGTTTAAATCATTACATTAAAATAATATATCATGATTGCATAATGCTGCGATCCATATAATGTATCTTATGCTTGTCTCTTCACACATCTCACTGTTTTCTATGATTGGAATAAGGCATTGGGATTCAGATGGCCACTGAATTACTACAGGCCTATAAATATAATTAGATACAGCATAATCTTTGTACCTGTGTGTGTGTGTGTGTGTGTGTGTGTGTGTGTGTGTGTGTGTGTGTGTGTGTGTGTGTGTGTGTGTGTGTGTGTGTGTGTGTGTGTGTGTGTGTGTGTGTGTGCGCATGCGTGTGTGTGTGTGTGTGTGTGTGTGTGTGCATTTGTATTTCAGTGCATGCTTGTGTGTATGTGTATGCATGAGTTGAGTTTGTGCGTGCATATGTGTCTGTGTGTGCGTGTGTGTGTGTGTGTGTGTGTGTGTGTGTGTGTGTGTGTGTGTGTGTGTGTGTGTGTGTGTGTGTGAGGCTATCTGCCTAAATGAACATATCTCCAACAATACGTATATTATGTGCAGGGTAAATCAAACATGATTTTTTGAAGCAGTCTACTACATAGAACAACACATTACACGAACAACATGCTAGTGGCACCAATAACTTAAAGAATGAACACAAACCTTACATCCCCCTTTTTCAGAAGCAAAAATAAATAATATCATGTAGAAGAATTTTGAAATGCAGTTAATTAAATCTACAGATCTTACACTGTCTCTTTGATTACATACCTATATTTTTCAATCATTTTCTATCGTTCTGTAATGTGTTTCTGAGTGGAATCCTGTATTCCTACTGGAAGTGGGAAGAGCTGTGTGATATTTGGCATTCAGATTGAATTATATGTCCAGATTTTTGGTTAGATGTACCTATTTTCAAGGACCTTTGTACATATTTTCAATGTCAACAGGTTGAGAGGTATGGTTAAGAGCATACCTCTCAACCTCTTAGAACAAGTAGTCTGGGCAATAACAAAACAGTGGGGGGAGACTAAAGCTCAAAATAAAGGACAGACTTTAAATTTTACTCTTATAAACTTAGAAAGTAGCTAAAATAACATGTTTTGTATTGATATACATTTCTTGAAGGATATGAGGTTTGAAACTCAGTTATATATTATTATTATTATTTAGTGACTTCGATCCTCAGTGATTTTCCAGAAATCCAGAAATTTTATGAGGAACAAACTAAAATATAAGGCAAAAATCTGGACATTCTTTGACATTCTGGACAGCTGATATAGTGGTGGGAGGAGTGGGATGTCTATAATCACAATCCCAAGAGCTGTGCATGTCCTGGGGTAGGCTATCAGTTCAGCAAGGCATCCCCTGGTGGCAGTCTTTATAAGCAAATGTACTGGAGTCCTTCTGTTCAGTTATTGCCCCACCCCACCCCATACTGTACTGGGTAACACCCTACTACAAGGCAGAGAGTTATGGGGGTAGGCTTTATGGCATCAAGGCATGGGGCAAAAAAAAAAAAAAAAAGAAACTGCATTTGACTGGTTCACTGCATATTCCCAGACTGAAGATAAACTAAATTGTGAAAAGAAGGTTCTTTATCTGTAACATGAGCAGTTGTTATGTTAAATCTTGGAGCGGTAGGATGTATAGTATGATTATCTGGCCAATTCTATCTACAATGACCCTATTCAGACTTGTTCCAGGGAAAAATATAAACAAAATACAATGATAATATGAGATTACCCGTATTAGTGAAGTGAAAACGGGCTAGGCAAATACCTTAAGTATTACAGTTAGCACTATCTATACAGTATATTATAGTTAGCTCATAAATATTACAATACAAACAGTCCCCACTAAAGGAGAAAAAAGAGAAAATTAATACTGAATACATAAAACTACACTCCATAAACTATAGCAGGAATGACTCACAGGGTAAAATTAGTTTTAAGAAAAGACATTTTAGGCAAAGTGTGTGTGTGTGATTGTGGGATACGTGTTATGATATTAGGTTATTCCTTGATTGTAGTAGCATATGCAAGTGACCTCTTCTGAGAAGGAGTTTTTTAAACAGGCTCTGAATTTATGGAAGGATGTGATTTTTTTCAAGTTTGTAGAAATGTATTCCCAGGTTTATAGTGCTATCACCGAGAAGCTGTAGTCTGCGCAGTGCAGTCTGTTTTTTGGACTATGTAGGGAAGGTTGTAGTGCACATCATTATGCAAGTAGGTAAAGGAAGGATTCAAAACTTAACAGGTTTTAGATAAGAGAACTCAGGAGATATTTAATTCTTTGTACTATTGAGAGAAATTCGGCATTTGCTAGTTATAGACAGCGCTGTTTTTGCTTTAAAAACTAGAATAATGAATGTGGAGGTTGTTTGAAAGAGTAGTGCTTGTTTTTGATGAGAAAAAATTATAGGTAGACCACACCCTAGCTGGGTGCAGAATACTTCTTTACCAGTTGCTTTATTGCCTTCTCTAGGGAGGAATTGTGAGCATATATTTACCCAACATAATTGGTTTTGGCCTTTATTTACTTAAGCAGAGTTTGAAATTGGCATGTTGATTTTGTCATTGCCGTAGATATTGAAAATGTTAGCTGGTTTCCATCAGAGTATGACTGATGCAAAGGACACTCCAAATGTGAGGGATAGCGGAGAGGCTTTGTAGTCAGTAGTTTCCAGCTTCTTTCTTGCTCCCATTTCTGTGAAGAGGGTCACATGTGCCTTCTTCCAATCACCAGGAACGTTTCCCTCAGTGATTTGCTGAAAATGTTAAATAGTAGTATTGTCCATCTAAAAAGTTGTTACTGTTTGACAGGACAAGAAAGAACAAGTATCAAGGTAATACAATAGCAGAAAGTGAGTAAAGGAAAGTCTGAACTGGCATATGAAAGCTTCAGGCAACACGCAAGTCCATTTAGACTCTAGTAAGACTAAAGTGGAAACTATATCAAAACCTAATGTGGACTGCAACTAAAGCATGCATAGTAACTTAACCAGACAGTGTCTCCAGGCCGACTCTGAAATGGTCCATGTGGATCGGTGATCCACCACTTTTAACAAATAAAAAAGCAAATAGAAAAATAAACAGATTGTATATAAACTTTTACCAAAGTTAGTAGAGACATATGAGGGATTATAAAATGATGGCAAAGTTATCCAGCCACTTTCAAAAATGCAATATATGTTCTCCTTGGTGAATTGTAGTGAACTCAGAT
>NC_056743.1:1058671650-1058754150 GCF_019279795.1 Protopterus annectens
GTATCTCACAGAAATAAAAAGCAAATATGTCTTGTTTTTGCAAGATGGGGATGACAATTGCCTGTGATGTTGCTAGAGTGTATGTAGTACTGTGTTAGCTCCTTTTGTTACCAAATGCTCAGTCCTAGCATGTAACCCTGCCCATAGTTACCCAAGGGATATTGCATTTAGGAGTCTGTCTGTTCTATTAATTCCCTTGTTGAGTCTGTGTTGTCTCTTGTCTATGTAAAAGCAAAGATTCTGGGTGACAGTAACTGGCTGTACAAATATCTTTACAATATCTGAGTGTTATGCTTATGCTTTAGAATGGGGACCTTCAGGGCATGGAATTAGCTGTATATAAACTGTCTAATATGAGACTATTGTTATGTATCTGGTAAGAGGAGCAGAGATAGTAGGGTTGTTTTGTCTGTAGCCAGATGCCAGATGCTGATTTTTTTGTAACAGACTTAAGTAAATTAGTAGGGTGTGTACCACATCTGTACTGATTGCTGTATAATGAAGAAAACTAGTTAAATTAAAGAAATGTGCTGTGCGTTCCCATCTCGTTTATCTTAACTATAAATAAATCTTGTCTTGACTCTCTGTACTCCTTTAAATGCAAAAGAAAACGACAAGTCAGGTGCATTGCTCTGATTCTTTGTTACTATACTTATTAATGACCAAGTACCAAAGTAGTTAGCTGTGCATTTTGGGGATTCATCCTTAAAGTAAACTTCTTTTGTACTCTAGTTTTTAAGGGTTCAGACATCAGCTTGTAGGATGGCACACACTGTGCAAAGAATTGCTGTCTTTTCATACCTGTGCAATCCAGAGTAAAAAGTCAGGAGACCATGTGTGGGGTTTAGGGAGATACCATCAGTGCATGCGTGGGGATGAGTAGATTTGAGGGAAATACCATTACTGCGCATAAATTCTTATGCAGATTTTGGTTTTCATACATTGTTTTCTGGGCAGAAATACTGATTTAAAACATGACAATTGCACATTCATGTTGCTATAACTTTGCTGTATAATCTATGAGAAGGTTAAAGACTCTTGGCTGACACAACAGTGCGTATATTTCTAGGTAATGATTCTGTTTTCTTATTATATTCCTAGAGGTATACAGACATAGAACTATACATACCTATTTATTTATACATGTACATAAACAGTAATATGTTAAGTGCAATCAGTTTGTACGAAAACTACTCAAATTAGAAATAACTGTTTTTCATACATCATATACAAACACAACACCAGAAATGTAAAACAAACAATGGCTACAATATTCCGGCCCACTACTGGAAATATTTACCCACAATGTAGCCTTAAAACTGTAGGTAAATCACAAACAACATTGCAGTAATGCACAAAGCTGTTTATTGAAACATAACCCTTGAGCATCATATGAATGGATAAATATCAGTAAAGAACACCTACAGTCATATAACGATTTTGAAAACTGTCAGCTCTTCAGAATGTAGGGTACAAACTGTGGTCAAGACCTAAGGTAGAACATGGTGCTTTGACCATGGATGCTGTGATACACAACATAATTGCCTGGAATACATACAATAAAGAGTCTCGGGTTTCCTTAGAAAACAGACTGTTTTGCAGTCAAATCATCGTAGTGGTTCAGATTGAATGTTTGAGGTCCATTGGGGTTGAAAGGACAACAACACTTTAAATGCATCATTTTCTGTTCCTGGAGTGTGTTTTCATCACTACAAAGTGATCCATACACTGCCACTGTGATTTTAAGTGTTGTTCCTCTTCCAACACATTTCTACACAAATTCTTCCTCGGTGCATGATGTATTGAATTTGAATGAAATTCTATAGTATTTTATTCAGTAATTTGCATCCCAGCTTTTAGATATTATTCACTATCATATTTAAAATTTTTAGCGCTCATGTGCCAAAGTGCTTGAATGGCAAGGGTGTTTGTCGCTCTTTTTTTCTTGATAAACCTATTGATTGCTGAGGTGCTCTTCTCTTTTACTGTGAACTGTCACTCACAGCTGAATTATTTTTCTCTCACTGGGGCTTAGAGTCCTTGAGGATTCAACCTCTTTTACTGCGTGGTATAAGGAGCTCCCTGTCTGACTGAGTATTAATCTTCGGCTCCCACCTTTGGCAAAGACGGATGAATTCATAGAGCATTGCAGCCTGTAGCTGTAACAGCACCTATTGTTCCCTGTAACTGCAGAATTGGATGTTTGTCGTGGTGGCTGTGACATTGTAGTACCAGTGGCTGTAATGCTGCAAATTGGTCTTAGCAGTGGGAAGACTGCATACTGCCTGCTCTCAGTGACTGTAATGCTGCACTCTGGGCCCTGCAATAGTAACAATGCATACTGCTCCTAAAGGTAACACTGGATACTGCTACCAGTTGGTGTCCCATGCTTTTGGCAATCACTGTAGTACCATATGCTGTTCCACATTCATTAATGCATGCCTGGTTCCATAACCAATGGTAGTCGGCATCCTGTGGATCTAATTACATGTAACTGCTGTCAAGCCAAGCATAGGGCAGCTTTGTTATCTGTGCCATATACTAAACCAGTGAATATGACATAGCAAATATCTAAAGTAGTAGTTATGAATAGTGGATGTACCGAACAGTTAGTCATTACCTGGCAAAGGGTACATCAGTATGCTAAATCTTTACAAAATTATTTCTTGTAAACTGGGTGGCACAATGGTACAGAGCTGTTAGCATGAAGATGTCCTGACCTTGCAGTGCTTGCTTCTCCAGTTCTCACTGGGGATGGTTGTTGTGTGACATCTGTGTGCTCTCTCTATGTCTGTGTCATTTTTGTGCCCAGTGCTTCTGTTTGCTCCCCTATTACAAGGACATGATGTAGGTAAACTGACAACCCCCAATTTGCCCATAGGTGTGCTTGCCATGTCTGAATGTGGACGTGTCTGCATGCTGTGATACACTTGTGCTACATTCAGCATTAGTCTTTATACCTTGTGCCCGAGTGCCAGAATATAGCCCATCTCCCTCATGATGTTAAACTGGCAACTGGAGAAGGAGTGAATCCATTTGTTAGAAACTTTTCATCTTTTGCCAGTCATTGTTTATGTGACAGTTGTCTTTTAGAATGACATGAAAAAACAGGCAATGCAGTCTTAACGTTGGCAATACACTCAGTGGCAAGAGTACTACAAAAATATGATTGGGGACAGCTTCTTCAGATCATCAAATAAAATGTTTAATTTACTGCTGATGAAAAAAAATGACCACAGTGTCTTTAAAAATTGAATATCTCACAACACATACATACACAATGTTAACACAGACTGATTACTTTTTTTCACTGCTTTGTGTAAGACCCTTGCGACTTCTAGCCAGTCATTTATTTGTTTGTTTATTTAAAGAGATAATTAACTAGGTAAGATGGTTAATTCAGGGATCCTTTTTAGCCACATCCTGGATGTTAGTTATGATGTTCATTGATGACCTACTTTAGTCTGATCTGCCTAACATTGTAAATGTGAGTGGACTGAGAGACGATATCTGAATGCAAACACTGGAGTAAACGTGTGCAGTCTGTCACCTGCAATAAGGAACTAATCATAAGGAAGTAAAGCATGTCACTGCACTGCAATTCCTCCACGTAAATATCACCATAGACAAAATCCCATACTATACCCTAGCCAGCTACAGGTCACCCTCAGTGTTCCAGAAAGTTCACAATGCATACTTGGACCTCCCATCCTTAGTCCCACTGGAGACACCCTACTCATGGGAGTCTTAATTACTCCTGTATGGACTGGGAATCCTACATGGCCTCAAATCTACAGGCACAGAGATTCCTGGACTTCGAAAATACAAACATCCTTGACCAAATATTGAATATGCCCACTAGAGGCTCTAACGTACTGGACCTCATGCTACCCACCCCTATGACTTGTCCTTCCTCGTAAGATCCAACCATAAAACTTCTCCTTCAAAATCAATGCTGTAATCCTATTAAAACCAGTAACAGTTAGGAACTATTCCAAGTCAAATTGCCGGTTATTAAGTGATGGTTTGTCAAAATTCAATGCCCCTCCAGACCCTGGGAACACATCAGCCTATGCAGAATTGCTCTGAGAAATTCTGTGCAACCATGTCAATGGCTGCATAAAGGCTGCTGTACCTACCAGAATTAAGACAAAAGCTAGCCCCGGAAACAAACCACCCTGGTGGCATCCCAAGTTAAACAGAATTTGCATCAAGTAGAAAAAAAATATGGCAAAAGTCAGGAAAGTAGTTCCCATAAATATACTTTCTCATCAAAGTAAATAGGCAAATATAGCCAAATTTGAGGTTGATATCCTCCCAGGTGAAAGATAACCATAGGACCTTCTACAGCTGTGTCAGAAACCTCAAGGGAAACACACAGCAAATTTTTGAACTGGTGGTTAATGGTGCCAGATTTATTGAGACTGCCGATATAGCAAACTTGTTAACAGACATATTCAGTTCCAACTTTAGACCTACCCCCTACCATCCCCCTAATAATACCGTTAGACATAATCCCTCCAGTTTTAACTAAGGAGCATGTACTGGCTGAACCCACTAAAGCCAAGAACATGGCCTCAATGGGCCCAGATAACTTCTCATAATGCCTTCTAAGTAGTCTAAAGTATGACTTATCAGGACCTCTGGAGACATTACTTAACTATAGGCTTAACACAGGCTTTGGAGGACTGTGATAGTCATCAAGGGAGGACCTTTAACAGATTCTGGAAACTGCAGACCCATAAGTCTGACTAGTTGTATTTTCAAAGCTATGGAAAGATTATCAACAAGGACATAGGAGACCTCCAGACACTAGATCCATCCCAGTTTGGCGTTGTCAAAGGAAGGTCATGCTTACTGAATCTGGTGGACTTCTCTGAAAAGGTCTTTCGGGAAAATGGTGCATACTGCCTACCAAGATCTGGCTAATTTGTTACACTAGTCCACTCTGGCATTGTCAACAGACTAACAGAACTAGATAAAAACCCTTTATAACACGATGGACAGCTAGTTGGTTCACTGATAGGACCCATGAGGTTAGAATTAGTGGGGCCACCTCCACAGTGAGGCTGGTCACCAGTGATCTCTCCCAGGATTCTTTACTAGCTCACTCCTCTTTGGCATGTACTTCTTGGATGCTAAAGCCAATTGTCAAAATCCTCTCACTAACCAAGTTCGCAGATGATTGCAAACTGGGAGAAGTCATTGAATCCATCCAAAACAACCACATATTTAAGGAAGGTAAAATACAGATTAATGCTTGGTGCAAAGCCATGACTTAAAACTCCATTTGCTTTATAGTACCCTTTGGGAAGTCTGCCACCCCTGGAAACTACATCATCAGTAAAACATCCTTAAAAACTGATTCACTAGTCAAGGATCTGGGAACTCATGTAGAAAATAAGCTAGCCTTCGACAAACATGTGTCCAAGTTAGTCAGAAAAGCCTTCTATGTTGCTCATCTTTTAAGCAAGGGTATGGCATGTAGGTCCAGAGAGGTCATCATACCACAAACTTGGCCCACATCAGGCCCATCATATACTATAATGCCACCTTTGGTATGTACCTGACCACACACATGCAGCAACTGGAACTTCCACAAAGTATCCTTACAAAAAGGATTATACAGAGTAAACACAGTATCCTTTGTTGGTGACCTCAAAGCCCTGTCTCGTTACTCTGTATCATAAACACAGTATCCTTTGTTGGTCACCTCAAAGCCCTGTCTCGTTACTCTGTATCATAAACACAGTATCCTTTGTTGGTCACCTCAAAGCCCTGTCTCGTTACTCTGTATCATAAACACAGTATCCTTTGTTGGTCACCTCAAAGCCCTGTCTCATTACTCTGTATCATAAACACAGTATCCTTTGTTGGTCACCTCAAAGCCCTGTCTCGTTACTCTGTATCATAAACACAGTATCCTTTGTTGGTCACCTCAAAGCCCTGTCTCGTTACTCTGTATCATAAACACAGTATCCTTTGTTGGTCACCTCAAAGCCCTGTCTCGTTACTCTGTATCATAAACACAGTATCCTTTGTTGGTCACCTCAAAGCCCTGTCTCGTTACTCTGTATCATAAACACAGTATCCTTTGTTGGTCACCTCAAAGCCCTGTCTCGTTACTCTGTATCATAAACACAGTATCCTTTGTTGGTCACCTCTCGTTACTCTGTATCATAAACACAGTATCCTTTGTTGGTCACCTCAAAGCCCTGTCTCTTTACTCTGTATCATAAACACAGTATCCTTTGTTGGTTACCTCAAAGCCCTGTCTCGTTACTCTGTATCATAAACACAGTATCCTTTGTTGGTCACCTCAAAGCCCTGTCTCGTTACTCTGTATCATAAACACAGTATCCTTTGTTGGTCACCTCAAAGCCCTGACTCGTTACTCTGTATCATAAACACAGTATCCTTTGTTGGTCACCTCAATGCCCTGTCTCTTTACTCTGTATCATAAACACAGTATCCTTTGTTGGTCACCTCAAAGCCCTGTCTCGTTACTCTGTATCATACAGACTTCTCAGAGGTGAGCTTTGCCTGGCATACAAGGCATCCTCTGTGTTTTAATGAATCTTTTGCACATCCACAAAACAAATAGCATCAGAACTAGTAGACGAAAAGCCCTCAATTTTGCTTGCAACTTAACTAGGACATGTTAGAAAGACAGGTTTCTCAGAAAATTCTCATTCTCCCAAACAGGCTCCCCATCCATGTGAAGCAGAGTTCCTCCCTCTCCCTATTTAAGGGCAACTTGGTCCAATGAATGGGTAACTGGAAATTCATCTCTGGTCTGGCTGCTATGTCTGTGATGGACAGAGGCAGTCAGTAAATCACCCCATATAAATCAAATATAAATTAAATTTGCGTGCCTCATCTGGGTTGCACAGCTTGGCTTTTAAGGGCCTTAGTGGTCATTAACCTAGTATACAGCTATGAACTGTAAGGAAAAGGGGCTCAGACTTTGCATGTGGCCATAGGTTAGCTACTGAATCTGGTCAATATACAGTGTTTCCAGCATTGCTAACACTTCTGAGGAGAAGCTGTCGGACTGCCATGTTCTTAATTCTCCTTTCTAGCATCCTGCTTTCCTTAAATGCTTCATTCAGGTACAAAACTTAAAATCTACTAGATGGTTAATGATATTTTTTGCCATGGCATAACCACAAGAGTTAAAATTCTTGCTGAGGAGCAGTGTTGTAATGATGTATTACTTCTGAAACAGAAACCAGTTAACACACACACTACACATTATTAGGGCCTGCATCAAATGAACACAAAATAAAAGGCATATGCACCCCATTTCCAACATATGTATGCAATGCTGCATAAAAAAACCTCCGTCCCACAAAGTCCTGCAGCCCCTAGTGTCAGCTTTAGCCTGATATGACATAACGACAATATACTGCAGCAACCGCTTAACCCTTAAGAAAAAAGTACCAGAAATGTGCATCATTTCCCAACATATACTTTACTAATGGAGGAAAAGATAACAAGAAGGTGATGTGTTGATGACCTTATCCCCAGACTAAGCACACATTTTCACAAAGTACTTTATTTCATTCTGACATACATACAGAGTAGGGCAGAGATCAGCAACAGGGCACAATGGTTGGCAGTGTTGAAATGCTGTGACTCCTAATACTGGGTTCCAAAACAATTAAAAAAAATGTAGGAGAAGAGTGAATGTCAAACATAGCTATTCTCCATTAAACTTGTTTTTTGTTGGGGGTTCAAGCCTCCCACATCCCTTGAACCTATTTATACTAACTCCTAGATTGCCACACCTCAGAAAAAAAGGAAATATTTTGAGAAATGGCAATCTTGGAGTCCAGATTTTTGGTCATTCAGTCTTCACATTTTGGGACTCTGCATTGTGAGTCCCAACATTTCAAATACATACCTCTTAGAGATTTATTGAAATATCACCTAAAACAAATGACAATTGTTCAGAAGACATGCAACTCATATGTCTCAGTATTATTTCTGATTCACCAGTATTTTCTGTGACTGATAATCACAGCAACATGTTTACATTCACCCATAAGTTATCAAACAGTTCTTTAGGTGTAACTGACCACTTAACCTTACAATATAGTAGGCAGTCATTGTCCAGATTGACTTTACAAATTATATGCAGCACTTGGTGCATTGCAAGTTACCCCAGGCCCTTCCAACATGCACAGGAAATATATTGCAACTTCCAGTTTCTGTATGCCGTTTCACAACTGCACCTTATGGGAAGTAGCTTGCTGTTCTACAGCCTCCAAGACTTGTACTTCTTTTCTTTAATAATGGTCAGTGTAAGTTTTTCGTATTGCAACAGCTGTCAGACTTCTTCACACAATTGAAATTAACCCAACAAAGCCCTTAAATACTCAGTATGCATTACATATCATGAAAGTAAGCAGTGGTACATGTTGGGGCACATGTTGAACAGGCCCTTTACCATCCATAGACTTAGGCTGTTCAGAGACAAGGGTCCACCAGCTTGTTCAGTGTAGAGCCCACCTCATGTGTTTTTTTTTTTTTTTTTTTTTTTTTTTGTTACAATGATTTATATGAAGTGTGTTTTAAAGCTTATTTTTTCATGT
The DNA here is from genome assembly GCF_019279795.1 of Protopterus annectens. Taxonomy (NCBI): domain Eukaryota; kingdom Metazoa; phylum Chordata; order Ceratodontiformes; family Protopteridae; genus Protopterus; species Protopterus annectens. The sequence goes on from NC_056743.1 coordinate 1,058,680,248, forward strand.
CTTTGGTAGCCAATCAGACTGCTTGGCTTTCTGAAGTCATTTCATAAGGGGCCTTATTTTGTTCCTCTTGCTTCTGTTGCAAGACCAACACCACCAGGCCATAGATATTACAATATGTCCTCCATGTTGCATAACATATACTAATTCTGGACTAAAATCACAATCCTCCGTCATCACAGACAAGAAAATAAGTTCTCAACAATGCTCCTAGCCCACAGCTAATGGGGTCTATTTCTGCATCATGTGCATGATTACAGTACATCCTACATGACCCCCTTACCCCCATTTTGTAAGTCGCATTTGTGTATTATTGCTGGGTGTAGAAGTTATTGAAGAACACTAAGGGACAGCATGTAGTATATGTAAACAACCTTCCATATATTTTGGGTTCAGTAGTGCTGACATTGATTTAATAACATGGCAAAAAATGCACTCAGAAAAAAATACAACAGATGTTTCTCCGTCTGTAACAATGTGTGTCATGTATGTGTCATGTATGTGTATATCCTAAGCAGACCTCTCAGTTGTACAGATTTTCAAAGAATGTCCAGATTTTTGCCTTATATTTTTGGTCCATTTTTCATAAAAGTGTGTTTTTTCTGACAAATCATTGGCAATGCAGTAAAGATTGAAGTCAGAAAATAATTACAGACATTTGAGTTTCAAACTTCATACCCCTCAGCAAAACCTGTTATTCTATCAACTTTCTAAGTTTGTAAGAACAGTATTTAAAAATTATCCATATTTTGGGGCATTTGTCCCCCCATTATTTATGGCTTTGTCCAGATTTTTTGCTCTAAGAGATATGTGATCCTAAGGTATTCACAGAAACTACTCTAACCAGTATGACCTGTTTAACTATGTGGGTGATACAGCACAGATTTATTTGTGCTATATTTATCTGGTTAAGTACTCATCACATTTTAATTTTCTGTGTTTCAGTTCTGCTGTACATTCATGTTCCTGCTCATACTGGTAAGTCCCTTAGCATATAATGGGATGTTGTTATCCACCTGTCACTGATTAACCAATTCTTTAATTCAGAGCTTTAATCAGCAGATTGTTACACAATACATAACTACTGCAGATCAGCAAAGGTGTATACAGCTTGAATGTGCCAAGTGTTAGAATATACACTTGTAAGCCATCAGCTCAAATTGAAGTATAAAAACAACAAACAGATTTCAGCGTAAGCAAGATAATAGGAAGTTACTAGGCTAAAGGCCCTAGGGCCCTTACAAGCCTAGCCAAGTTCTTACCCTTATTTCCACGATCAGCACCTATTGCTCCTGTCCGAGGGGGACACAGGTGGAACACCAGGGTGAATTTATGGTCACCCATCCAATCGTCCAGATTGCATTTGATGAGGGCCACTGAGGTGCTCTGTTTGACATGAAGTGGGAGTCTGTACCAAAGGTATGGTAACCTCAGGGAGACAAATCTGTCCCTCCAGCAGGTTTTTATTAATGTCATATACCAGATTAAGGTTTTTAGAATGAGTAACATGTGTACCATTTGACTTTCGGATATGAAGAATTTCCAATAATGCAGGATCAGAGATTGCCTTATAAGCCAGGCAGAAATCACCTCTGAGTAGTCTATGTGAAAGAGAATAAAGTGACAGTGATTTCAGATGATCCCCATAGGACAGATGGTGAAGACCTTGAATTTTTCCTGTGAGGAACCTTTGTGGTTTCTCCAATTGCTGCAGGTGCTTAGAAAGGTACTTACCAAAATGGACGTTGTACTCCATTATTGGCCTGATGAAGGAAGAGTACAGGGAGGTTATAATTTCTTTTTTTCTGGAGGTGATGCCCTTATCTATGAGATGAGCAGTGTAAAATGCCCTTCTTACCACTGTAGAGACATGGTGGTCAAAGGTAAAGTTGCTGGCAACCTGTCTGCCCAGGTCAGCCACCACTGAGTGCATACTTAAGGTGTTCATAGGTTCATAGGTTCGTACTAGGCTATCTGCCCTAGGGCATTTATAAGCCTAGCCAGAGTGTATGTGGCTTACACCACCCCTTAGGATGAGAATACTATGCCCTTTTAGGGTTTAGTTTACTATGCCTCTGTCTAGTAGTGACACAGAGATGACCCCTGGGGTAAACCTACGATCTCCCATCCACTCGTCGAGATTTCTCTTGAATAGAGTCAGTGAGGGGCTCTGCCTAACATGGACTGGGATTCTGTTCCAGGGTGTAGGGAGCCTCTGGGTTATGAATCTGTCCCTCCAGCATGTTCTATTTATTTCTGTGAGGTTTAAGTCACTTGTTCTCGTGGCTCTGATGGATGTGGATTTTCTGAGGTGGAGCATGTCCATTAATTCGGGATTGGACATGGCCTTGTACGTCAGGCACAGATCACCTCTGAGTAGGCGGTATGCAACTGAATAGAGCTGGAGTTTTTTCAGTCGGGCAGCATATGACATATGTTTAAGACCCTTTATCCTCTTGGTGAGGAACTTTTGGGGTCTTTCCAACTGTTGCAGGTGTCGGGTGAGATACATCCCAAATGGGGCATTGTACTCAATCATTGGCCTGATAAGAGAAGAGTACAGGGGCACAATGACCTCTCTTGATCTAGATGTGAAACCCTTCATGATAAGGTGGGCAATATAGAAGGTCTTCCTAACCACTTTGTTAATGTGAGTGTCAAATGAGAGGTTACTGTCAACCTGGGTCCCTAGGTCCCTGATTACCTCTTCCGTACTTAATGGATTACCGTCTATGTGGTAATTTGTCGGTACCTTGTTTTTCCCAAAGGGTATGACTATACATTTTTTGGCATTCAGCTTAAGGCCATGGCTCTGGCACCAATTATCCATTTCTATTAGGCCTTTCTGAAGGATGTTTGTGTCCGCTGGAGTATCAATTATGGCGCCCAGTTTGCAGTCATCTGCGAACTTTGTCAGCCACAATCCTCCTATGTTTGCCTGTACCTCGGAAAAATAAATGCCGAACAAGAGGGGTCCCAGGACTGAGCCCTGTGGGACACCGCTTGTGACTGGCTTAGAGTCTGACATAGCTCCAGCAACTCTGACCCTGTGGGTTCTGTCCTTGAGCCAGTTTGCAACCCATCTTGTGACATATGGGTTTACATTTAAGCTGGTGAGTTTGTCTATGATGCCCGAGTGGGGTATTGTGTCAAAGGCTTTTGCAAGGTCAAGGTAGGCTGTGTGAACTGCCTTACCCTCATCAATGGCCTTAGTGACTGTTTCAAAAAAGTCGACCAAGTTCAAAAGGCAGGATCTGCCCTTGACAAAGCCAAATTGGGTAGGATCCAATGTCTGTAGGTCCCCAATGTCTTTGTTTATGAGTTCCATAATGATCCTCTCCATAGCTTTGCAGACCAGGCTCGTCAAGCTTATGGGATGGTAATTTCCAGGGTCCGTAGAAGCACCGCCTTTGTGAAGTGGGACCACTGTTGCCATATGCCACTCTTTGGGTACGTATCCTGTAGTAAGGCTAAGATTAAACAGCAGCCTTATTGGTGGGTTTAGTTCCTCTTGGAGTTCATGTAGCACACAGCCCGGGACACCATCCGGTCCCATTGATGCTGTGTTTTTAGCTTTAGAGAGGGTGGCTCTCACCTGGGCATCTGAGATGTTAGGGAGGCTACACTCTGCTGGGATAGTTATTTCTCCTTTTGGGGGGGGGGGGAATTTGCACTGAACCTGTCTGCCAGAATGTTGGCAATGTCAGTGGGTTCAGTGTATTTTGTGTCATTTTGGACTAACTCTGAGCATATCTGGGAGTTTCCACCCAGGTTTCTAACATAGCTAAAGAAGGCCTTGTGATTGTCTTTTGCGATTTTTCTCTCAAAGTTGGCCTTGGATGATTTTATGAGTGATCGTAGTTTTTGCTAGTACTGATCAGAGATGCCTTCCCTTTTAGGGATTTTGCTCTGTCATGTAGTAGCTTCCTCCTCCTGTTGTAAAGTTTGTTTATGGCTGGGGTCCACCAGACCGGGCGCCTGCCTTTGGGGAATGGGCCTTGGTTTTATTTGGGATTGCATGATCCATGCATTCTTGAAGGTGCCCATAGAAGGCATTTGCAAAGGATTCAGCAGTGTGGGTTGTGGTTTCTACTGGCCCAGGGGCCTTGAAAGATACCACTTCAGTCTTAAGAAGTGTGAAGTTTGCTTTTGAGAAGTTCTTCACTGTGGTCTTTTGTGCAGGGGTGGGGCGGGATGTGGATTTCCAATGAGAGTAATTTATGGTCTGATCTTACCAAAGAGGGATGTACTTCGGTGTGGAGCATTTTGTCCCCATGTTTGTGATGATCAGGTCTAGTATATTGTCTCCTCTTGTGGGAATGGTGACTAGTTGTTCCATTGCATTTGAGTTTATGAATTCTAGGAACCTTTGGGCTAAGGTGTTGGGGCTTGAGTAATGTTCCCAGTCTATGTTTGGGTAGTTGAAGTCTCCCAAAATGATGGTATTTGGAGAGACATTCATACTCTCCAGTGTCTTCAGGAAGGCTGTGTGGGGTTCCTGAGTTTGAGAGGGTGGTCTGTAGCATGCTACAAACTGTAAGACAGTTTTGCCTATGGTTAGTTGCACCTGGATAGTCTCCGATGCTTCGTGCGTTGCCACTAACCTGGAGGTGTGGGTATCTTTGATTAAAACGGATATTCCCCCTCCTTTTGTGGTTCGGTCCAAGTTTTGGGGCCGGAAAGCATGATATGAGGTAAAACCTGATAGTGCTGGGGTGCTCTCAGGAGCCTTGAACCAGGTTTCAGTCACTGCACAGACATCGATGTTCTCCATACTGAGGAGGGCTTCGAGGGCATGCATCTTGAGGTTTAGACTTCTGGCATTGAGCTATTGATGTGGTAGTTAGCAGGAACATCAGTATTACCAAAAGGAATGATAATACATTTTTTTGCATTGAGTTTAAGGCCATGACTTTGGCACCAATCATTTGTTTGTGTAAGACCCTGTTGTAGGATGTTGACATCATTTGGAGATTCTATGACCGCTCCCAGTTTGCAGTCATCAGCAAACTTTGTCAGCCACAGACCTTTGATTTTTGCTTGTTCTTTGGAGAAATAGATTCCAAGCAGTAGAGGTCCCAGGACTGATCTCTGTAGAGGTCCCAGGACTGATCCCTGTAGAACACCACTGGTTACAGGTCTGCTGTTGGAGGTGGATTCCCCTATCAGTGAACCAGTTAGCGACTCATCTAACTATATAAGGGTTAATGCCTAGTTGGGTGAGTTGGTCAATAAAGACAGAGTTGGAGGTAGTGTCAAATGCCTTGGCTAAGTCCAGGCAAGCTGTATGCACAGATTTCTCCTCATCCAGGGCCTTGGTGACTGTCTCGAAGAAGTCCACCATGTTTAACAGGCATGATCTCCCTTTGACAAATCCAAACTGAGTAGGGTCAAGTGTCTGGAGATTACCTATATCTTTGTTAATAATGTCCATGATGATTTGCTCCATTGCCCTACAGATAAGGCTAGTTAGGCTTATAGGTCTATAGTTCCTGGGGTCAGTGGAAGCACCACCTTTGCGCAACTGAATAACGGTGGCTGTTTTACATTCAGCTGGTACAAAGCCAGTGCTTAGACTATGACTGAAAAAAGTACCAACGGTGTTGCTAATTCATGTTGGAGCCCATGTAGAGCACAGGCTGGAACATTATCAGGTCCCATAGATGCTGTATTTTTGGCCTTAGAGAGGGCATTTACGACCTGTTCTTTAGAGATACAAGGTAGGGGACAGGTAGTAGGGGACAGGTGGTAGGGATGTCATGGGGTACGTGTGGCGGGGACAGCGCAGTGAAGTTTTCACAGAACCTGTCGGACAACGGGTTAGCCAAGTCCACAGGCTCAATATATGTGGTATCATTAACTACCAGTTCAGCACAAATATGGTCTTTTCCTTTTAGGTTATGGATGTAACTATAGAATGCCTTGTAGTTGTCATTTGTTGAGGAAGCTAATTTGGGCTCGTAGTTTGCTTTGGAGGACTTCACAAGAAATCATATTTACTTGTTTAAGCTGAGGAGGAAGTATTTCAAGTTTAGGAGGGCTTGCTCCCTCTTACTCTTAGACAGCAATTTCTTCCTCTTATTGTAAAGCCTGTTAATGGCAGTTGTCCAGCAAGCAGGTTTCCTCTTCCTTGAGGTGCTTGTTTTGGTCCTATCTGGTACGGCCAAGTCAATACAGTTATACAGGTGTTTGTAGAAAACATTGGTGTAGAGCTTGGCATAACGTCAGTTCCATCTGAGGGAAGAGGTGCAGTGAAGCCTTTTATACCATTTCGTAAGAGGTTATAATCTGCTTTGGAGAAGTTTTTTAGTTTAGTTGCTGCTAGGGGTGTGTGGGGGGGGGGGGAGTTAGATTGTGATAGTTACTTCGAATGAGACCAATTTGTGGCCAGATCTCACCAGGGAGGACCTCACAGTGGTGGTGCTGCAGTGGTCCTCCATATTGGTGAGCACCAGATCCAGGATGTTGGCAGCCCTTGTGGGGGTGTCAACCATCTGGTCCAGGGCATTGGAGTTAACGATCTCAAGGAACCTTTGGGCAAATGAGTTTGAGCATGAGTAATTTACCCAGTCAATAGATGGGTACTTAGTCACCCAAAACCATGGTGTTTTGATGTATCTTGATAGACTCAAGTAGATGCAAATAGGCAGAGTGGGTGTCTTGATTCATGGAGGTGGTCCTGTAGAAGGGAATGACTTGAATAGGTGTCCTGCCAACAGTTAATTGCAGCTGAAGTGTCTCCAGGGTGTCATACTGTTTAACCAATCTGGAGGTGTATTTATCTTTAATGAATATTGATACACTGTCTCCTGTAGTTTTCATACCTTCAGTTTGAGGTCTGAACGTGTTGAAGGAGGTGTAACATGGTATGGCTGGAGTGCTCTCCACAGCCCTGAACCATGTCTCTGTGACTGCACAAATGTCTTTGTCTTCCAAGGTGAGGACAGTTTCCACTGAGTGCAGTTTTGTGTTTGACTCCCAGCATAACCTTGAGGTTGATTTTAGATGGAGTTTTTATGCTGGGAATTTTGTTGTTGAGACACTGCCTAAAAAAGGCACTATGGGGCTGGCAAGAGCCTTACCCAGTAGCTGAAATCCCAGGGCTGACAGATGAAGACCATCTCTGGCAAAGCACTGAAGTCTGTCGATCATGTCATCCCAGGCTGACAGACAGTGGATCCCCTTAAAATGACACCAGAAGGTAAGCCAATTATTGAAGTCAATCATTTTCTGTTTGTAGTGAGGCGTTATCCTAGGTGAAGGTAAAATGCTCCTTAAGGCTAAGGACATACCTGCCTGAGACACACAGTCAGAGAGCTCAGTCATGTCTCTCTTCATATATTCCAGAGAGGTACATATTGTTGAGAGACTTGAGTGCATGTGTGATATGGCATATCCTGGCACCTGACAGGCAGCTGACCATGACTTTTTCCTTATCCAGCCTGGTGAGAGGGAAGTCACTGTGTCTGACGATGGAATCACCTATGACGAATATGTTTGATTTTGTGTTTTACCTTAAGGGTTTGACTGGTGAGACACTGGTGCATCAGCTATTGTGTGTAATGTGTTCTGCAGAGGAAGTATTTTGTGTAGCGTTTTGGAGGTCTTTGGTGTTTAGGTAGGTTTCTGGTGAAGACCTCCGCATATGTAGGTATGTGTGATGTAGGTTTGGCTGGAGTAGGAGGTGAGGTGTGTATGCTGTCAACCCACTCATTGTCATATGTATATCAACATTTCCTTTGCTCAGTTCTATCACATGCTGTAAAAGCAAGCAAAAACAGATTAACTTGGTAGGTAAAGCAAATTGAGGTAGCTGTTCTTAAAGCTGAAAGGAGTTTTCTTGCACCTGTTTAAGTTGTATACACAGTTTTGTGCAGGTAAGCAACTGATAATTATATGACTGGTGTTTATAAATGCCAAGTTAGCAGCAAACCAGTTACCATGGCTACTGTCATGCTTTTAGGCTGTCTCTGCTTTACTCTTTGTCTATGTATGCAGTTAGCAGAAGCCATGTCCATTTCCAAGAATGGTGGAATAACCACACGTGCGTGTGTGTGTGTGTGGTCATTTCTGGGATAGTATTATGGATTTTGCAATTGTAAATACTCTCCTTGGGGGTCTTGTAGGCAGTCTTCTTTCACAGCGGCTTGAAGTTGACCAAATGCAAATATCCGTGTCGTAAGGTGTCATGCATAACTTTTCATTTTCTGTCTGCTCTAACACCCTACACACACACACACACACACACACACACACACACACACACACACACATTGCACATGTCTAGAACTTGGTCAAACATCTAGCCTCTAAGCTCCAACAGAGTATTTGTACTTTGAAATCTAAATCCTGGCCATGGGTTTATCTTTACATCAAACAAATTGCTTTTGAATAATAGTTATTCAACCATCCTCTCAAGATTCCACAGAAATCTGATTTGTCCTTTAGAAAAGCAATGGTCCTCCTGAACTCACAGCTTTTATTGCTGACATGTCCCACTGGTGACAAGTCAACATGCATCTATACAGGTCTCACACCCACTGAAGCTCCCGGTGGTAAAGGGAAAGGGATTATCTCCTTTTCACCATGTTTTAAAAGGTCTTTGTAAGTACAGAAAGTCTAAACCTAGCTGATAGTGATATATATATATATATATATATATATATATATATATATATATATATATATATATATATATATACAGACAGATACACAAAACTGCATAACAGAGAGAGAGAGAGAGAGAGAGAGAGAGAGAGACCAAGAACATTATGTAGAGAAATGTGCAAACCTGGCATTAAAGCAACACATAACTAGGCATGCCTAAATATTCATTTGTAAAGTTTCTGACATGTGGACGTGTGCATTCATGCACGCATGCATGCAAACACACACACACACACACACACACACACGTACATACCCAAACACAGTGTATTGTTAGGGATAAAGAATTAAAAACATTTGCATGCATGCACTGTATGGCAGAATAGACATTCTACTTTTTGAATCCTGCTAAACAATGCACTCAAGACTGCATGTATGCATGCATGTGCAGAAAAATTGAAAACACAGAAAGTCATTTACATGCTGCTTTATGAAGGTCTAAAAATCCAGGTACAAATACAGATACATGAGTTTACATAGCTTGTGTGTGTAAACATATCACTTAACTAATAACATATGTATAATGGGTGTGTGTGTGTGTCCGAGCATGCATGTGTTATATATATACACTTAACAAAACAGGTGTGTATGCATACCTATGCACACACCTATACACACACACACATACACACGGGTGTATGTGTATCACTTAGCTGAATGTTAAAATCATTGATTTAATATATATATATATATATATATATATATATATATATATATATATATATATATATATACACATATACACACGTGTATGTATATATATATATATATATATATATATATATATATATATATGGATCTACTTTGACCCGGCAAATTTACGTTTCACCGAATCGTAAATTCGCAAACTCACTTAACGCAAAAGTGCATTTTTTTGAAAATGCACTTTCATGTAAAAAAAAAAAAAAAAAAAACGAAAACCTAAACCAATAAAAAAAAAGAAACGCAGTAAACACAATTATGCAGGGGGCAAGTCCCCTGCACCCCCACTCTCCCTATTTTAATATTCTCACTTCAAGATCATATGTGTATGCATGTGTGTGTGTATTTGTGTGTATGTATGTATGTGTGTATATATATATATATATATATATATATATATACACACACACACACACACACACACACACACACACACACACACACACATATATATGGATGTACTTTGATCCAGCAAATTTACGTTTCACCGAAATGTAAATTCACAAACTCAACGCGAAAGTGCATTTTTTTGAAAATGCACTACAGTGGGGAAAAGGGAATATTCCCTTATCCCCACTGTACTAGGATCTCAGCAATAGTTTGTTTAGTTGTACATCAACACTAAATGTTGATGTACAACTAAAGTAACATGCAAATTGCATGTTTTTATTTCATTTGTTTTTTTTTTAATTCTGTTTTTACACGAGAGTGTATGTTCGAAAAAATGCACTTTCGTGTAATTTAGTTCACAAAATTATGTTTTGATGAAAAGTAAATTCACTGGATCAAATGGGATCCAAATATATATATATATATATATATATATATATATATATATATATATAGCTATATCATTTGTAAACCGGGGCATCCCTGGGTGAGCCTAAGCAGGGGAGAAGCTGGTGTTTTAGGCATTAGTTAAGAAATGAGAAGGCCCACAGAGATTTGCCTCATAAGTCGAGCAATCTGTGAGTCATGACGTTGCTGAGTGGCCATTCGTTTTGTAGCAACTCATTCGCTCCACAAGGACTGCCTGCCAGGAATTGGGATTGTAATATCCGCTGCTTGATTCTTACAGTCACTTGGCATCTTCTTCTTCTTCTTTCGGCTTTTCCCGGTAAGGGGTCGCCACGGCGGATCACCTGTCCGCTCATGATTGGCAGTGGAGTTTTACGGTGTTGAGTTGCCAGCCTGGCACCCAACCTTCCACAGAAGGCACACACTCTCACACCTAGAGCCAATTTAGAGTGTCCAATCCACCTACAGCATGTCTTTGGGATGTAGGAGGAAACCGGAGCACCCGGTGGAAACCCACGTGACCACAGGGAGGACATGCAGACTCCGCACAGAAGGCACCCCAGCCGAGGATCGAACCGGAGAACCTCTTGCTGTGAGGCGGCAATGCTAACCACTGCAACACCATGGCTGACCTCTTACAGTCCCTTGGCATAAGGGGTAGAATATGATCACCCTTTGTGTGGTGATATGCCACACCATCACCTTGTTGTCCGAGTAGATGACAAAAAAGATCCAAGAAAAGGAATCCAGAAAGGCCAATCATGTGAGAATAACTGCCTGCATTTCTAGGACAGAGAAGTAGTGGCTGACCTCCCAAGAGGGTCAGAAAACAAGGCTCACTGGATCCATCTGATCATTGATTTGCCCCATCCCACCCTAGGAAAGACACATATATGGCGATGAAAGCTGCTGAATTGGATGCTGAAATGGGTTTCTGTAGGTCATTGTATCCTCAGTTGTCTATCAGTGCTGAATACTCTGACACCAAACATGATATTGACTCCACCAAACATGATATTGACTCCAACGCAGAGAAGGCTGACATGTACATTGGAATTAAGAGCACATTAGTTGGCAATGGTGCACAGAATATCAGCATCTGCAGTGCTGACACTGGCAACACCAGTGTAAGGCCACAACGGCCAGAAATCCGTACGTTGGTGATAATGGTGACAAAATCTACAACATTAGCAGAAGGTCCAGTGCTGTGAGAGGCCCCAAATGGGAAGGGGCAAAGAACTTGATTGCTGACACTGGACAAAAAGACTTTAATGCCATTGAAGGTGTCACTGGCATTGGACGTAGCTTGAGGGGGAAAACATGAAGTGCTTGTATTCAGGAGCAGATGGTTTAGAGGATGGGATGCCAACATGCCTGTCCTTAGTCCTAGTAATATTCTCAGTCATCGTGTCATAATTTATGTCAAGAAAGGCAGTACAGGGGTAGATGTGAGAATAACTGGCTTAGATGTTGCAGTTGCATGGTTGAAGTGCCTTTGTCATGAGAATCTTTAATTTATTGCTGGAAGCTTTACCTTTTCAAAAGACTGTTAGTAGCCATCACATCAGTTTTAGTCATGCAGAGAGATATGGTCTGAAGCTCTGGAGAGATTTAACATGACTTCATCTGCTCTTTTCTAGAAGCTTCTGGCTTTGTAATGAGGGAAGTCATGGGTCATTTGGGTGAAGAGACAGAAGAGGAGCAGGAGGATTCTTCTGAATCAGATCAGACAAAAAAGAATATTTCTATTAAAGTAATTTTGTGGATTTTCTTCTTAATCTAGAGAGCTGAACAGTTCAAGCCCCTGCGAAGGGCAGAAACACTAGGGACCAACGTAGGCTTTACCCAGGCAATAAGATGATGGCTGTGCTTGTTGACTGAAAGCAATGTTCCAGCCACAGACACACTGAAGGAAGGAGTGCTTTCACATCTTTGAAATTTAAGCATGGCCTAGGTCAAAAGAAGAGGAGAAGGACAAATGGATTTTTATGGGAAATCCCCATTACAGACTGTGGAAAAAGATAACCAGATGATAGGAACTATCAGAAGGAATAAAAAAAAAGTGTTTTGCTTACAAATTTAAAAATATTCAGTCAAAAAAAGCAACATATGCAGCATTGGGTCACTTATCTCTACCTCAATGAAATACATCAAAGAAAGCCTATTGAAACAGGGCACCTGTGTGATGGGAAAGGGTGAAGATTTTCAGAAGCTTGGTAATGTTTAAAGTTTTGACAGTTGATGCTAATGCCTATTGTATTAGCCTGATGTCTTATTTTACAAAGTAGAAGTCAACTGTGTGTTTGACAGTGACCTTCACGACATAAAGTCTGGGAAGTGCAGAATGTATGAATAGAAAGTCTGTTTATGACTGTGACCATTTCACAGGTCAACACATAAAATGATCCTCAGATGTGTCTGATCTGGACATTTCCATTTCACTGGGATCCACCCACACCAAGGCAAACTTCTGATGTCTCCTTCATGATCACTGAAAATCACTGAAAAACCACATTTCCAAATTCTCCAAGCAGTTTTACTGGCAGTCATATCCAGTTATAAACTGTTGCAGTTGTTTCCCTGTTTTATCTATAAATTTCTCTTTGTCTCCTACCTACATTTTCACTATACTTTACAGAAATTATTCTCTAGGTCTCTTCCTTACAAGAGTCTAACTTGAGAACTTTTGCTCTAATATGTCCGTCAAGCATTTTTATATTTGTCCAGTTTGGAAGTAGGCTAGATCTAGGCCTGTTCCTATGACATGAGCCTGTGTTTAAAAGTTCTATGCTTTTGCAGATGTGCTAGATGCATGTCAGTCTAAAATGTCCCCCATCATTCTTTAGAGCTACTGTTTTGAACAAGGTCACATCCTGCTTTAAACTAAGAGTGAATCCATTCCACTTTTGGAGTTGGATGATACTGCTGTTCCACCAATGTTAACAAGCTGCTAAAAAGTAAAGTATCACAATCTCCATTTCTCACCATGACTAATGCTTCTACAAAAGTGTACAGAAATAGTGAAAACAAATTATTTTTTCCTCCCATTCAGTTACCTGATATACATAACAATGCCTTGTGAAACAGAAACTCATTGTTTTCTTCCTCTTTTTTTTTAATTTTTCCATGTCCTTTAGGTTTCTAAATACCATGGCATCAATGGACCCCATTCCTAAGTCAAAGTACGATTAAAATTCATGAAATTAGTATTGTTTCAGTCTTTGATGTCAGCCAGAAGTGCTCTTCCCAGCACCCGCAATGTGCCCAGTAATGACTCCTCCTGCAATTCCCAAGTAAAATGTATCTGTAATCTATCTAAACACGATTGCAGATTCTTTTTTATAAGACCCATTGCTCCTAGTACTACGGTCTGTGTATCTTTGTTCCACGTTGCTATTATTTCTGTGTGCAAATCCTGATATTTTATTACTTTGTCTCTCTCTGTTTGCAAGGCACTGTGATCAATGCTACTTTCTGTCTTCTTTTCATGGACCACTATATCTGGTTTTCTCACATCTATCTTTTGAACTGTTATTAGTAGTAGGTGATACCATGTGATGCAGACTTCATCATTTTCTATGATGCTTTGTGGCCTATGTTTCCAGTGTTTTTCAGCTACTTCAGTATTATAATGTTTTGCACAACTCTCAGTGCAACAGTCTTGCCAAATTATTATGCCTTTCAGTATACAGTCCTTCTGCCATAAATATGTCACAACCAGCAACAAGGTGTGCAACTGTTTCCAATTCTGTTTTACAAAACCACAAAACAAAAACTCCAATGCACAGTCCAGTATCAATAAAGGCTTTCCTCCATAGTAGAAATGTAATTCCTTCAATAATCCACCGCAGTTCAGCAAAAATTACAAATTTTAATGAAAAAACAATAAAAGACAGTAAAAAGCAACCAGATTGAGCACTTTCATCTCCTCCACGGAGACTTCATCAGAATCTACATTTTTCCACTCACCCTCAGTTTAAATAATGGTTCCAATTGTTTAATTAGTTAATTAGTTTTGAAATCCTATAGGCTGGCCATAAATTAATACAAATTTTAACTCTTTCTTGCATGAAACCTTTCCAAAAAAGAGGTTGTTAAAAAAGTTATAAAAGGATACATTGTTTAAAACTCATCCAAAACAGTACAATAGGAAAAACAGGACTTCCATCAGAAACTTGTTTTGTTAAAAAACAGTAGAAAAAATATTGTACACAATCTTGTAAATGAGATATGTCAACCTTAAATAGGTATAAAGTTTGTAATACTTATAAAATACTGAGCTAAAGGTTCATTGTTGTTCCATTAAGTGTTCATATTAAAAAATCTTATTAGAAAATTCTTATTGTTTAAGTTCATTTTAAAAAATAAAAAATTATGTAGTATACAAATATTCTAATAAAATAATATATTGCAAATACATATATTATACCATAAAATAGAATAACATGAGGTAAAATGAAATAAAATGTTATGCAAGATAAAATGAAATAAAATGTTGTATAAGATAAAATGGTGACCTTAGTGGTGCCTCTTGGGGTCCTCTGAGAAGATCTTGAGTGCAGGGTTGATGGATATGTGGTCATTTAATCCATTATTCCCACATGCATCCAGTCTTAACTGCCAGATCATTTCCCTAAATTCTAATGTTTGCACAACTCTCAGGGCAACAGTCTTGCCAAATTATTATGCCTTTCAGTATACAGTCCTTCTGCCATAAATATGTCATAACCAGCAACAAGGTGTGCAACTGTTTCCAATTCTGTTTTACAAAACCTACATTTGTCTGTTTTTCCCACATGTTCAATGGGCTTTGTAAACCAGCATGTATGTAGTCCACTATCTTGGGCCACCAATATTAACTTTTCACCTTTTGGTTTGAATTCACCTTTCCTTAACCATTCCTGCATTAAATCCTGATCAACATGAGGTTGTTCCAGGAGTTTTCTGTACTTGCAGTTGTATTTATGCATTTTCCACATTTCTTGCCTTCTCATCTGATCCTTCACATTATAGTCTTTCTTTTGGTTTTTGGCACATTGTTATTGCCTGATTTTTATCTACTTCTGGTTTGATTTCCATTCCCGCTTGACACCAACATGCTTCTGCTATACTAAGAAGGGAAGTCATCTTAGATTTATTCTCCTCATGTTTGTAAACTTTCACTATATTTGGGTCCTGTGAGGTCATCAGATATGTGTGCAGTCCCATAACTGCAGATCGGTACATGTAATCATTTTCAAGGAGGCCTGTACCTACTTCGGAATGGCTAATATATAATCTTGGTTTGCACTGATTTTTATAAATCGTTTGATAAGCATGAAGCATCCTTATTTTCCTCTCTAATCTATCCAACAACTTTTTGGGGCCAGTCAATCACTCCAAAACTGTAAGTTAGGACAGTAAGAGTAAATTGGTTTATAGCTTGAACTTTGTTCCTAGATGGGATGTCAGCAATGTTTTCAGGATAATTTAAGTCTTCTAAAATATCCCTTACTAAGTTTTATTCACATTTGTTCATATTTTATTCTTGATCCTTCATCAGTTCCCAGATATTTATTCACTCCCTCTAGCTAATGTTCTTTTATATCACAACCTTGTCCCAAACTGTTTTCTTGGTGCTGCAGCTTTCCTGCTTTAAAGGTTGCTTTTGCACATTTATCAAGACCAGGTGACATTCTTGTATCGTCTGAAATATTTTGACTACTTGCAGTTGTGCTTTCAGTTCCTCATCTGATGAGCTAGCTATACAGTTTTAAATCATCTGCAAAGAGAAAATAAGTCCTCACACTTTTTGCTTTTTCGGAGCCAAATTATAGCCATGACCTAATCTGTGAAACAAACAGCTTAATGGGTTAAGGGCAAGGCAAAAGAGTAGTGATGACAGAAAGTCATCCTGGAATATCCCCCTTTGAATTTTTATCCCTGGAATTTGTATCTTCCAGTAGGACTTTTGCAATGATTTTTTTATATTTCTGACCTTAACAACTGCTTTTTCACAAAAAACTTTTAAAGCCCAGAATAACAGAAAACATCTAGCTTGGGTGTCATATACTCCTATATAGCTGTCACATTCCTCATTCTGTTTAGTGCTTCACATATGCTTTATAGACTGCTGTGGAAAGCAAGCAGTGAGCATCTCGATGCATAATAGGATATAACTTTTTCTATATGTAACCCGCAAAATAACTCTTAAAGCATATAACATGTCCGAAAAAATTTTAAAAACAACCATTAAGCCGGTTCAGGAACATCTCGCTGATCCAAACCTGAGCCCATCTCCATAGTTTATTGCATTGCTGGATGGTAAAAGAGTTCCACAGGAGGGATAAGAAACATGAAGAGCCATAACCATTTCCCTTTTAAATAGCTTAGACAAGGGGTCATTTTTTAATATTCTGGCTCACTGGGACTATATAAATAATGCTAATTATGTCCGTTGGTTTATTTTTGTATATCATATGCAACTGTGCTTATCTTTACTTTCAAATATTTGTTATTATGTTTTTTTTTCGTAAACATAATCGCTTTCAAACAAGAAATGAAAAAATGCAGAATATAATATATCATTGATCAAAAATAGAAAATACAGTATATGAAAAGATGAAAATGCAACTGCACTTATCTGAAGGTCTTTCTTCATACTGTGTGCCAGCCACTGGATCGGGTCCTGTGTTATAGCCATGGAGATGATCAATAGAGATGTAGTGAACATCCAGACACTGAACCCAATGCAGTTTGGTTTCATCAAGGGCAGGTCATGCCTATTCAACCTGGTGGACTTCTTTGAGAAGGTCACCAAAGCAATGGATGAAGGCAAAATCATTCACACTGGATAAGGCATTTGACACAATGCCCCACTCGGGTATTGTTGACAAACTCAAGTGGTTAGGTACAAACCTGTATGTCACCTAGTGGATAACTAACTGGCTCACAGACAGAACCCAGGATGTTAGAATTGGGAGTTCACCTCTACAAATAGGCAGTCACAAGTGGAGTCACTAAGGAATCAGTCCTTGGATCGTTTCTTTTTGGCATTTACTTCTCAGAAGTCAAGGCCAGTGTCAGTGGTCTCTGGCTGACTAAATTTGCAGATGATTGCAAATTGGGAGCTGTCATTGAGTCTCACACTGACACAAATGTTCTCCAGGTGGAGCCGACAGACAAACAACTGGTGTCAGAGCCATGGAGTAAAACTAAATGCCAAAAAATGCATAATAGTATCCTTTGGGAAGTCATCCATCTCTGGTAACTATCATATTGACAGCACACTCCTTAGAGTTGACCCAGTAGTCATGGACTTAGAGACACATATAGATAGTAATCTAGTTTTTGACCATGATGTGTCTACAGCAGTGAGGAACTCCTTCTATGTTGCGCAACTTATAAACAAAGGTATGGCATCTATGTCCAAGGAAGTCATTGTTCTACTACTGTATTCGGCAGCCATCAGACCTATCACTGAGCACAATGCACCCTTTGGTATGTACCTAAGCAGGCATATCCAACAATTGGAACATCCACAGAGATTCCTCTCTAAAAGAGTACAGAGCGTAAGTAAAATGTCCTATGCAGACTGCCTCAAGACCCTATCTCTGTATTCTGTCTCCTACGGGCTTTTGAGGGGAGACCTATGGCTGGCATACAAGGTATTGTCAGACCCCACTCTGATGGACCTCCTGTATATCCACAAAAGAAACGTCACCAGAATTACCTGTTCTAAACACTTAAAGCTTGACTGTGATATAAATAGCACCTGCTGGATAAATAGGTATGTATCCCAGTGACTACCCTCTCTGTGGAACAGGCTTCCCATCCATGTGAAACGAGTTCCTCTCTAACCCAATTCAAGTGCAACTTGTACAATTGGATGGGAAACTGGAAATTCATCTTTGGTTTGGCACCTATGTCTCTAATGCACACAGGTAACCTGTAAATGGTTCATCTCCCAGGCCCATGCTTACACTTATCAAGGGTATCAAAACTTGTCTGAGGTTTGGGATGCATGGTTAAGCTTAAAAAGCCCCTTGTGGTCGTTAGCCTAGTAAACGCCTACAAACCTATAAGCTGTGAACTGGGAATACTAACGCGGTATGATATGAGCTGTGAGCACTAACCTGTGTGATTGTTTTACTTGGGCTACTGCCCAGTGCCTTGAGTTCTCTCTCTTTCACTCCTTGGTGCTTTTATATTTGGGATGCTCCTACAACGTGTGAAGGGAAAAGGCACAAAAGAAATGACTTTTTTTGCAGTTTTACAGAGACTACATCACATCCCTAATCAGTTCTCAGTAAATTAAAGCTTCCTGTCCAGCAGCTAGCTTCAACTCAAATGTATCTGCTTATTTTGTTCTCTCTCCTTCTATGGATTACCTGTTGCTGTTTTGTTCTGTTAACTCCGTGTGTTACTCATTGCACCATGTAGTAGCAGTTTAATGGGTGCTTAACTATTGCTGACTTGGAGTGAACTCATTTAAATGTATATTTGTATAATGCAGAAGGTCCTGGATTGTGTATCCTGCTGTCACTGTTTGTTATTTGCTGTAGAACAGTGCACCATTTTTTATGCACTTGGCTATCCTGTCTTGCTTAGACAGGCCATTGGCAAATTGCTACATTGCTCAGCCACTCCCTGCGATCTGTAAATAAAAACTTCTTGTTCTAAGGCTGTGTGTGTGTGTGTGTGTGTGTGTGTGTGTGTGTGTGTGTGTGTGTGTGTGTGTGTGTGTGTGTGTGTGTGTGTGTGTCTGTCTGTCCAGCACTTCTGCATCCAATCAACTTGTTGTATTACTGAAAGGTTAAGGAATTCCACAGACAAAAAAAAGCGTAACGTCTGCTAGCACATGGGGAAAGAAATACCATGGGACACAGCCGTTTCCCATTTTGCTGACTTATTGAAAACAATGTGCCATTTTTCAGTGCATTGGAACTCTGTAAATTAATGCCAAGTATGTCTGGTGGGTTATTTCTCAGCAGTACCTTTTAGTTGTGCTTATTTGAAAGTCCTTTTCCATGTACTGGCTGAAGGTTTGGTTTACTCAGACATTAGATCTGCCTGAAAATTTGCTTAGTGTATACTGTAAACACTTCTTCATTGTCTCCATTTGAAAACATTCAGTAATATAAAATACACCTAACTAACTCTGGTTTAGTTGTATGTATCACTGCATTCTCTTGTATGTTCTAGTAATTTAGGCAAAAAAAATCATTATATAAATTTTGACCCCCATCTACATTTGCCTCCTAGCTGTGATTCTGGGCTACTAAGATGTTTGACTGTTTTTCTTTGAGCACAGTCTAGTACCCAAACTACTCCGCTTCACTCCGGCTCACCTATTTAGGTTTTACTATACTTCTCTGCCATACTTTCTCTTTCGTAGCCCTGTATCATTTACCTTTTAGTTGCCTGAACATCTGTACTTCCCAGCCAACCAACAAACTCCAACATCTTAGTTTTCTCTCCATAGAACAAAAAAGACCAAACAAACTGCTCAATGCCATCTGTTTATTCTACCATACAATCTGATACCTCAGCCATTCACCTTCACAGGATCTAAGTCACAGTTGAAAGTGCCTGTTTTTTTACAGCTGCTGACCCCATTCAAGTCATTTAACAAACTATCAAACATTAATTATTCAATTAATACAAATCTTCTTTAAACAAGCAGCATATCTGTGCATTTTTTAGTATTAAAAGTTCCTTTACATAACAGTTAGGCTTTTCCCAGTTAGGGGTCGCCACAGCTGAACTCTGGTTCGCTAATGATTGGCAGTGGATTTTTACGGTGCCGAGGTGCCAGCCCAACCTTCAAAGAAGGCATGCCCATTCTCGCACATACCTACCTGCATGTCTTTTAAACATCATTCGACTGATGGGAGGACATGCAGACTCAATACAGAAGGTGTTCCAGCCTAGAATTGAACTGGAGAACCTGTTGCTGTGAGGCGACAATGCTAACCTCTGCACCACCTTGGCCATAACAGTTATCAAATACATTATCTAAAAACAAAGATTTATGTCTTGATTTAATCCTGTAGGGGGCAGTGTTTTAGTAGAATGTATTATTAATTTCATTTATAATTCAATTAATTTACTTAAATCTCATCCCCCTAGGAAGATAACGTTATGCCAACACAAAAAAGAGAACCTGCATCTGATCCCCCATGCTGTTTCACAGAATGTTCTGTCCCTGGACTCTTAGTATTTTCAAGTACAAAAGACATTCATCTGGAGCATTTCTCCCCGGGACTTCGCTAAAAATAGGCTCTATCCTAGTCGGACTTTCTCAGTCAACAAATGTTAACTAACTAACTAAATAAATATTTTATTTTTTTTTTTATATCCCCAAAGTGTTCTAATATACAGATCTTCACCTTATGTTTTATTTGACCCACGTTCCACATAGGAATTGAACAGTTACACCCTATAATATATACAGCCCCACTCCCTTGAATTGCAATTAAAAGCACTGTTAGTATATTTTCTCCCATTAATAGTGACATGCAGGTGGTCGGTGTGACAGAGCAAGATGCAGAGAACAGGAAGAAATGAAACAGGTGATCTGCTGTGGCGACCCCTAACTGGGAAAAGCTGAAAGAAGAAGAAGAATAGTTGTGCCAGTAAGATTCTTCACTTTTGGGCACACCCTACAATGGCCACATGGAAACATCCCTTTGTCTTCACTTAAAACATGTTACAGATTATACACATAATTCAACATTTTCCTAAGTTATTACTCCTTTTATAAGAAAAGGCTGTATGTCAGGGAAATAGCCTACGAGTAATTTCATCATTGCTAACAATGTGCCATAAACACCTAAACAACAACCTCCAAATTTTGCGAAAAGGGAAAATTTAGTAATGATTTTTTTTTCTCTATTTCTACCCTGATCCAAATTATTATTGTCATGTTCACATCTATTATACATCCTCATTTGACTACCTTCAAAAACACACTTTTTAGCTTTACTAAGTTGTTCCCCAGTGTAGCCCCTTCCTTTGACCCTATTTTCCACTGCACATAATTCCTTTGCTCTCAAATCTACATCAACTTCATCTACTTCAGGGAAGTAAATAGTGTGGGAAGAAATAGCCAGGGAATTGTTATGGCTAGGCTTGTATAGGACCTAGGGCTGATAGCCTAGTACCAACCTATGAACTATATTATCAAAAATCCTCTTAAACATCTTTATAGGGTAAGGAATCTAATACATGCTGGGCATGCATACTTGTGGCATACAAGAAATTGTCCACCGTTGTCTGCTTTCTAAAAGGTTTAAATTTTACAACTGTCCCCACTACATAAACAGTGACAGCCAGAAAATTAATACCTACATCATACAAAAGCTTCAATCCCTGGGGGATGTTATTAAGGGCCTCAAAAAAATCCAAAGATTCACTTTCATTTCCCTTTCAAACAAAAATCAAGTTACATATGTATCTCTTAAAAAGCACAACATTTTCAATATAAAAGTTAGTAGGATACACACATTTCTTCTCAAATCACCCATATGTAAGTGGGGCAAAAATGTGCCCCCATCACAGTTAATTTTAACTGCAGAAAAACTTCATTTTCAAAACAAAAGTAACTGCGAGTCAAACAAAACTTCAACAAAGACTACAAGTCCCCATCTGTGTTGAATATTGGTGTGTAATAAACTTTCATCTACTGTTATCCAGTAGTCGTCATCTTGCCAAAACAAACTTTTAGCCTCATTTAATAATTCTCTGTTTGTTGTTAATATGTGCAGGTACTTTCCCATTTTTTTTTAACTGGAAATCCAAAAACTTCCCCACGCTTTGTAAGCAGACCCTATTCCAGATATAATAGGCCTACCTGGAGGGGAGGTTGTTAATTTTTATGCACCTTGGAGATGGCATATAACACCAGATTTATTGGTTCCTTAATGTAAAGCCTCTTGACATCATTAGTGTAAAAAAAAAATTTTCAGCTCTCCCTCAGATTTCAAAGTACTAATTAAAACTATGATAGGGGGTTGTTGGTCAGCTTATCATAATCAGTTCTAGCATCTAATAAGTCATATATATTTTTAAATATTTATCTTTGTCCATGCCACCCATTTCCCCCTTTATCTGCCAGTTTAAAAACATAATCATGCCTTAATTTCCAAAGCTGTTGCAAAGCTAACCATTCAGTTTTTGTTAGATTGTAAGTTTTGCAAAAATGCCAGAACCTACAAAACTGATATTCAATTTCTTTACATACCACTTTTTAAAATAAATTGATAGCAGTGACATTGTGTGGGGGTGAAAATTTACTTAAACAAGAAGAGGTACTTTTAGTTTCCCATAACCAGTACAAATATTCTCCCCTTCGTTCACCCCCATGTCATGTTCATCAAACAATTTATTCTTTACAAAGTCAAGATCCATTTCATGAATGTACAAATTCAGTAAGGAAGCATCCTCATATTCTGAAAAGTCAGCAAACTCACTAGAACTTATTTGTGTTTTTTTTTCTTTCAAAGTATACTTTTAACAAAATTTTTCTACAAAACCTTTTAAATTCAATTAGCAAGTCCACCAAAGACAGATTGTGAGAAGGAACAAAAGTACTTCCTTTTAACAAAACCGACTTTGCTTCAGAGGTAATGTCCAAGTTGGACAAATTAATAACAGTTAACTCATCCATATGCTCACTAGAAAAAATCCACATTTAAAATCTTTGCATCATCCAAGTTCAAAGCGTCACTACTTCTCATAATGGTTACTTCCCCTTCTCCCTCTACCTGTGCCATTCATTTGAAAGGAACAAACACTATCCATATCTGACACCATATGAACATTCATATTGCCATCTAACTGCACATTTTCAAAAGATACTCTTTATTTTTTTTTTTTTTTTTTTTTTTTACTGAAGCTTGTTTCTTCTGAAGAAACTGAAGCATCACATCTGGCCAGACTACTGTTTCTGACCTTCGACCTCCCATGTCGAGGCTTATGTTGCCATGTGTAAATGAGTTAATCTTCAAAATCTTTGCTGTGCCTGAATAATTGCTTCTTTTTTCGCTGAGTAACCGCTGGAACTTCTCCACTTTAGATTTAGTAATCACTATCCTTTGACCAAACAAAAGCCCCGATTGTTCTGATTTTGTAATTGGATGATCTCACATTTGATCTTCTCATGTGACCTTAAATTTCTTTTTGTAAGAACATGAAGCCATCAGATCATACATTACAAGCATGCCTGCCCCCCTGCTTCCATTCTTCCAACAGATCGCCATCATCTTTGCAAAAATCCATGGCTAGAAGACAATCCACATGCAAGCCTCTGGGAGTAATATTAAGGCTTATGTATTTCTCCAATAGTTTGGTATCATAGAATAATGATACCTCCTTATCTTTCTAGGGGGAGGTGATTACAGTAAATTATAAAACACTGTCCCCTAGAGGATTAAATCAAGAAATAAATGCTTAAGATAATGTTTTTGATAATTGTTACGGAAAGAAACTTTTATTACTAAAAAAATACACATATGTTTTTTAAATTATATTTGAATTAATTTAATAAATGTTTGATGCTTTAGTAAATGAATTGAATGGGTTTTGCACTTGTATAAAAGAAAGGCACTTTCAACTGTGATAGTAAATGAATTGAATGGCTTTTGCACCTGTATAAAAGAAAGGCACTTTCAACTATGATCTAGATCCTGTGAAGGTGAATGGCCAAGGTACTCAATTGTATGATGGAATAAACAGCTGGCATTGAGCTGTGTGTGTGGTCTTGTTTACTTTTTGAAGTTTTGCTACCTTGTTTTGTTTACTATTGTCTCTCCATCGATGAAACATGCCTGTACTTCAGTACTACAAATACTAGAACTTCTTTTGATTCCTCTTCTCTAATTTAACATCATTAATATAGAAACGCATTTAAATGAGAAGTGAGGGGAAATTAATTTTTGAAATGGTACACTTTTTATTTGCATAACAGCTGACACACACACACACACACACACACACACACACACACACACACACACACATGGGAAAGGCTGCAACAGATTTACTAGCTATGCCCCCTTTTGCCCAGATTATAAGGTAGTTACACCACCACCAGAAACTCCAAAGCCAACTACTCTAAGGCTCTTGCAAGGGTACCCAATTATACTGAGTAAAATTAATGTTAATACAAATTGTAGTTTGACCAATAGCAAGGCATTCAGGAGCAGCCAGACCTGTCACCAGATATATGTAAGTACTCTCCAAGATTAAAATATTCTCTAAATGACCAGCCACAATGAAAAGTTTAAATATATTTAATAATAAATAAGAAAAGAACATGAAAATATTAAATATCTATTTACAGTAAACACCAGAGTTTCAGTCGCAGGAAATATTAAAATAACACAAACAATAAGAATCACAAAGATACAGAAAAGCAATACTTAACTAATCTCTCTATATTTTCCTGAATGATCTAAAGAATTACTATTCCCTGGTTCACTTACTAGAGCAAGGCAGGATGAAGTAGGTGAGGGGTCCTTCTCTGTCAGGTTCCAAAAACAGACTGCCATGAGTCTTCAGTCTCACCTAGTATTAGAAAACATAATTTAAGTGAAGAATTACAGAATGACATCAAATACATCTAGTCATCTGACTTCTGGTTCCCATACTATCGCCCTTGGCTAGACACTTCCAGGATTTACACATACATGTCAAAAATACACACACACAGCTTGCTAAGATCTGTTGCAGCTTCTGGAAGTTATAAAACAATTTCAAACCTCCACCCATCAAGATTAACCATTAGCTCTCCCTAAAGACAATACAGAAAGCTTCCAAGGAGAGACTTTGGCTACATTGAGAATTGTAGGATACAGTCTTTATGGCTTAAGATGGGCAATTTAATTTCAAACTATTTTTAAAAGTCAGGTGGATTGAGATTAACTGCTTCTCTTCCATTATCCTCTGTTACAATATATTAATTTCAGCAGTTACAATGTATACATTTAAGCAGTTCATGCATGTATATTTTTTTCTGTCCAGCAGGACCCACTGGTGATACATTTTCAGCACAAGCAACTTTACAAATGCATTTTCAACACAGCACCTGTACAAATCAGTCTGATATACAAATGACATATAATTATTTACAAAATTCCAGCTAGCTGTGCTGGCATATGTTACACATCCACTGGCTACTTCTCCTGGCATAGCAGGCAGTATCTCACATCACACCTAAATCTCAACATATGTACCACCCAAGGGTCATTATGGCACCCATTCAACTGTAATCAACAAGACAATGGCAAAAAAAAAGATATAACACATCCTTGCAAGTTTAAAATTCTAAAAATATTTTTAAAAATTGTGACCATTCTACAGTTATTTCTTCTAGAAAGCAAAACAGAAGCCAGTCGTGGTTCACCTGTCTCATGTTCTGGGGGTTACCTCCAAAAGAGCATTTCTATCATATGACTATTAGCTCTCCAACCACTTAAACTTTCACTGCTAACTGCAGGTAGCATAATAAACAACCTAGAATACATACACATCTTCACTGATTCTTACTACCAAGACATGCTGAGTGTCAGCTAATTCTGCATAAAGGATAACACTCTTGACCGTAATCACAATTTCCTGTTTACAAATATGTATTAAATAGCTGCCTGGTAGGAGAACTGGTAGCAGTACTTTATTACTTACTTAATAAAACTTCATTACAAATAGAAATTGTAGCTCAAGCAACCTCTGTCAATGAACACAACCAGAGCTGCCTTTCTGTGTTTATTCTGTCAGCCTTCACACAATCTGCTCATTTATCCATCACCCATCCTCCTTCACCTGCCAACCCTCACAAATTTTAAAAGTTAATACTTTAAGTAATGTAGTGTTCCCATTCATATAAGAACTCTGTCATTATGAGATACTTTAATATCATCCTCTTAGGTCCTTACAGTCATGAAGTAAATGACTTCCTTAATGACCAAAAGCTTTCAAAAATAAATTTTCCAAAACCAGAAAACCAGCCACACTTCAAAACAAGCAAACATTCCCTTCTTGTTCTCATTATTACAAAATCTCTAAATAACATCTGCCATTTTGGTAACCTTTTTCCCTCCCTTAGTGACCATTCACACATTATGTTATCATATAGTTTGACAAGTAAAATCTACAACCAAAACATATCACCCAACCTTTTGTTGCAGGTAAAGCTAGCCTTCAATAACTGGTCCTCAGCCATTAGTCACAGTAACTGTACAAAGGATGTGGAAACACTGACAGCAAAACTGGTGTGCCTTCAGGGTAAGTGCTTTCCTGTCATTTGAAAGCTGTAGAAATTGAACCTTAAACTTTGGATTGCCAAATAACTAAACACCCTGACTAAAGACAGGTTTGCTGCCTGGTAGGAATTGCAAAAAAAAAAAAAAAAAACTGAAACACTAAAAAGAGCTACACTTCTTAATGAAAGGAACATGCCAAAAAGCCTATTATAATTCAGAAGGCTTTCTATCATCTATCACCATTTACAACAAATCTCCTTCAAAAGCCACCCCAAACATTTGTTGAAACTAATGAAGCAACTATCTAAAGAAACTTAAAACCATGAGCAAGTGAAGAAAGGCAGTTAATGTTTCACATACACCCTTTTACCAACAGTGTTTCTAAATTAATTTTTCCAGTTGACATCACCCGTTCTGCCACAGCCAATATATAATCTCTGTTCACCTCCTTTCTATTTTTCAGCCATAAAAACAAAAGAAATTGAAAAATTCAGACAAAATATTTTCTGCATCACCACCTAGGTCAGATAGACAATACAGGCTGATTTATTAAATTAAAATAAGATTGTCAAGTCTAACCCCTTGTTCTGTATATGTAATCACACAAGACAACACTACATGCCTTTTAGTATGAAATTAAGCAGTAGTTAATCCCTTCTCACAAGTTTCCAACCCCTCTACCACCAATGATTTCAAGCCCATTTCCATTCTCACAACCGTCGCAATTTGTCTGCTTTTATTCAGAAGTGCAACATGCTCCAACTGCCCTCCCCCAATGGTATGTCTTTTGGATTGGCAAAAGTACAATGATAACACTATATGCCTTAATTGTTGACATTACTAACAAAGGCAGTCTAAAAGGCCCAGTCTTCATTAACCTTTCAAAAGTTTTTAATCTAGATAATCTAGATAATCAAACTCTTATTACTTTAACTACTTTAAATAGCCTACTTTAAATAGCCATTTAGTGGTCTAAAGATCTTTCTCTGTGATAGAATTCTTCCTCTGTAAAGTTAGATACATACAACGATCCTGTCCTAAAAGGTGTCTACCAAGCAACCATTTTATTTCTAGTTATCTTTTCTATTTGCATGAACTCCTGTTGTCATTTAGGTAGGTGTCACTTCCTGATTGCTAGTAGGCTGGATAACATTTGCCTAAAGCTGAGAGTAAAATGATGAATTAAAAGTAAGAAAATCATTTAGGCTGAACAAGAAAAGCAACATTTTTACATTTCTTCTTCAGTTAAGTTTCTCACTTTTAATGTTGTTACTTGTGGCAGATCATGACCTTGATTAAATTTGAGTGGAACAAAAGTGCTGAGTGTGGTCTACATTGCAAGTGCTATTAGCTTGAATGGGAGAAGGCAGCCCACACAAGTAGCACTTCCTATGTAATTAGGAACACTGTGTAATCTGTGCTGTAGGTGTTGATGAGTTTAATACACTTTTCACCATACTTTCTCAACTGTTGTTCATCATATTTATCGATGATATGGCAATTTATAGATCTAGCTCTTCCTGCACCACAATTAAAAATAATTATTAAAAGATCTGCTTGATTATTCAACTGGCTGTAGAAAATGCACTTATTACTAAACACAAAAAAGCAAAAGCTGTGATATTTGGAAATCATCAAAAACTTGCACAGGAACCCATCAATTGACACATCCTGTGTAATAACCATGACAAGCTAGAGACCTCAAGCTGCTTCAGGTATCTAGGTGTTTGTCTTGACCAGCATTTATACTTCCAGTAACATAGGTTCATAGGTTCGTACTTGGCTAACTGCCCTTGCGAGCCATTTTAAGCTTAGCCAATTATCCGTTGTGGGACTCAAACCCTGCACCTTGTGTTTGTAAGGCAAACACCTTAAACATTAGGCCACCAGGATGGTGTAACAAGGGAAAAATTTGCAGACTATTTTTGTGGTCAACAAAGGTTCTCACTTTGTCACCAATAAGCAAAGGCATCCTCCTAGCACAGCTAGAGTCTGCCCTCCATACCTTCACACAGCATCAAGAAGAGCATTTCATCCTTATAAATAATTAGCAAC
Organism: Protopterus annectens; assembly: GCF_019279795.1. Lineage (NCBI taxonomy): Eukaryota > Metazoa > Chordata > Ceratodontiformes > Protopteridae > Protopterus > Protopterus annectens. The sequence continues at coordinate 1,058,708,708 of NC_056743.1, forward strand.
CATATTAGCTGGTTTATAACCCTGCCCCTCAAAAAAGAACAGCACAGATCTGAAGTAGGAGATTCATTTGTCTGCAACCTGTGGGTTATGGATCCGATATCGGATCCGAACTGGCATGGTTTACCAGCTATGGATCCGAGCTCTCAGCCCCTCCCCTCACCCATAATGCCCTGCTCTCCCTTCAGGACCTCAGATCTAGTTTGCCGCGCTGGTGACCAGATTTGTGTTCCTTGAGCTCTGCAGCTAAGTGTATTTTTCAAGTATTTAGAAAGTTTAAAATTGAATTTTTGTGTGAAAGTTGTATGAAAGTATAGGATTCCCTTTTACTTAATTATACTTTTTTAGTGTTATATATTATTTTTACTTAATTTCCCTCCCCTCGCTGGTAGCGTAGTGTGTGTTTGGGCCTGTTGTGTGTTTTAGTTGCTTTTACTTTTTACCTTTAGTTTAAGTGACTGTAGCTCTTTGGGATGTCTGAACAACCCAAAGCTGTGTTCTCTAAGTGCTCCGAGTGTGGCCATAAGCTTTCCCCTGCTGATGGCCACACTCGGTGCGTGAGATGCCTTGGGGTTGAACACCTCACTTCTGGATGTTCCATTTGTGCAGGGTTCAACCCCAGGGCATTGAAGGAGCGGAGGTCCAAGCTTGTCTTGGTGGGACTTTTGCCCCCAGACTCGGCTCCGGCCTCCGCTCCTTCGGGGGTAACCGTTTCTTCGGTGGCCTCCTCTCCGGCTCCCCCTCCTCCTCCTGGGACTCAACCTCCCTGTAGTGGTTCGGAGGAGAGGGAAGCTAGAAAGAAGGACCGGAGGAAGAAGCACCATAAGCGGCGGGCCGAGACCTCTGTTTCAGCTCCGCCTGCCAAGCGGGCTTCTCCTCCGGCCTCCTTGTCTGCTGGTTCTCCCCCTCCTCGGCTCCGGTCACCTGTGTGCTTTTCACCGGGACCTGAGGAGGAGGAGACCCGATCTCCGTCGAGGCTATCCAGGAGGCACTCTAGGCTTACCTCGGTAGCCTCGTCGAGATCGACGTATAGCTTGTCAGATGCTGATCTGGACCGGATGATGAGAAGGTTCATCCAGGCCCAGATGCAGATGGGAGTGCGCTTGCCTCCCCACCCCCCCTCTGGGGGGGAGCTCGACCCCTTTCTTTAAACCAATTGCTCTTTCTCCGACCCGCTACCCGGGTTCGGAGCAGTTGGAGCCGAGCAGCTTCGGAGCCGGGGGTGGGTCGGCGCCGATAGTACTTGGTACTTCGGATCCGACCCTGCCCTCAAGTGCTTCGGATCCGACTTCTCGGAGCCTGGATCCGAGCGTTGGATCCAGAGGGATCAGTGCTCCTTTGGCGCCGTCTGTGTCGGAGCGCACTGGCCCTTCGGATCAGAGTGCTTCGACGCCGGCTCCGATCCACACCTCGGATCCGAGGGGGAGACGATTGTCAGATCCATTGGTCGAGGTCGGCTCCCCTTCGGCTTTTGATGTAGTGGAGAGGGCCCTGTTGAGGGTCTCCGGACCCTTGGCACTTGCTTCGGCTCCGTCCCGCGCTCCATCTGCACTGGGTCAGGCTTCCACCATCCGGCCTTTGGGACAGCCCGCTCCTTTGCCCCAAGCTGTTCCCTTGGAACAGGTCACTGTTTGTGAGGAATCCTCTGACAGCCCCCCGGAGGATGTTCCCCGCAAACATACGTGCAAAAGGAGGCACATTGAATCCTCCGTGTCTCTCACAGAAGACACGGACTTGGAGGAAGGGGAAGGCTCCCCAAGATCACCCCCTGAGGATGTCTCATTTGGAGACATCATGGAAATGCTCCGCATAAGGGGGGGGTGGTCTGCCCCCAAGTCTTCCTCGGACAAGTCCGTGTTCTTGGAGGCATTTGAAGCGGGCCCGTCTACCTCTTGGGTGTCCCCTCCTGCCGACCCCCTGGTGGACCTCATTACCACCAGGGCGTGGTAGGAACCGGACACCGTGGAGCCAATCCCAAAAAGGCCCGACCGTATTCTCAGTCCCCCGGCTGACCGTGCCCATTGGAGTAAGGGGCCTCCGGTAGATGCCATGTTGGCGGCTGCCACCAAGAGGGAACTTGCTCAGGAGAGTCCCTCTGTCCATCCCCCGAGCAAGGAGTCTCGGATGATGGACCGCTTGGGGAAGCGGATGTTTAGTTCAGCGACCTTCTCAGTGAGGGCACTGAACTACCTGGCACATGTGATTAGGATGCAGCGTGATCTTATAAAAGAATACGCTGCATCTCCCCCAGAGTCCATGTCGGAGGAGGACAAAGTGCTGCACTCCACCCGTATGGCCACTCTTAGGTCCGTCACCAATACCTCTATGCGGCTACTGTCCCATGCTACGGAAGGTGCCGCTAGAGCCGCAGGGGCAGGCCTAGTTACTAGACGTCAGGCCTGGCTCCGTCATTGCGATTTTTCGGAGCACTTCAAGGCGTCATTTGCGAACGCCCCTTTCGATGGTTCTGCCCTCTTTGGCAAGACTGTTTGTGACACTTTGACCCAGAGCAAGAAGGACGGGAAGACGCTGTCTGCCGTCGGAATCCGCTTTTCTGCACCCCAGAGGCCCTATTCTAGGAACCAAAAGGGTCAGAAGAAGATGTGGTTCCGGAAGTCGTAGCAATCCCAGCCTGCTCCGGACAACCAGTCCTTCCGTGGCAGAGGAGGACAGGGAGGACGCCGCCCTAGGGGCAGAGGGGCTCCCAGGAACTTCGGGTCCAGAGAACCCTTCTCTGCACGGCCTGCGCAGCAGCCCTGAAGGGTTGCCCGGCTGCTCTACTCTGGAGGCAGTCGGGGGACGTTTTTCGGAGCACCTAGCGGCATGGGAGTCCATAACATCAGACCGCTGGGTCCTCCAGATCATATCCAGAGGATACCGTATACCTTTCTTTCACTTGCCAAAATTGAAGTCCCTCCCCGACGTTCCACCCGGTCAGTGGGAGGACGCTTTGGCAGAAATTGGCCATCTGCTAAAGAAAAGAGCCATCCAGCCCGTCCCCCCAGACCAGATTGGATCAGGGTTATACTCCAGGTTCTTTTTAGTGCCAAAAAAGACGGGGGATCTAAGACCAATTTTAGACCTTTCACTCTTGAACCTGGCAGTTCCCAAGGAGAAGTTCCGAATGGTCACATTGCAGTCTATTCTCCCCCTTCTGGGAGAAAATCACTGGATGTTCTCCATAGACCTCAAGGATGCGTACTACCACATACTTATGGACAGGCGCTCCAGGAGGTTTCTCCGTTTCCGGCTGGGAGCCAGTCACTACCAATTCCGGGTCCTTCCCTTTGGTCTCACCACAGCCCCCAGGGTGTTCACCAAAGTATTAGCAGTGGTAGCGGCCCACCTGAGGCTTCAGGTGGTGCAGGTATTTCCCTACCTGGACGACTGGCTTCTCACTGCCCCAACAAGGCATCTACTACTTTTGGCGCGAGACTCCTTCATCCATCTTGCTCCCCGTCTGGGCATCACAATAAACACAGAAAAATCCAACCTAGCACCCACGCAGTTCATAGATTTTATAGGTGCCAGGTTAGACACAAGGAGATTAAGAGCCTTCCTCACTGCGGACAGAGTTCAAAATCTGCAATTCCAGGTGCGGGCCATTCTCCACTCAAGCTCAGTTCCGGCGGAGTTGGTCCTGAGGGCCCTAGGGTCCATGGCGGCAGCAATAGCGCTTCTTCCTCTCGCCAGGTTCAATATGCGCATCCTTCAATGGACACTCCTAGTTCAGTGGTCGTATCTTGCTCTTCCTATGCATCATCCCATTGCGATCAGCAAGGCTTGCAAGCGGTCCCTCCTGTGGTGGCTACACTCTCCAGATCTCCACGGAAGCCACCCATTTTGTGCTTCTCCCCCTCTCGCCACGGTGACCACGGACGCCTCCTGCCTCGGGGGGGGGGCATTTTGCAGGCCGGACGGTCCAAGGCACGTGGAACGAATCAGAGACCTTACTGCATATCAACGTTCTAGAGATGAGAGCAGTGCTTTTAGCGTTGCTAGCACTTCAGGCCTTTCTTCCCTTGGGAACAATTGCGATTCAATCGAACAACATGTCGGTTGTCTGGTATATCAACAAACAAGGAGGAACCAGGTCTTACCCTCTTTGTCGAGAAGCCATGAGAGTGTGGGAATGGGCAATCTCCACCAACCGCTTTCTCATAGCAACGCATATTCCGGGTCGGTCCAACATCCTGGTGGACAAACTCAGTCGCACCATTCTCACCCCTTACGAGTGGTCTCTCAATACTCAGGTAGCGGAACGCATCTTCGCACGGTGGGGAACTCCTTGTTGTGATCTTTTTGCCTCTCCCTCAAACACCAAGTGCGACAGTTTTTTCGCTCTGATACCTCCTCCCGGAGGTGCCCCAAGAGACGCTCTGGTGCATGCTTGGCCACCCGGTCTTCTTTATGCTTATCCCCCCTTGCCTCTGATGCTCCAAGTTCTTCAGAAAGCCTCTCGGTTGGGGTGCAGAATGATTCTCATTGCTCCGTTTTGACCTCGACAGATCTGGTTCCCCTTCCTAAGGTCTCACTCAGTGAATCCTCCTTGAATTCTAGATCCCATTCCGGATCTGATATCTCATCCATCCCACTTATCTCCTCCGAACCTGGACAACCTGAAGCTGACCGCTTGGCTGCTCCAGTTCCACTCTTGATCAGGACTCCCGGTATTTCGTCCCCTGTAAAGGCCATCCTGGTGGCGGCTCATAAGCCATCCACTAGGAAAGTCTACCGTAGCAAGTGGAAACAGTTCTCTTTGTGGGCGGAGCGGCAAGGCCTAAACCCCTTCACAGTTCCTCTCCCTTTAGTGCTTGATTTTTTAACCACTCTTTTTAATGATGGTGCCAGCAGTTCCACGGTCAAAGTACAACTTGCGGCAATTTCTCATTATCACATTGGCCATGACTCCAATCCACTGATGTCTGCCAAATTGTGTAAGATTTTCCTTAAAGGTACTTTTCTTCTCAGGCCCCCTATAAAGCAAGCGGTTCCTCCTTGGGACCTTTCCCTAGTTCTCCAGGCCTTGACCGCCCCCCCCTTCGAACCGGCGGCTACGGTAGATCTGAAATTCTTATCTTTCAAGACCGCCTTTTTAGTAGCCATTACTTCGGCTAAGAGAGTCTCTGAGCTTCAAGCATTATCAGCTAAACCTCCTTACTTGGTCTTTCATCCGGACCGTGTTTACCTCAGGACCAACCCGTCCTTTCTTCCTAAGGTAGCGTCTGAAGCAAACATTAATCAATCTATTAACCTCCCTGTTTTCTTCCCTAAATACCAAAACAAGGGTGAATACAAGCTTCACTCCTTAGATGTTCACAGGCAACTTAGATTTTATCTAAACAGGACGGCTGGTCATAGGCAATCCGACCAGTTGTTCATTTCCTTTGCTAAATTTAATTTGGGCAAGCCAATTTCTAAAGTCTCATTATCTTGCTGGATTTCACAATGTATCTTGTTGGCTTATCAAGCTTCGGGAAGGCCCGCACCAGAGGGTGTACATGCCCATTCAACCCGGTCAGTCTCTACCTCGGCAGCCTTTAAGGCTAGGATTCCTCTAGATGATATTTGTGCAGCAGCCACGTGGGCTTCATCTCATACTTTTATTTCCCACTACAAGTTGGATCTTACATCTAGGGGTAGAGCATCCTTTGGCTCCGCGGTGCTCCGGAATATCCTTCCATGATGGCCGCCCAAGATTCAGGTAGCTGGGGACTCTGTCCCACAGGTTGCAGACAAATGAATCTCCTACTTCAGATTTAGAAGTTATGTACTCACCATAACGTTCCATCTGAGTAGGTGTATTTATTTGTCTGCAACCATCCCGCCCTCCTATCCCCCTGGCCTGTCAGTTTCCTGCATATGATGTGTTACCCTTTTCAGGGTGTTCTTGCTGTTGGCAAACTCGATCTGAGGTCATGAAGGGAGAGCAGGGCATTATGGGTGAGGGGAGGGGCTGAGAGCTCGGATCCATAGCTGGTAAACCATGCCGGTTCGGATCCGATATCGGATCCATAACCCACAGGTTGCAGACAAATGAATAACCTACTCCGATGGAACGTTATGGTGAGTACATAACTTCTAATTTTACTCTTGTCAAAGCAAAATGGCTTCCTGATAAATAAAGATCCTATGTGTTGCTGGGCTTTCCTTATTTTTATACTGTTAAATCTAGAGTCTCTCCCCTTCCTAGCTGGTTACCTAACACTTAGCTGTTCTAGCTGTCAGTGCAGATCCTAATTGCCGTCACCCTTCATCACCTTCCATAGACAAAACTACATACTGAAAATCATAAATTCACATGCATTGACCCCTGACCTTTAGACTGTGTTTCCCACTCTTTTAAAGATTTCAGTTCCACACAAACCTTGGATCAGAACTTAAAATATCTTTTAAAAGCTCCAAAGTGCGCCTTCTTGAATTCCCATAAAACTACTTGACATCTGTTTTCCCAAGCTACATCCACAGTCTGTCATTCTTTAATGTCCATTAAATTTAAATTTTCAACCCGCAGATTTGTAGTATCCTTTCCCCTTCCCCTTTTTTCTCACTTGTATTTACTCTATAATTACCCTGGATAGGCTTTCAGGGGTAGTGTTTTATGCCTTTCATTATGCTACATGGTTTTGTTCATCTGTATACCACTAATTATTATTCTTCAACTTTACTATGATTACACTGCACTGTGAAATGAACATACTAATGATTTTTTTTTAATGATGCTTTTCTTTGACTCCGTGATTATACAAAGTAATTGCACTGTTCTTTGAAATACTTTCTTGTGTGATTGCTCATACTCCCACAAATGTGCAGATGTCGAATAATCTTTGCATTCGTTCTTTGGGTGGTATTCCCACTGTACTTGTCAAGTGTTCATTTGTTTTGTACCTGTTGAGATGGCTTAAGCCGGTCTAGCTGGATCCATGCCCTACGTCAGTAAACACATTAAGTAAAATCTAGATTAATTCAGGCAATCAGTCAGTAAGCATTAAGCAACAGATACTGTGTGTCTGTGATCCTGCAGAATAACCTTATTTTGGAAGTGAGGTCACTTACTCGTTTTTGTAATGTGAAGGAAAACATGAAGTTTTTGAGGTTTTGGGCCAACTGTGCTGTTTTTATTAGCAGCTTGCAGGTTCACTGAAAAGCCGTGCTTCATGTATCAGCAGTGAATGAACTTAACTACATAACTGTATGACACAAGACCTGCAACAGCTCTTCTAAACAAAGTAACATGTCTTCTCTCTACTCAGTAGTCATGGGCATATGCCTCAAGAATAACCTACAGATTTAGCTACAAAGGAAGGAGTAGTTCCCACTTAACCCATATCATCATGCAGTCGCAGCATAAATCTCTTACAGCACTGCTTACAAAGCACAGTTTATGTATCCAGTTCAGAATTAGCTGCTATCCCTGCTGAAAAAGCAGTTTGGGGGACATTAAGCAATACTAGAAAATGTCTTATGTTGTTTATACTAAAAACAAGGACCCTACTAAATGTCAACATTTTAAATCGCAATACTTTAAACAATGTGGCTATAAAAGAAAGAAATTAACAAAAAATTAACTCGGAAATTAGGAACTTTACACATTTCTGGTTCTCTCAATTTAGCAGCATCAGGCTAATTTTGGTTTTGTTACCCAAAGGTTAGTACAGTCTTAGTCACATCTTTGTAGCCTAGCCCATTTTCAAAATTAAATATTAATATTAGTGAAACACAAGCCCTGTCCTACTCAGCCAATGAAATGCCAAGAAATGCCATATTTCACAAAGGTTAGAATTTGAATGATGATATATTTTATCATCATGTAAATCTGAACACTAATGATGGCTTCAGAAGTACCCATACATATTTCTTGTTCTTTTATAAGCTTTATACATATTTTTAAATCTGAGAATATTTTATTACTCCTGGAGAATAAAACGAGTACATATAATTTATCGTGCCCAGTGTAGTACATAGGCTATTATTCACAGAACAGCAGCAAAGTTAACACCATTTGTCTTGTCACTCACTGCCCTTTTATGTAACACACGAGTGACAGGTAGAAGCTGGCAGGTCAGTAACACATGAAGCCCAGTAATGCGGTTATTAGATGTAGTACTTATGGGAAGGGGCAGTGACTACCATACCCCCCCCCCAACAAAAACTACATAAACTGACCATTTAGTTTCTCAACTGTATTGAGATAAGTGATGATAAACCATTCATCTGAGCCCTGATTTCTATTAAATAAGTGTTAGTTCTCCCCCTCACCAAAGAACAGCCTTTTTTAGCTGTGTAGCTCTTGTGTTGTATACCATACCTCTCAATCTCTTACTGCAAGAAATCTGGGCAAAGCCTGACATAATGGTGGGACAAAGGTCCAAAAACAGTGATTGATTTTAAATATTGTAGCAAGAATAACAAGGTTTGTGTTGACATGCATTTTCTGAAGGATTTGAAATTTGAAACTCGGATGTATGTCATTATTTAGTGACTTCAAGTCCTCAGATCATCCCAGTGATTTGCCAGAAAACCATAAATTTTATAAGGAGTAGACCAAAAATATGAGGCAAAAATCTGGGCAGTTGATAGGTATTTTATGTACTGAATACTCGCATGACAGTCTGTGCCATCCCACATTCTAATGGAAAAAAATCAGACTACATAGTAACAATAAGTGTTAAGCTTGGACCACTGTACCAGTCATATGCCCTTGTGGGCCACTTGTGTGTGTGTGTGTGTGGGGGGGGGGGGTTGTAATGACCATGTCCCAAGCCCACTCCTACTGACTGGTCTCAACACCAAAGATTGCTTAGTGGCACAGAACAAAAGGTTATCAGACATTAGATGTTCAATGCAGGGTTATTAAACACCAGCAAAGATAGGTGTCATTCATGATTCAACCAAACCAGCCACCCATGACTAAACAGTACCACCTTTTGTTTGTTGTTTTAAATCCATCAGCATACAGAGTAACTTTAAAGTCTTATTTCTGAAACAGGCTTGCTGTTCTTATGAAATGTGTTGCATAGTTCCTTATTGAAAAGGAAAAATCCCTGATTTTGTAGGTTTAAGCAAAATTGTAATAAAAGAAGTAAAACCTGTTTGTCATTGCACATTTATCACAAGTTGGGCAAATAATGACTAAGCATTTTTCTTGAAAACTATGCATTTTTTTTGTTGAAGAAAACAACTAATATGCATTTGCTGAGTCACTGTTGCTATTACACGGTGGAAATGAACAGTAGGCTAACTGATGACCTACAGTGATTACCAGTGACTTCTCAACAGGCCCACTGTGTAGAGTTTTTCTTTTTTGTCTCATATATTTACAACACAATAACATTTGCAGGAAACATTTTCTTAAAACATCCATTGAGGAACACAGTGCCTCATGGTAACTGTGGATTAATGCTGTGGAATTCTCTTATAGGCTTCTTTTAAGCAAACCATACATAGTATATGTTCATATGTCAACATGACTGAAATTTTACTCTTTACCCCAAGGATCTTTTGTGTCCCGCCCACCATGCTGCTGTGTTAAATAATTCAGCTTGCACACCATGAGCAAACTTTGATGTCAGTAATGTAATAAGCTACAAGCTTGCCACCACTGAAGACAGAGCATGACAATACATTTCTCTGTCTTATCCACTGATGTCAGCCTTTTAAAAGCAGGATGAATGTAGTGGATGAAGTGCAAACATGTGTTATTTGCTACTGCTGCATGATTTCTGCTGTGGTGACAGACACGTGTGTTAGGCTTAGTTGTCTTTCACTCTCACAGGAAGCATTTGCTTTGATGACATGGTGTGTGGCAGGCAACATCAAGCAAGTTAATATTAAACAAAGCTTTATTGTTCATGAAGAGCAGGCAGAAAAGTAAGTGGTGGGGGAGGGGGCATTGTATGTCCTTCCTGTTGTTGTTCTGTATTTCTGTCCTGATAAGATGCTAGTATAAACATTAGTGAAATACCTTTTTAAAAACTCTAGAGTTAACATTTTCTTTATTCATTGCTGATTAGGAGGTCTTGCCGAGTTCATGACTTTATGGATTCAGGACACATTATAACAGGAACACTATGCAACAGAACTAGTATGGCATGGTTACACACCAAGTTGTTAACGCATAATTGACTGCAGAAGGCGAAAGTGCAACATGTGGATGTTTCATGAATTCATATTCCTTAACCATCTTGTATGTAGATATTCAGTTCTGTAACAGCAGTATCAACTAGGATTGATCATATGGTCATCGACCACATGTATATATTGGGTCAGATGCTTAAGGACACAGTAGGTAGTATGTCTACATTTTAGTTCAGTTACACTTGTTTTTCTTTAACAATACGTGAAATGTTTCACTTGAGACAGCAAAGGTTTTAGCCAAATGATTACACACATGATCTAAATTCATACATAATTTACCATAGTGTACATATGTGCTGGTATGTTCACTTTATATGCAGTGGTGCATGTTGATGGCATAGATGGTAACAAGAATATTATTTTTTGCACATTTTAACTGTATGTACAGCTTCTCATATTTACAAGACTGTCCATGAAGTATGAGAACCTGATTAGATAAACTAGGCTACTGCTCTTTAGCCATGTGACCCATTCAGATCATACATTTAAGTTAAATACTGACCGTTAAGTGACAGAGAAATACAAGGGTGAAAAGAACTATTAAGAGTTATGGCTAAGCCGGGCGTTAGGTAGGTCAGATAGAATTCACAGTGGTATATACTATATGGGCAAAGGAAATACTCTTCAGTTCTCAGTAGAACATCACAGATGTGTTTAGTCATATGGTGAGAGAACAGAAAGCTGAACAACCTAGAAGAGGTTAAAGTGCACCTGTGAGAAAGGGATGTGTGCACACCTGCTAAAAGAGGATGTGGGCTCTCCTTGGTTATGGTACTGGCAGAAAAGCAACAGATAACATAAAGGCATGGAAGGAACTAATTTATTTTTATTTATTTATTTACAATTGTTAATCAAGTAGTGTCTGACTGGTTTGAAAAACCTGTTTTCAGCTGAGACCCGGGGAGAAAAGCTCCACAACCAAAAGAACATTATTAAAGTACAAGCAGTAAACTTAGTTTAAGTAGTACATTGCTGACAGTATATAAATGAGCTTAACAATATTATAGCAACATAAAACAACAGAAATACAATATAAACATGCATATTTCAGGCATACAGGAATACTTTTTTATGAGGTACATAAGTCCTGTAGCTTTACAAGGTGAGTCACTTCTGAAAGACCAACATTGGTCATGTAGTTTTACAAGTTAGGTCATCTGAAGGAACGAAGATTAATAATGAAAGGACAGATAGTGGGATAGCCCTATGTGAGATGAGCACTATTTGGGCTATTGTGTGAAATGAGTGGGAAAAAATAGGAAGAATATTAATTGGGAGCAATACAGGGGCATAGCCAATTATTTAAATAGTCTTTCAGGGTAGTTTTAAATGTGGACAGGTTGGAGATTTTAGTTATCTGTTGAGGAAGAGTGTTCCAATCTTTGGCTATTTTATGGGAGTAGAGGGAGTCTCAGTGATAGTTGTGAGACTGAGTTACTTTTAGCATTACATTAGTTTGTTGGATGACCCGAAGAGTCTACAGTTTGTGTTTGGCTGGACTAGGTTTGATAGACCTGGGCAGTCAGGGTTGAATATGATTTTATGGGCAAGTGAAAGTTGTTTTAGTAATAATAAGTTAGAAAGTTCTAACCAGTTGAGCTGTTGAGAGCAGTGCAGTGGTGTGTTCTGTGGGGTTGGTTGGTGACAAACTTAGCTATTTTGTTATAGCAGGAGTCTAGTTTAATTAGGTCAGTTTTTAATAGGTTAGTAAAGACCTCAGAGCAGTATAGGAGGGTGGATAGCAAGTGGGATCTTGCAGTCGCCAGTCTAGCCTGTCGTGTAAGGTAAGGTTTAACCCTGTATAGAGCACCTAGTTTAGAGTGGATTTTTTGATGGTCAGATAGATGTGTTTATCAAATTTTAGTGAGTCATCTATGGTTACCCCTAGCAGCTTGGTGGGTTTGATTTTTGTACTGTTATTAGATAGTATGGAGAGGGATTGGGTACTGGGTTTGGAATATTTATTAGAGAAAATTATGAGCTTGGTCTTGTTTGGATTTAGGATGAGCTGGTGGCTGATGAGGTACTTTTCAATGCCTTGGAATGATTGCATTTTGTGTTGGAGTTCTTGTGGGGAGTGGGCTGAGCATATAAGGGAGGAGTCATCTGCATATTGGATGATGGTGGTGGCATGTTGGATGGCAGTATATAGGTTGTTGGTAAATATGAAGAGGAGGGGCCCAAGTATGGAGCCTTGTGGTACCCCTGTGTTGACTGGTAATAGTGGGGAGAGGCGGTTTGCCCATTTAGTGGCCTCGTCAGTCTGATAACTGTGAAGCCATGTTAGGGCTGTGGTATTGAGATTGTAAATGGCAAGTCTGTTGAGGTGCAGTTGATGGGACACTGTGTCAAAAGCTTTTGACGTAGCTAAGAAAATGTCTGCAACTAGCTGTCCTTCATTTTTGAGGTGGTGAATGGCCTCTGTAAATGTTATGAGGGCTGAGTTAATACTGTTTAGGCCTGAAGCCATGCTGGGTACTGGAGAGTGGTTTTTTGGTAGTGAGGTGATTCATGAGTTGCTGGTGGATACATTTCTCTAGAATGTTGGCAAGGGGGGATAGAATGGCAATGGGATGGTAGTTAGTTATGTTTCTAGATGGGCCGCCCTTATGAACTGGTATGATATGAGAGATTTTCCATAATTTGGAAACGTACTGTTCGGAGACAGAGCAGTTTATTAGTAATGATATGCGGATGGTGCAACTAGCTTTAGTTATTCATTTCAAAGTTGGTAGGCAGCAAAACAGCAGGGTTTTAATTTACATAGGAGTTTTTTATGAAGGAAGTTGGAATGGGAATAAAGGAGAAGCAGTTTGCATCATTAGAGGTAGGGGAGGGGACAGTGAGTGGTGGGATTGTTTTGTTGTCTAGGAGAGAAGTGATACAGTTGAGAAGTGATACAATTGATGAAGTGGGAATTGAATTGTGAGGCTAAGGGCACAGAGGAGTTAGTAGTGAGGGGGCAGGGGTAGGGGTTTTACTGGGGTTAAGGAGGTGGTTGGTATTTTGCCAGAATTTTTGTGGATTGTGCTGGTATTTTTGTTGGCAGGTGAGGAAATAGGTTCTTTTATCCTTGGTGATGTTTTTCTTAGCATGGCTTCTAAGTTGTTTGTAAAGGGTGAGATCATTGTTATTTTTGGTCATATGATATAGTGACCAGGCCTTATCTCATTGTTTCATTAGTTGTTTTGTTTCTTTAGAAAGCCATCGTAGCGGTTTGTTTTTTGGCAAATTTTTCTGGGGGGAGCAAAATGTTTTAATATTTCAAGGAATTTGTTATTGAAGTATTCTACAGCTAGGTCTAGTTGCAGTTTTTTTAATGGGGACTAATTGCAGTTTTGTAGTAGTAAATTGAAGGTGCCAGAGGAGAAATATTTTTTGCTCTGGATGTATTTGTATGAGATGCTGGTTTGGATATGTGTTTTCTTCCTTAGAAATGTAGGGGCATGGTCACTTAGCGTGACTGGTAGACAGTCTGCCTGGTACCCGTGGTTTGGTTTGTTGGTTAAAATCCAATCTAGAAGTGATTTTTTCTTGGCGTTCTTGTCGATGCAGATGGGGTAGTTAATAATTTGGGTGAAGTTGTTGTATAAGTTTATAAATGAGGTAGGGGAATTGGAGGAGCAGGAGAACCAGTCTAGGTTTACATCACCTAGAATGATATTTTTTTTGGGATTGAGAAAAAGATGACCAGGATAGGAGGATTCTATGTTTTGCAGGTTGTTGTCTGGTTGTAGGTAGATGGCTATGATGTTAGTGGATTTGTGAGGATGTAGGTAGATGGCTATGATGTTAATGGATTTGTGAGGATTAATTTGGAGGCAAGTGATGAGTTCAGCATGAGAGATGTCTGGTAGGGAACCATTTAGCTTTTCTAGATTGTGATTCTTTACCCCCACCATGTTTATCCTGTCCTGTCTTATAATATTGTAACCATTGGTAGTAATTTCAGAGTCTTTGATGTGGGGCTTTAACCAGGTTTCAGTTATGATTGCATTGTCTGGGGAGTAGGAGGCAAGGGTGGCATGAAATTCAGGTAATTTGTTTGCAAGGCTGCTGAGATTAAAGCATGTAATGAGAAGGTCAGAGTTACTGGTAATAGGTAAAGATATATAGGTAGTGGTGTCTGTGAGATTATAGGTGGATGTGGAGGAATAGGAGCTTGGGGGTATTGGGTAGGTTACATGGGAGGTACAGATGTGCCCAGCATTTGGATGAATATCTAATTGGAGTTTTATCTTTGTTAGAGAGTAAAAACTGGTGTTTCAGTTTGATTATAAGTTGGTTGTACCGTTTAGAAGGACAACTAAGTGTTGGTGTGTTGTATATGTTTTGAAGGGAGGACATTAGTATTAAATGTAGGGTAAGTCTTGGTGATGATATAATGATACGGTTTGCATGGGAGGTATGGTGAGGTATATGTGAGTGTTGGGGATGGGTACTTGGAGAGTTTGAAGTCTTGGGGGGGTGGTAGCATAGTAAGCAAGGAGGAGAATGCCTGATAATAGAGTATTGTAGAACAAGTAGATTTGACCTTTCATTTTGATTGAACAGTGGGTGTGGAATCAGGAAGTGAGGTATAGGAAAGTAGAGTGTAGTATGGTATTGTGAGAGGTTGAGTCTAGGTGGGGTTATTAAGGAGGGAGTTGTGTATAAGAGTTAAAGTTAGAGGGATGTGGTGAGCTGAGACAGGAGGAATGTGTTTTGGAGAATTGTACAGGGGGTGTGGTTAGCTTAGGTATAAAAGAAATGAGATGGGGGTGGGTGGGAATGGGGGTAGGGGAGCAGGGGAGCAGAGTGAAAAACAATCACTCAATCCACAGACTGATTGTAGGTATGTCTGTTTGGAGAAAAGGTACCTTGCCTTCTTGTGTTTGTTTTCTTTTGAATATATGAAGGACCTTATAGAACAAAAGTAATATCTTTATTGCCTGCAATGTGCTATTTAGCCAATTCAGAAACCTTGTGTTAAAAGCAAAGAATAAAGATAAGTCTTATACATTTGTACAGCACCTCTCTGTATTCATCTGGTAAGGGTGCAGTTTGTTTTAATAGAGAGATAACATACTTTCAGACAAGTGGAACAGCGTACTTATAAACCACGACAAGCAGAATTAATACAGTATTATAACAGCCTCAGTAGCAATGGATAGTGTGAAGGCCTGGTGCTTCACTAAATAGTATGGATAAAATGGTCAAGTAGAATGACTGAGACCAGCCTTCTAAACAAGATGAAAAGGTGCCCAATTGATTGTAAAAAAGAAGTATTGTAAGCCCTCAATAGATTTTAAGTGAAGTAATACTAACAAATTGTATCTTTCACAATTTCTTTCACAGCTTCTTAAAAACAAATTGAATTATGTAGTGATGAGTAAAATACACAACTGGATTGTCTGGAATATTTTTTCATCAAAACCACAGTATAAAAATATCCTGACAAGAAAATATATACAAATGTCACAGAAAACAAAATTATTTGAATTAGATTCTACCTGCCCTGTTTGTGGAGGTGGCCATTTTCTATGGTTTGCACAATGCATTTTGCTGTTCCAAATTAACCGCAGGCCACTTTGAAATGCAGTTAATTTCTTCTTTTTGTTTACCATTTTTGGCTGGAAAAGTTATAGGGATATAAATGTAACACTTTGAAATGCCTCCTTAGAAGTTGTGCTACGTTTTTGGGATTTATTTATGCATAAAGTTGGCTGACACTGAGAATATGTTCCTGCTTATATATATTCTTTAATTTTTGAAAACAAATTAAATTAATAAACTTAGTTTTTTAGGAAAAATATGCATTTGACATGGAGTCTGAAAAGGTTCAAATAATTCTGATTTTCTGGACCAAGTGCAGTTTCTGCCTTGTTAAAACATTACTAAAATGTTTTCTGGCAACTAGTATCATGGTGAAAAAGTAATAATCAGACAAAAAATAGCTACAGGTGGAGATGCCTTCATTATTGAAGTATATTGGTTCCTTAATGTCTTTAGTACAAGTAAGGCATCACTGTAGTGTAGAGATATAGGGCTGTAACTACACCCCGAAGACCATTGGTACTAAAGAAGCCAGTGTAAGATGAATTGGAGTGAGTGAAAGATGCCAGCTTACTCACTGCAGGTGAAGGATATGGCCTACCCCCATTGCTTGAGTGGCACCAGTGGGCTATTTAGTGGAATAGATCTATGCATGTTGCTAAGCATATACCATTGTGCACACATTTGTTTAAAATAGGGTCATCTGGGGCACAGTCAGAGTTTTATCTCTCTAACGCCTAGCACTTATTTTTTAAACTGGAATAACTATTGTAGTTTACAGTTAGATGTTTTGGTTAATGGCAGTTTTTTCTTTTTTTTTTTTTTTTTGTCAGAATGCCTGATTGGCCAGATGGATATGTTGTTTGTCTGTCATTTCAGGAGTTTTTAAATACATGAAAAAGTATACAGTCCAGAAGTGTGTAATGTTCAGGTCCTTGGGGAATCTGCAATTGTGAAGAGGCTATATTCTGAAATCTGGTGTCCAGTTCCAAAAATCTTGGCTATGTCACCAGTTTTACCTCCGATTATATTGAGTAGCAAGCCCGTCACAGAGCATATCACAATCTAATTAGACATATTGAGTATGTGGAAATGTGCACCTTTGTCAGACATAGCATCAAATAATCACACCATGCCTGTGGGCTAATGGGTAGAAGGGTTTATTTATTTTACATTTGTTGATTGGGTTAGTCCGTCTGAGCTGATAGCCCTTTTTTAGCAGAGACCCAGGGAGAAAAGCCCCACAAATTTACATTGTAATCAAAACATTAGCATTTGTGAGTTCCATTATTTGTAAGTTCCACAAATTTACAAAAAAAAATCAACAACATTAGCATTTTTAAGTTTGAAGCAGTAGAGCATAGAGACTATTTACAGAGTTATAGTTGACATTACACTTACGATATGTACATGAAACTGTATGTGCATGAAACAGTATGTAGTTTTATCATACAGTACATGAAGTTAAAAATACAAAGTGGTGACCATTCAATAAGAGGCTGTATAAAAGTTCAGAATAATTAGTTAATATGTCAAACAAAGCTAACACTAAACATAAATTAAACCTGTTGTTGTCGTTGTGTCTTTCGGCTTTTCCCGGTTAGGGGTCGCCACAGTGGAACTCCAGTCCGCTAATGATTGGCAGTAGATTTTTACGTGCTGAGTTGCCGGCCCTGATGCACAACCTTCAATGAAGGTACGCCCATTCATGCACGTCTCCACACAGAAGACGCTCTAGCTGAGAATCGAACAGGACAACGTCTTACTGTGAGGTGACAATGCTACCGCAGCACCACCACCGCAGTAAACATAAATTAAACCAGTAAAAGGCAGAAAAGTAAAATTACAATCGGTGAGGGACAGTTTATGGAGGATGAGTATAGTGGCAAGACCATAGACTTTTAAGTTATTCTTTGGTGGCCATTTTGAATTCATTGATATGATTAAGTGAACTCATTTCCAATGGGGGTTTGTTCCAAGAGATGGTTGGGTGGTAGCTATAGAAGTTTTGACCAATTTTGCTCTTAGGTTTATATATTTGTAGTAGGCTTGGGTCTGAGCTTTGGAGAGTTCTAGAGGGAGTGTAGAAGGAGATGAGAGGAGACAGGTTGGGGCAGAAGTTTGGTTGGTACAGGATAGAGTAGACAATTTGAAGCTGAGCAAGGAAAAGCTGTTAAAGTGTTTTAGTGAGAGGCAGTGATGAGATCTGTGGCTCTGATGTGCAGCAAATCTGGATGTTTTGTTATAGGTATCCTCCAGCTTAGTTAGGAGAGAGGTTTGGAGGTTGGAGAGGATCTGAGAGCTGTATAGTAAGCTTGGTAGGAGACACCGTCATGAGAGAGAGAGATTTTAGCTGTGTTTGATAGGAACTTTTTATTTCTATACAAGAGACCAGTTTTTTGATGAGTTTTCTTTATACAATTGTTAAAATATAAATCAAATTTCAGTTGATTGTCTATTAAAACCCCAAGACGTTTTGTGTTGGGTTCAACTATTATCAATGTTTTATTTAGAGAGTGGAATGCAAAAGTGGATTTAAGGTTGTGTAAATTTTTGCGAAGAAAAAGTAAGAGGTTTTTTTTGGAGGATTTAGAATTAGCTGTTTTTAGACAGCCAGGACTCAACAGAGTTGAACGATTTCTGGGTAATAGAATGTAAGTTAGTGGGGGTGTTTGCAATGGAGATGACTGTAGAGTCATCAGCATATTGGATGAGGGTTGACTGAGGGCAGGAGGTGTAGAGTTGATTAGTAAAATATTGAAGAGTAGGGGAGCAAGAATATATTCTTGGAATACACATTTTGATAGGGAGAGGAGGAGAGAGAGCAGAGAGTCATTTTACTGATTGAACTTGGTCTGTAAGGCTGCTAGAAAACCAGGCAATGGTACAGGTGGAGAAATTAAGGTTAGTGAGTTTGTCCAGAAGAGAGGGGTGGGAGACTGTATCAAATGCTTTAGATAGATCTAGAAATAAGCATGACACTAGTTTATTGTTGTCAATCTCTCTCCTCTCTTACTCTCTACTGCATGCCTGTTTCTCTCTCACTTCATATTGCAGCTCCTGTTTTGTATTATATGAACTTAACTTACTTTCTGTATAAACTAGCTTAAATATTAAATCATTGTCCTATAACTTGTATCTATTCTTAAAATGTCATATTATATGTAATTTGGTATAATTATTTAAACTGTATTTGTTTTTGTATTGTTTTTAAATATTGTAAAATTATTGTTCTTAAAATGTTTTGTAATACTTTGGAGTTTTTCTCCCAGGGCCTCTGCAGAAAATGGGCTCCTACCCAATTGGACTTTCCCGGTAATCAAGTGTAAATCAGTCAGTCAACAAATAAATATAAATAAGAAATACTAACAGAAAGTATTAGAAACATATCATATCATATCATATATATTTTAAATGTATTAAATGCATTATATTTCAGTGCAGACCAGATTGTCAAATTATAAATATTAAGCTAAGTATAAAAAAATGCAAAAAAAGAATGTCCTTTAAAGTACTTTAGCTTGCCAGTGTGCATTTACCCTTTTATGTATAGATAAAACTCGATTTAATCTGAAACATTTGATGCATCTTAAGACATTTCCAAACAACATCTGGTTCAAAACTAAGTACACTGTCTCACACACAAACATGAGAATTGTACTGGTGGAACACATTTAGCAACTTAGAGGTCAACAGAAGGATAATCTCACAACAGAACCAATGGCAGCATTTGGCAGGGAGTTCAGACATGTGAACTTCACAGTAGTACTTTTAATGCAAGGCTTAAAAGACAGCAAAGTGAACTTTGGTGATACAAAATGTATATATATAAACCTTTTAAAACTAGTATTTTTGTTTGCCACCTGTGTTTTTCATAAATACAAGATGAAGAGATGGAAAGATGCTTTGTACTTTGAGATGCTTCGCGACGGTGGAATAAATCTGGCATGAATAGCAACTGCATTATAATGAAAATAAGCCAGACACTTGTTCTAGACCATTGCCTAGACTGAGTTTATAATGAGAGTATAAGTGCCTATGTACAATGTAAGATGGGAGGCACATCAACCATGGTCATTTCTTCCTTCTCACACAGACATAAGGTGATATTCTCAAAATCTACTGTACAGCTCAGACTTGGCCTTTTCTGAAATGTCTGGATTATGCCTAATCACAAACTGTACACTGGCAAAATAGTTTGAATGAGGACTTTGCCTCTAATTAATCATGTGGGTTGACACTGTGCTGAGGTGTGTCATGATTTAGCATAGCCTCCCCTTACTGAGCAATCTGTTTCCCCCATCTTCCTTATGCTGTCATGCTGAGATGCAGCCAAGCCAGTGGTCAGGTGTACAAGCAGGCAAGATAAAGTTTGTAGGTAAGTACTAGGCTAGCTGCCTTTACAGGTCATTTTAAGCTGAACCAATGTCCCCGTAAAGGTGAGAATCAAACCCTGCACCTTGTATATGCAAGGTAAACACCTTGGGCATTATGCCAACCTCCCTAGTTAATAACTAAATACTAAACTGTGGAGGACATTCTGCAATTTGCTATTACTCCACATGACAGCTACAACAGCTGCATGCTTCATATATACAGTGCATGCTACAAGCTGCATTACACTGGAAGCCTTGATATACAGCACTGATTTCCCAGAATGCCCAGCATATCACTCAGCACTGTTTCACAATTTTTCTGGGTTGAGTCTGGGCCATTGAGTTGGTCAGCATAGGCTACTTACACAGAGCTGCAAGCTTGCAAGTTGCCTATACTTAGTACCAGATGAGTACTTGGTGTCAGCCATAGCTACAACTAATTCTTGCAGCTAAGTACAACTTTTTCTGAATCACTCTCTCACTCTCTCTCTGTCTCTCTGTCATTAGATCATTTTGGTAGAAAAGAAAGAAAGAATTGAGGAGCTTTCTTCGAGTCCCAGCCATACTTCTGTCCCCATTAAAAAAATAAAAATAGACAAAAATATATAATTTCCTGCTAGTGAGTTGGTGTTGATTAGCATGCAGGACAGCACCACAGAATTACTTCTCTAATAATGTATAAGCCTTAGGTGTATACAAAGGGCTTTGGAATACAGCATTTTTTCAGTCCTTTCCTATTGCTTATCACAACTTGTGCACTTTTCATCTAGGCAGAAAGTTTAAACTTTAATAGCTACCTGTCTCAACATGCTCAGGCTCTCACCCGGCAGGAATCAGTGTTGACAAATATTACTGTGCACGTTCAGGAGATGCATAGGGGTCCTTTTGTGGTCCCTTACTATTATTAATCTTTACACAAAGGACTTGGTATATAGGAGGTCTTTGTTGTATACTGATGGCTGTCTAGATGTGCACAGCAAAGACCACATCAGAATATTTACAACAGGCAAGTGTAGTACTTTAAATACACTTGTAGGGTACCTTAATCTTAGTAATTTAATACTTAATAAGAAGAATACCACAGCCGTGTCTTTGGTAATTTGCTTAAGGATAACAGAAATATTTTCCAGAACATGTATGAAAGTAACATTGATGAATCAGTACTTAGATGGAAGTATGCAGGAATGACTACTGACCTTTAAGTGACATCTCAAGGGCCGTGTAGACATAATAATGAAGTAAACCAATCCAAAATGTAGAGCTTTGTCTAGAATAAAGTCCAAGTTCAGTTAAAAATAAGGCACACATCTGTGCAATCAGTCCTCAAAACTGCTACTTGATTGGCTAATTGGTTAAAGTGACTTCAGTTTGAACACATTTGGGTGCCTATTAGCTTTCATGTATTCCTGTATGAGTTCACTGACACTCTTTCCCTTGCCAGAAGCTTACAACCTCAGTGATTCACTAAAGCAGTTTAGGATCTGGTATGTTAATGTGTATCAGCTGACAAGATGTTTAAGGCCTTCTACAAGGCACATGCTACAAGTACCAAAACTACTACAAAAATTGGAGTCAGTTTACCAGGTCATGCCCCTCTGCTTGCAGGAGTAACACTCTTTAGAACAAAGAGTAACAAAGTCCTAATGAATTTAGAAACACTGTACAACAATACTCTAGTTTGAAATTATCGCCCTTACTACAAGGTACTAAGCACTTTTTAGTTATTCTACATATGCCAGTATGCTATGTTCTTATCCACGCTTTACTTTGGAAGCACCGATAATACCATTGCATATAAACATACAAATATTTCAAGCACAGGCATTAATGCCAATCTAGCCTGCCAATGTACCAAAATACTTGTTCCCATAATACGTGTCCAGTCTGTTCTTAAAACTTAAAAATATCTAAACTGTTACTTGCTTTAATGTAATTTGGTAGTCTGTTCCATGCATCAGCTACTCTGTCAGAGAACCAATTAGTGCACTTCTCATTCCTATAGAACCTTCTACACAGGTTGTCTGATGATTCTCTAGTACTTTTTGATAACCTCAAACATTCCCAGAGGTAGTTTCTAAATGCCCTATATACCTGAATAAGATCCCCTCTTAGATATCTGTAAGAGACCCTGTACAAATTCAGATATTTTAGCCTTTCATAATAACTTAAAATTTCACATCCACGAATTTGTATTTCCACTGTACTCCAGTTTACTCCTGGTTGTTTTCTTATAGGGTTTCCATATTGGTATTCCATATTCAAGTTTAGGTCTAATGCAACTGACAATGACTTCATCATTTTTGATTTCCTAGACTTTATAAATCTTTTTATACAACCTATAGTTGTATAGCTATCAATAACTAATTGGCTGATATGATTAAAAAACTCATAGCTGAATCTACCCATATACCCAGGTCCCTAAGTGAGTCTACAGTTTCAATCACTGCGTGCTGTATTAAATGTTCACCTTTCAATTTATGTGTCCCAAATCTCATATGCTTATTTTTTGATGCATTTATCAACATATTATTCTCCTGTGCCCAAATGGTCAATTTATTCAAGTTATTTTGCAGACATGCCTTGTCTGTAGCACATGTAATCAGTTTACCCAATTTCAGGTCGTCTTCATATAGACTGTAAAACACCTCAGATGAAAATGTTAGGTCTGAAAGATACAATCTAACAAGTAGGGGCCTAGGACAGTGCCCTGTGGGACACCCTGACTGTAACTAAGAATTTCACCTGTTCAGTTGCTGCATGACACTTGCCATGTCCTGTTTGTAAGCCATGCAACTATCCATCTTATCACAAGCACATCAATACCTAGTTGTACTAATTTATTGATCAGTGTTTTGTGCATGACCCTGTCAAATGCTGAAGTTAAATCTATATCAATTACATCACAGCACAATTTTTCATTCATAGTGTTATTATATTGTTACAGAACATCATGTTACAGGTGGTAACAGATCAATTTTCAACATATGCATGCTGATATATGATTTCAAGTCCCAAAGCATCCAGTTCTGACAGTAACATATCTAGTATTACCTTCTCCATTATTTTTCCTTAACGTGAAAGTAGACTTACGGGTCTATATGACTCTGGGTTTGTCCTACTCCCCTTTCCCTTAAAGGCAGGTTTAATAAGCACATCCCTCCAATCTTGAGGAATCTCCCCATATTTATATCACCTAGTGAATAATAGATATAATGGTACCGTAAGTTCTTGGTGAAGTGTTCTCAGGTCATTGTCACTCCTCCCTGTGCTTTGTTTGGATCCTGTTTGTGCAATACTTTTTCAATATAATCTAATTTGGTTCCTGTGTCTGAGATTACCTGCATGTCACTACAACAACTCATCAACCCTTTTGTGGAGCCAAACTGTTTTGCATAAGATTTTGTAAATATATCTATAATCTGTTGTGCCTAAGAATAAATTTTAGAATCTGCACATAGTTTATCAATTTGTATGTCTTTACTCCTTCCACATCTTATCTGTCTATAAAAAGTTTCTTATTATGCTTAATATCTTTATATAAATTTTTTCTTGATCTTGTCTCACACTATGCTTAATCTGATTGTGCAGCTTGTTTATTTCAGTTTTCAAAGTCGTAGTTCAACCTCTCTTCCATTTCTTATATTTTTTGTCTCTCACCTTAATCTGATACCTTGTTCTTAAGGAAATTTATTATCCCCATGATGTTGTATGCCTAGGTCCTGATGTTAAACATTTATTTTATTTATTTATTTATTTATTTTCACTAGAACAATTTCTCTTTCAAAACTTTCCACATTCCAGCTGCATTTTTCCTGCTGAGTTCCTCACTCCAGTTAGTTTTACATAGTGACTGTTTTGCTTCCATGTAATCTGTAGTTAACCTTCTATGCATTGGTTTAGATTTCAGTTTGATAGAATTATCTAGCAACAAATTAACCTTTATAACTCCATCTACAGCACAAACCAACGAATCACAGGGATCTCCACTGTAATGAAGCACAAGTCCAAATAATCCAACAAAGTAAAAAAACTTGTAGAGATCAGGCTCCAGGTTCAAAACTCAGTTTTAATAATAGTCAGAATGACACACACACAAGCGCTTTCACAATCAGCTTCCTCAGGTGAATTAAGTGCAGTTACATAAAACACCTGTTTTATAGTAATCAAAATCACATGA
Source organism: Protopterus annectens (assembly GCF_019279795.1). NCBI lineage: Eukaryota > Metazoa > Chordata > Ceratodontiformes > Protopteridae > Protopterus > Protopterus annectens. The sequence goes on from NC_056743.1 coordinate 1,058,732,930, forward strand.
CTTATAATAATTAATTTTAAAGAGACATTCACATTTCATAAACTAACCCTTTCAATAAACTGCATATGCGAAGCTCATGAATATAAAAATTCACATAACGGAACTCATATAAAAATTCATAAAAGTATCAAAACAAATATATACAAAAACTACAATTCATACATGTATATCTATCTAAGAGTTATAAAACTTAAAATTCACCTTTGTAGGGGTTGTGCTTTGAGAATGGGTCTTATAGGGATGTGGTCATTGAGACCATGTCCCACATCTGCCCTAAGTCTTATAATCCATTCTGCTTCAAGTGTTTCAGTTCTTATTCTAACATCACCTCCCCTCCTATTTTCAATGCATCTGGCTATAGTCATGAAATTAAAATTATGATGTATATCTGTTTCTTTGACATGTTTCGCTAACTCGTTATGTACACTTTGCTTCCTAATGTGATATAAATGTCCCCTGATCCTAAGTTTAAGTTGCCTGTCCATTTTCCCTACATAAAACTTGCAACACACTTGACAGACAGCTAAATAAACTAGATGGGAACTATCACATGTTGCAGATGTCCTAAAATAAAACATCTCACCCGTGTCTGGGTGCATGAAGTCAGTCTCTTCTAAAATGTATTGGCAAAACTGACAGTTTCTACAGGCTTTAGTGCCTCCCTTACTTTGTAACCTTATATCATCTCTGGTAGTGCATAACCTTGTGTTTAGAGATTTCTTATCTTTAAAAGTAAAGTGTGGTCTTGTATCCAAATGTCTACTAATTTGTTCATCTATCATAAGTATGTCCCAATATCTATTAAAGATATCCGTATATGCCCTGATGTTCCTAGAATAGCTTAAACACATCCTTAGTTTGTGGGAATTGTGTTTCTTACTCCCTGGTTTACTTGTTGAAGCGCTAATATTTTCTGAAAAAAATGGTTTGGCCCTACCCTCCCTGAGTTTGACTATCTCCCATACATTCCTCTGTACAAAATGGGTCTCCTATCCTCTCTGTATAAATTCTTCTTCAACATTATCAACCTGCCTTCTAAACTCTTCATCCTGTACATTAAGCCATGACAATCTATAAGTTTGGTTCTAAACTACCTTTTTAAATAAGAAGCTAGGGTGCATACTTTCTCGACTAAGCAAACTATTGACATAGCATTCTTTTCTATAAAGTTTAGTACTAAGTTTCTCATCATGGTCCCTCAAAATCGAGACATCCAAGAAGTTAACCTCCATAGGTGACCAAGTCATGGTAAACTTCAGATAGGAGGTAGTATGATTAATGACATTTTGAAATTCCCTCAATAATTCAAGTGACCCCCTCCAAATAAGGAAGAGGTCATCCGCAAATCTGCGAAAAAACACAATATTGTGTTTATATGGACTACGAACTAAAGTTTTAATTTCCCATTCTGATAAAACTGCATTGGCATAACTATTAGCGCAAGAGGTTCCCATTGCTACTCCATTGCACTGCCAATAAATTTCATTTCTGAATAAGAAGAGATTGTTTTCTAATACTATAGTAGGTAGTTTCCTAATTAATTCCACTTTATTAATATCAAAATTTAAATATTCTAGCTGTCTAGTAATACTGTCTATACCTGCTTCATTTGGTATCACTGTGAACAGTGACACCACATCTAAGGTGACTAGTAAATATTCAGAAGGAATGTTTCCTCCATTAGTTTCCTTGTATAAATCTCTCACAAACTGCTCTGTATCTTTTAAAATATTTTTAAATTTATCTATAAGACAGCATAAATTATTTTCTAAATAGATGAAAACAGATTCCATACACCAATTTCTACTTGCCACTATTGGTCGCATTGGTGGTATCACCAAACTTTTATGAAGTTTGGGTGGTCTTTGAATAATAGGTAAAGTGTGTTTCATAATACTAAAGTATTTATATAGTTCACCTGGCCATGTGGTACAGTATAGTGTATGAAAAATACAAGTTTTACTGTGACGCAAGAAGAGGGTATAAGAACCAATGATGAGGCGAATGCTGAGGGACCATCGAGTCAGGGAGTGGATTTACATCAAAGAGAAACCAATGGGTGGCCCCAGAGTGATGTCACAACGTCGTCAACATCGGAGAATATCGTGCACACTGGAGCCAGGCGGAAGACCTTTATCACCACAGCTGAGGTACATAGAGTGGAGAATGAGGTCGATATTGTGGCGAATTCTACCACAATGGAACATCTACGGAGACTTCACCTTTTCTTCCAGCATCTGAACCAGCCAGTTTGACTTTTCCACTCCCCACGAGACAGAGGTCGACGAGTCAAGGAGGGGGTGTTCAACACAGAGACTCACAGAGAAGAAGGGGCATTACCAGGGGGAAGAGGAAGCACGAAGCAGGTGCAGTGAGGCCATACACCATAAAGAAGGCCTTTATGAACATAAAAAATTAGTTGTTAATTTATCGTCACATAGCTTAACTGTGAATGAAGCTAATGTTTTGAATAAGGGATTGTCGTTCATTCCAACGTCAGATTCGGACATCACAGATGTTGTCTTTGACATTAAACGGTTCACACGTAATTTAATGTTACAAATTATATATAATGATGCAAATGTTAACAATGTTAATGTGTTTAAAAAAACTGAGCCTATATATTCCAAAGCTGAATTCCTTGGTGCATGCATTTGAAAAGATGTGTATTGACGAAGCATATAAAGTGTACCACTCACACAGAGGAAGGAAGTGTTTTAATAGTAAATATAACTTAAATAAAAGTGAATATCAAGCGCTATGTAATTTACAGACTAACCTTGAAATTATGATTAGACCAGCTGACAAGGGAGGACAGATTGTTGTCATGAACAAGGATGAATATGATCAAGCTATGATTAATATGTTAAAAGATAGTAATTTTTACTGCAGTATTTATTTTCACAATGTTTCCAAGATGATTAAGAAAATATAGAGGATGAATTACTTGAATTAAAAAGAACACAACGAATAGATGATGAACTATATAAATAATTTAGTATTATGAAACCCACTTTACCTATTATTCAAGGACTACCCAAACTTCATAAAAGTTTGGTGAAACCACCAATGCGACTAATAGTGGTAAGTAGAAATTGGTGTACGGAATCTCTTTCCATCTATTTAGAGAAAAATTTCCGCTGTCTTATAGATAAATCTAATTATATTTTAAAAGATACAGAGCAGTTTGAAAAAATATTTTGATCTGCTTACTTGCTTGGTGTGATGGATTTGCAATCTTCTTAAGACACTCAGTCTTGCTGGCTAGATTCTGCTAAAATTCAAAGTCTGGTTATATTTGCATTCACAGTCTGTTGCATACAGAAACTTGCAGAATATACACTGATGAGAGAATATACTTTGCAGCACTTGTCTTTAAGAGCAGTAACAAATAACTTTTTATAATAAACCAAACGGACAACGTTGCAGCTTAAAAGTACTGTTCCAACTTTACTTCTCATATAGTACAGATGATGTGAGAGATATAACATTTACCTTAGGACTTGTGTCCCTACCATACCTCTAACATAGCTGGATTTATACAGCTCTTTATATACACTTTTTAGTCATGCATAAACATATTTTTGAGGAAACGCATTGTTCTGTATTCTATTTTGGAGAATTGCTTATCCTGTAGAAACAACACTAAGCTTCCTTGTTTAACAATGTCTTGTAAGAGACCAGCTTTTCTGACAGTGTGAATATCCTGTAACAGTGTCCTGATGTCCATGTAGAAAAACATATTTTTGAGAAAACACATTGTCAGAGATCAGCTTTTCTGACAGTGTGAACATCCTGTATTTTATTTGGATCTTTGTATAAAAAAAATCTGCTCTTGTGCCATATCCTGTTTTTCATGCAGAAAAACATATTTTTGAGAAAACACATTGTTACAGTGTCATAAACATATCCTGTTGTTTTAGGAAACATATTGTGTCCATTTTTTATATGCAGAAAAGCATGTCAGTGTTCTTTAAAAGCAGATTTTGCATTTTTGTTCTTGCATACATCCTGTTTGAGTCTGTAAGGGAAAAAATGTCCATTCTTTAAAAGCAGATTTTGTATTTTTGCTCTTGCATACATCCTGTTTGAGTCTGTAAGGGAAATATGTCCATTCAGCAGATTCCTTTTCCAAGCCATGGTCATTTAGTATGACTGCTGATCACATATTACTAAACTCAGTTTCTGCATTTAAGCAAGCCTTTTCTTTCAGCATATCTACAACATAATTAATTTCAGACTAATATTAATAAAATCTAACAATTCCCTCTTTTTAAACATACTCAAAACATTTTATATAGAAAACACATTAAAAAACAAACCTATAGTCTTCTTTTGATACAAGTCAAAATGCAATTTTACATAGTTAATACAATGATATTAAGTATTACTACCAAAACTGAATGTATTTAACAATTTTTTCTTTTGCAGACCATTCTGTGAAAATATTTTATCAGTTATGAGCTGTGTCTGCTTTAGTTTAACTTGATCAATTTATTCTTTTGCAATCTTAGAATTTCATTTATGACTTAGAACTGTTTCATTAACTCTTTGCAACTGTTTAATTAACTATAAGAGACAATAACCATGTGCTACTGCAAGCATTTATACACTACTGAAAACACACAATTTCAATGTCATTTTAACCATAACATTGTGGTCATGTCTTTGAACTGCCCATTAACATCTTGGTAAAGTACTGAACTGGGCTTAGATAATAAATATTTGAAAGCAAATATTTTACTGGGGTAAAACCATTGATATTACAACTTGACAAATTACTTTTAAACTTATTACAATGTATCCTGATCAGTATGTATTTACACAGACTGTTTGCTATTTATGCATTTCAATCTAGTAGGTATCCTGGACCCATTTTTTTCTTTAAATATGTTTTTTCACACATATTCATTACTAGACATTAATTTCATTTGTACTGATTTTTTCTGCATTTGTATATACAAAGACTATCATTTGTACTGAAATTTTCTACATTTGTACAGACAATGACTATAAAGTACATTTAGTCTAATTTTACAAATTTAATAACATTAATATTGAGCAAAATCTTGGAAAATGTTTATGTCTCTTTAGAAATATCTAGTGGAATTGATACCATATCCATATGTCCTGTTATTTTAAACTACATACTCAGCAATCAAAAATATTCATGCTTTTTATACCAACATTGTTTTGCCAAAAACATATTAAAAATAGTGACCATTCTTGCTATTAGAAACATTTATGCATTTTGCATATCTTTATTCTCTCTTAAAGCAATTTTAAATCATCTCTTGTTTTTTAAACCATCTCTTGTATAGCTTTACAATTTAACAGGTTGTAAATACAATTTAATACTAAACAATAATATAATAACCATTATGATAGCTATTAACAACTTGTAAAATATCTTATCCTATCATGTTTAATCCAGTTTACCAGTATTTCTAATACACTAATACCTGTTCTTTCCTCTCCCTAAAAGAGTATTGTCAAGAAGGAATGAGATATTTTTTCCTGTAGCTTTATTTTAGACCCTTGTTGTTTATTTTTTCTATAGCTTTATTTCAGACCCTTGTTGTTTATTTTTCTGTAGCTTTATTTCAGACCCTTGTTTATTTTTTCTGTAGATTTATTTCAGACCCTTGTGCAGTACTGCTTATACAATCAGTGTAAAACTGAGAAAGTACCCCTCCCCCTGTAGTACTGCAGCACTATTTAGCTGCTTTATGCTGTGAGAATAGAATGTATGTCAGCCTAACACTATGGTTATACATTTATTTTATTAAATTATGGACTTTTGTCTGATTTGATAACTTTTTATAAAGCTTTTGCTGTTCACTACCACTAGTAGGCATTTACACCCTCCTGCACAATTGATTTGAACTGTATGTATACTATAGCCCATTTGCTGGCTGTACTTGATGCAACTGAGGTTTTTTTTTTGTCCTTTTAACATTTACTTGCAAACAGATTATCAGTGACATCTATGCACAATTGTGGCATTTTATTACAATTACCAAATAGTGTTGCCTGTAAACATTTTAACAATTATGTTTTAATAACAATGATGCTTTAGAAAAACTCAAGCTACTTATCTGGCAATCAATCTTGTTGTTTATCTTATCTTTTCAACATTTCCTGTAACTATTCATTCAGTCTAGGAAGGTCTGAGCTCACATTTCATACTCTGTAAACTATAGTTAATTCTTTTAGCATTTTTCCTTTAATGTGATTGTGATTTGCATAACTATGCATTTATACAACATAAATAGACATAATTTTACAATTACCTTACATGGATTTCAGTATTTTTTTTTATTTTATTTATTTAACTATTTAACTGTCCTGCCATTAATTTTACAAAAATTATTTGACTAATACCATCTGTGATTTTATTTATTTTTAAAATTCAGAACTTTAACTGTTTGGTGTTACTATACAATTATAAAAAAATTGTAAAAAACAAAATAGATATTAGTTTAACCAACACATTTATATTTATATTATTTATATTTGCTGTTGTCTGACTGTTATTCTTGTGTATTGTAACAGATGTACTCTATATAAAAAGAACATGCATGCATGTCTGTCTTGTATCTGTATATCTTTATACAAGCATGTCAGTCTTGTGACTTTAAATCTTTATTCTTATTAACTATTTTCATTTAATTTTTATTTAATTTTATACACTAGAACAGGTTTGTTTACCTTTTGACTATGCTAATGAATGGCATTCATATGCTTTACTTTGCTGTAGTACTGATAGATGTCTTGCTTTAACTGAATGAAAGTAAAACATTTAAGAATGATTTGTCCAGACATCAGATCCTACCATCATACCATGTATGTTTAACCATTTTCAAAACATAAACATATTATAAAATCTATTTCTTTTGCACAGATTAACTGTGTATGTAGGAAGTTCCCAGTCTTTGTCAGTTCAGCTAATCTATTTCCTTTATCCTGCAACTGCTGTTGAATTTCCTGGAATGTTGTATGGTCTTTCTGACATTCTTTAGTAAGGTGTTCTGCTGAATTTGAAACTCCGATGCACTTTTGAAAAGATGTATGTATAACTTGTCTAAGCTTCCTGAACTCATCGTGTCTGTCTTTTAGTTTACTACATTCCTTTGTAACAAAATGTACTAGGGGTTCTATCAGTAACTGATTTGACTCGCATGTGGTGACAGGACATAACTGTTCAACATCAGAATGTAATTCTTTATCATGAACAGATCTGTCTTTACAGTCTATTTTTTTAGCAATATGATGCAATACTTTTTTGTGGCATAATACACAAAATGCAGTTTTTGTTGAAGCACACAATAAACATTTGTCATATTTCACATGGTTTTCTTTGAGATACCAGCCAAACATTGTAATAGATTTGCATAATGCCTTACCATCAACCTGCCCTAATAAGGTTTTACATTTACTAATGTGCTGTGTATACCAACATAGCAATTTTTTACATTTGCTTAAATTATGCATGAAAATATCCATACTGTCGAATCTAATATCCAGACTATCTAATATCCAAACTGTCGAATAGCAACCATACTAAAAAATGTGACGTAGAAAAAAGTCTTACCAGTGAGCAAGAAAACAGGTGATCAGGCTGTTGTTGCAGATGGCTGGAAATTTTTCAAAGTCACTTGAGAAGCTGGGAAAGCACAACAGGCAGTGAACTATTGGGCTAGTGGATATCCCCCTTTTCTTGAAGAATTTATGGCACTGCGAATTTCTTGAACTAGTCTCACTCCGGATGTAGACATCTAAAAAACTTTACTACTGCAAGCTGCATAAACTGGAATACTTCTGTTTAGGATTACACATACGTACAAATGTTAGTTACTGCAATTTGACTGAAGTGACCCTCTGCAGGGCTTACCATCACTCCTCCTGTGTTTGAATTGCAGATTGTAGGTTCAAATGCAGGCTAGCTTGCCATTGAAAAAATTATATGGAGCTAGTCACTCAGCTGCCTCGCCATTGAAAAAATATTTTGATCTGCTTACTTGCTTGGTGTGATGGATTTGCAGTGTTCTTAAGACACTCAGTCTTGCTGGCTAGATTCTGCTAAAATTCAAAGTCTGGTTATATTTGCATTCACAGTCTGTTGCATACAGAAACTTGCAGAATATACACTGATGAGAGAATATACTTTGCAGCACTTGTCTTTAAGAGCAGTAACAAATAACTTTTTATAATAAACCAAACGGACAACGTTGCAGCTTAAAGGTACTGTTCCAACTTTACTTCTCATATAGTACAGATGATGTGAGAGATATAACATTTACCTTAGAACTTGTGTCCCTACCATACCTCTAACATAGCTGGATTTATACAGCTCTTTATATACACTTTTTAGTCATGCATAAACATATTTTTGAGGAAACACATTGTTCTGTATTCTATTTTGGAGAATTGCTTATCCTGTAGAAACAACACTAAGCTTCCTTGTTTAACAATGTCTTGTAAGAGACCAGCTTTTCTGAAAGTGTGAATATCCTGTAACAGTGTCCTGATGTCCATGTAGAAAAACATATTTTTGAGAAAACATATTGTCAGAGATCAGCTTTTCTGACAGTGTGAACATCCTGTATTTTATTTGGATCTTTGTATAAAAAAAAATCTGTTCTTGTGCCATATCCTGTTTTTCATGCAGAAAAACATATTTTTGAGAAAACACATTGTCACAGTGTCATAAACATATCCTGTTGTTTTAGGAAACCTATTGTGTCCATTTTTTATATGCAGAAAAGCATGTCAGTGTTCTTTAAAAGCAGATTTTGCATTTTTGTTCTTGCATACATCCTGTTTGAGTCTGTAAGGGAAAAATGTCCATTCTTTAAAAGCAGATTTTGTATTTTTGCTCTTGCATACATCCTGTTTGAGTCTGTAAGGGAAATATGTCCATTCAGCAGATTCCTTTTCCAAGCCATGGTAATTTAGTATGACTGCTGATCACATATTACTAAACTCAGTTTCTGCATTTAAGCAAGCCTTTTCTTTCAGCATATTTACAACATAATTAATTTCAGACTAATATTAATAAAATTTAACACAGTTTGTGAGAGATTTATACAAGGGAACTAATAGAGGAAACATTCCTTCTGAATATTTACTAGTCACCTTAGATGTGGTGTCACTGTTCACAGTGATACCAAATGAAGCAGGTATAGACAGTATTACTAGACAGCTAGAAGATTTAAATTTTGATATTAATAAAGTGGAATTAATTAGGAAACTACTTACTATAGTACTAGAAAACAATGTCTTCTTATTCAGAAATGAAATTTATTGGCAGCGCAATGGAGTAGCAATGGGAACCTCTTGTGCTAATAGTTATGCCAATGTAGTTTTATCAGAATGGGAAATTAAAACTTTAGTTTGTAGTCCATATAAACACAATATTGTGTTTTTTCGCAGATTTGCGGATGACCTCTTCCTTATTTGGAGGGGGTCACTTGAATTATTGAGGGAATTTCAAAACTTCATTAATCATACTACCTCCTATCTGAAGTTTACCATGACTTGGTCACCTATGGAGGTTAACTTCTTGGATGTCTCGATTTTTAGGGACCATGATGAGAAACTTAGTACTAAACTTTATAGAAAAGAATGCTATGTCAATAGCTTGCTTAGTCGAGAAAGTATGCACCCTAGCTTCTGATTTAAAAAGGTAGTTCAGAACCAGACTTATAGATTGTCATGGCCTAATGTACAGGATGAAGAGTTTAGAAGGCAGGTTGATATTGTTGAAGAAGAATTTATACAGAGAGGATATGAGATCCATTTTGTACAGAGGAATGTAATGAAGATAGTCAAACTCAGGGAGGGTAGGGCCAAACCATTTTTTTCAGAAAATGTAGCGCTTCAACAAGTAAACCAGGGAGTAAGAAACACAATTCCCACAAACTAAGGATGTGTTTAAGCTATTCTTGGAACATCAGGGCATATGCGGATATCTTTAATACATATTTGGACATATTGGGACATACTTATGATAGATGAACAAATTAGTAGACATTTGGATACAAGACCACAATTTACTTTTAAAAATAAGAAATCTCTAAAGACAAGGTTATGCACTACCAGAGATGATATAAGGATACAAAGTAAGGGAGGCACTAAAGCCTGTAGAAACTGTCAGTTTTGCCAATACATTTTAGAAGAGACTGACTTCATGCACCCAGACATGGGTGAGATGTTTTATTTTAGGACATCTGCAACATGTGATAGTTCCCATCTAGTTTATTTAGCTATCTGTCAAGTGTGTTGCAAGTTTTATGTAGGGAAAATGGACAGGCAACTTAAACTTATATACATCTTAATTTTAAGTTCATGACTATAGCCAGATGCATTGAAAATAGGTGGGGAGGTGATGTTAGAATAAGAACTGAAACACTTGAAGCAGAATGGATTATAAGACTTAGGGCAGATGTGGGACATGGTCTCAATGACCACATCCCTATAAGACCCATTCTCAAAGCACAACCCCTGCGAAGGTGAATTTTAGATAGATATATGTATATGAATTGTAGTTTTTGTATATATTTGTTTTGATACTTTTATGAATTTTTATTTGAGTTCCTTTATGTGAATTTTTATATTTATATTTATGAGCTTCGCATATGCACTTTATTGAAAGGGTTATTTTATGAAATGTGAATGTCTCTTAGGTTCATAGGTTCATAGGTTTATACTAGGCTATCTGCCCTAAGGCATTTATAAGCCTAGCCCAAATTGTTGTGGCTTACGCCACCCCTTATATGAAAAAATACTGTGCCCATTAGTTTGTTGTGCCTCTGTCCAGCAGTGACACAGAGATGATTCCCGGGGTAAACCTACGATCTCCCATCCACAGGTCAAGATTTCTCTTGAACAGAGCCAGCGAGGTGCTCTGCCTCACATGGACCGGGATTTTATTCCACAGCATAGGGAGTCTCTGAGTGATAAATCTATCCCTCCAGCACATCCTATTTATATCCATGCTAAGGTTTAAGTCGCTTGCTTTAGTGGTTTTGGTGGATTTGGATTTTTTGAGGTGGAGCATGTCCATTAATTCCGGGTTGGACATGGCTTTGTATGTCAGGCACATGTCACCTCTGAGCAGACGGTATGTGACTGAACAGAGCTGGAGTTTCTTCAATCTGGCAGTATATGACAGATTTTGGAGTCCCTTTATCCTTTTGGTGAGGAAATTTTGGGGTCTCTCCAATTGCTACAGATGTCAGATGAGATACATCCCGAATGGGGCATTGTACTCGATCATTGGTCTGATAAGTGAAGAGTACAGGGGAACAATGACCTCACTAGATCTGGATGTGAATCCCTTCATGATCAGGTGGGCAATGTAGAAGGTCTTTCTAACCACTTTAGCAACGTGAGTGTCAAAAGAAAGGCCACTGTCAACCTGGGTCCCCAGGTCCCTGATAACCTCTTCTGTGCTTAGTGGATTGCCACCTATATGGTAGTTTGGGGTTACCTTGTTTTTCCCGAAGGGTATGACTATACATTTTTTGGCGTTTAACTTCAAGCCATGGCTCTGGCACCAGCTATCTGTTTCCGTGAGTCCCTTCTGAAGGATATCCGTGTCCGATGCACTTTCCACTACGGTGCCCAGTTTGCAGTCTTTAAAATTAATTATTATAAGTCATGTGATTTTGATTACCATAAAACAGGTGTTTTATGTAACTGCACTTCATTCACCTGAGGAAGCTGATTGTGAAAGCGCTTGTGTGTGCATCAGTCTGACTATTATTAAAACTGAGTTTTGAACCTGGAGCCTGATCTCTACAAGCTTTTTTACTTTGTTGGATTATTTGGACTTTATAACTCAATGATCACTGCACTGTACTGTTGGTACTGCAGGCTTGCTGATGTAGTTTTAAATATACTGGTATGTCTGAAATATATAAAACATTGATATGGCAAATGTTTACACAGATCGATCTGCTTCACTTGAACCACAAGAATACTTAGCATTTTTGCTGTGAGATGGTGCATTTTCTGTTATGTAAAAGGCTATAAATATCTAAACTGTATATCGTTTATAGTCTTATATAGTGCTCACTGGAAGATTTTCTTTCTCAGTGGATGCCCTGCGAAAATGGGCTGCAGCCAGAATGACAACTTGGTCAGCAAACTAAGACAGATATATAAATAGATGTGTAGGTAGGTAGGTAGGTAGATAGGGAGGTAGATAGGTGGATGAAAGCACATAAATGCTAATTCTTCTCTTTCCTCTTCTCCATCTTCCTCTTTGCAGTTAAAACTAAACTGTTTATTTTCTGCATTTTCTTAAATGCAGTATTAGACTTATGGTCTTTTAAAGGCTAGGATTTTGTGTTATAGTGTTGTGACTCATATAAAAATGCTGTGCAAGAAATTAAATGTTTTTTTTTTTTTTTTCAAACCCAGTGCTGATTTATTGTATATTGATATAAAATCAGTACAAGAATGTTTTGGTTTGGATGTCGGAAATATCTGTGTCACGTATGTAATGCTCTCTACAGGAGTGAAAAGGGACTCTGTACTATGAGAAGGCATTTTGTGGATGAGATGGTACTCCCATCTTAGTGTTTTGCCCTACATTTTCAGCATAATATTTGTTTAGCCTTATTTTGAGAACAAAAGTAATTACAGTGTCTGCTCTTGTTTCTGTATTAAGCTTGTAAAACAAATAAGAAACATAACTTTTAGGTTGTAAAACACTTGTAATTATTTAATACTTTTTTCATTGGTCAGAAAGTAAAAACTTAGACTCATGAAATGGCCTGATATAAGTTACCTTGTTCATAGGTTGGTACTAGGCTATCGGCCCTAGGGCCTATACAAGCCTAGCCATAACAATTCCCTGGCTATTTCTTCCCACACTATTTACTTCCCTGGACCCCTGTCTAGCAGGGCAACTGACGTGATCCCCGGGGTGAATTTCCTTTCTCCCTTCCAATCATCAAGGTTCCTTTTGAAGAGGACCAAACAGGCACTCTGCTTGACATGTATGGGCAGTCTATTCCAGAGTCTGGGGAGTCTCTGGGTCAGGAACCTATCCCTCCAGCATGTTTTGTTTATTGTGATGATAAGGTTTAGATCCCTGGAGTGTGTGGCTCTGAGGGATTGGGATTTCTTTAAGTGTAGCATGTCCAGCAGCTCTGGGTTTGACATGGCCTTGTATGTTAAGCAGAGATCGCCTCGGAGTAGACAATATGCCACAGAGTATAGCTGGAGTTTTTTAAGGCGGTCAGCGTAGGGCATCTGCTTTAGGCCTGTGATTCTTTTAGTGAGGTATTTCTGCAGCTTTTCCAGTTGTTGCAGATGTCTTGAGAGGTACATACCAAATGTGGCGTTGTATTCTATAATGGGTCTAATGAGGGATGAGTACAGTGGGACAATGACCTCCTTTTTTCTGGATGAAAAGCCCTTAGTGATGATGTGTGTCACATAGAAGAATTTTCTGACTGTTGTGGCGATGTGGTTATTGAAGGTGAGACCACTGTCCACCTGAGTCCCTAAGTCTCTTATCACACTTTCGGTGTTTAGTGTACTGCCACCTATGTGGTAATTCATGGGTACATGTTTTTTCCTAAAGGGGATAACTATACATTTCTTGGCATTAAGCTTGAGCCCATGGCTCTGGCACCAAGCATATATTTCTGTAAGGCCCTTTTGTAGAGTATCCACATCATTTGGGGATTCAATAATGGCTCCCAGTTTGCAGTCATCTGCGAACTTTGTTAGCCAGAATCCCTTAGTGTTGGCCTGTACTTCAGAGAAGTAGATGCCAAACAAGAGAAGTCCCAGGACTGAACCCTGAGGTACTCCACTTGTCTGGAGCTGGATTTTAAGTCAGCTACTTTTACAGTGTGGGTTCTGTCAGTAAGCCAGTTGGCAACCCATCGAGTGATGTAGGGATTAATGCCCAGCTTAATTATTTTATGTTTTATGTTAAAATATTGAAAACTGACAAAGTTAACTAAATAAAATTCAAAATAATAACTTTGGAGGTTTTCATTATGTTTATCACCACTTTTCAGCACCGTATTGATGACTAACGACACACTTTACAATCCAGTACAATATATAGTCTCTGTGTACTATTGTATCATTCTTTCCAAAATGGTGCACTATGTATATATACATGAAATGTTGTAATTTTCATGTATTGTAATTAGTCTGGATCCCTCAGCATTACCTGTGACATTCCAAGCAAGGAAACCTAAACAATTAGTTTCATAGTTTCATAGTTTAGTACTAGGCTATCTGCCCTGAGGCATTTGCAAGCCTAGTCCTAGAGATGTGGCTTTCACCACTCCATGTAGTGGTACTAATGTGTATAGAATAAATTTAGAATACTGTGCCTTTGTCTAGTAGTGACACATTGAAGACCCCCTTACTTATTAAAATTAGTTTACTGTGCCTCTGTTAAGTAGCGATACAGGGGTGACCCCCATGGTAAACCTACGATCTCCCATCCACTCGTCAAGATTTCTCTTGAAGAGAGTCAGTGAGGGGCTCTGCCTAACATGGACTGGGATTTTGTTCCAGAGTATGGAAAGCCTCTGAGTTATGAACCTGTCCCTCCAGCATGTTCTATTCATGTTTGTATTGAGGTTTAAATCTTTGGCTCTTGTGGTTCTTATGGATTTTGATTTTTTTGAGGTGGAGCATGTCCATCAATTCCTGGTTGGACATGGCCTTGTATGTCAGGCACAGATCACCTCTGAGAAGGCGGTATGCTACTGGATAGCGCTGGAGTTTCTTTAGCCTGGCAGCATATGACATATGTTGGAAACCCTTGATCCTCTTGGTGAGGTACTTCTGGGGTCTCTCCAACTGTTGTAAGTGCTGGGTGAGGTACATACCAAATGGGGCATTGTACTCAATCATGGGTCTGATAAGGGAGGAGTACAGGGGCACGATGACCTCCTTTGATCTGGATGTGAACCCCTTCATGATAAGGTGGGCAAGGTAGAAAGTCTTTCTAACCACTTTGGCAACGTGGGTGTCAAATGAGAGGTCACTATCAACTTGGGTCCCCAGATCTCTGATTACTTTTTCGGTACTCAGTGGGTTACTGTCTATGTGATAATTTGTGGGTATTTTGTTTTTCCCAAAGGGGATGACTATACATTTCTTGGCATTCAGTTTAAGGCCGTGAGTCCGGCACCAGTTGTCCGTTTCGGTGAGGCCTTTCTGTAGGATGTGTGTGTCAGCTGGTGTATCGACTATGGCGCCTAGTTTGCAGTCATCTGCGAACTTTGTCAGCCACAACCCTCCCATGTTTGCTTTCACATCTGAGAAGTAAATGCCGAACAAGAGGGGTCCCAGGACAGAGCCCTGTGGGACACCACTTGTGACTGGCTTTGAGTCTGACATGGCTCCCGCAATCTTGACTTTATGGTTTCTGTTCTTTAGCCAGTTTGCAACCCATCTTGTGACATATGGATTTACTTTTAAGCTGTTTAGCTTTTCTATGATCCCCGAGTGGGGTATTGTGTCGAAGGCTTTAGCCAAGTCCAGGTAGGCTGTATGGACTGCCTTGCCCTCATCAATGGCTCTAGTGACTGTTTCAAAAAAGTCAACCAGGTTCAAAAGGCAGGATCTGCCTTTTACAAAGCCAAACTGGGTGGGATCAAGTGTCTGTAGGTCCCCAATGTCGTTGTTTATGAGTTCCTTAATAATTCTTTCCATAGCTTTGCAAACCAGGGTGGTCAAGCTTATGGGGCGGTAGTTCCCAGGGTCTGTAGTGGAGCCTCCCTTGTGGAGTGGTACCACTGTTGCTGTATGCCAGTGTTCAGGTACATATCCTGTAGTAAGGCTAAGGTTAAATAACATTTTTATATGCGGGTTTAGCTCCTCTTGGAGTTCACATATCACACAGCCGGGGATACCATCAGGTCCCATAGATGCTGTGTTTTTTGCTTTGTTGAGGGCTGTTCTCACCTGGACATCAGAGATGACAGGGAGGTTACATTCAGCTGGGATGAGTATTTCTTCTTTTGGAGGTGAGGGAGGGGAGAAATTTGCACTGAACCTGTCTGCCAGAATGTTGGCAATATCTGTGGGTTTGGTAAATTTTTTGTCGTTGTGTACTAACTCTGAGCATATCTGAGTGTTTCCGCTCAGGTTTCTGACATAACTGAAGAATGCCTTGTGGTTATCTTTAGTGTCCTTGGTGATTTTTCTCTCAAAGTTGGCCTTGGATATTTTTATGAGAGAACGTAGCTTTCTACTAGTGCTGATCAGAGATGCCTTCCCTTGGGATTTTGCTCTGTCTTGCAGTAGCTTCCTTCTTTTGTTATACAATTTGTTTATGGCTGGGGTCCACCAGACAGGACGCTTTCCTTTGGTGGAGAGGGTCTTGGTTTTATTTGGGATTGCACGATCCTTGCATTCTTGGAGATGTCCGTAGAAAGCATTTGTGTAGGATTCAGCATTGTGGGATGTGGTTTCCATTGGCCCTGAGGGCTTAAATTATACCATCTCAGTCTTGAGAAGTGTAAAGTCGGCTTTTGAGAAGTTTCTCACTGTAGTCTTTTGTGCTGGGGGTGGAGGTGGTAAATGTATATCCAGGGTGATTAGTCTGTGGTCAGATCTCACCAGTGAGGGCAATACTTCCGGTGTGGAGCATTTTGTCCCCATGTTTGTGATGATCAGGTCTAGTGTATTATCCCCCCTTGTGGGGGAGGTGACTAGCTGTTCCATTGCATTGGAGTTTATGAATTCCAGGAACCTTTGGGCTAGGGTGTTAGGGCTAGAATAGTGCACCTAGTCTATGTTAGGGTAGTTGAAGTCTACCAATATGATGGTATTTGGTGAGACATTCATATCTTCCAATGTCTTCAGGAAGGCTGAGTGGGGTTCTTGAGACTGGGAGGGTGGTCTGTAACATGCAACCAGTTGTATAGCAGTTTTGCCTATGGTTAGCTGCACCTGGATGGTCTCCGATGCTTCATGAGTTGCCACTAACCTAGAGGTGTGGGTATCCTTGATGAATATGGACACTCCCCCTCCCTTTCTGGTTCGGCCCGGGTTTTGGGGCCGAAAAGCATGATACGAGGTAAAGCCTGGTAGCGCTGCGGTGCTCTCAGGAGCCTTGAACCAGGTGTCGGTCACAGTGCAGACATCGATGTTCTCCATACTGAGGAGTGCTTCGAGAGCCTGCATCTTGAGATTTAGACTTCTGGCATTGAGCAGCATTACCCTTAATTTTTTTCTATTTTTGTTGTCTAAGGAGGTGGGTTCGTCTTTTGAGCCTTGCCTAAAAGAGGCACTATGGGGGTGGCAAGAGCCTTAGCCAATATCCAGAAGCCCAGTGGTGACAGGTGCAAGCCGTCCCTTGCGAAGCAGCGTGGCTTGTCCAGCATGTCATCCCAAGCAGACAGACATTGGATCCCCCTAGAATGACACCAGTAATTGAGCCAATTATTAAAGCTGATCATCTTGTCTTTGTATTGTGGCATCATTCTTGGTGAGGGCAGGATGCTGCTCAGGGTCAGGGTCATACCAGCCTGGGCTACATAATCAGAGAGCTCCTCAATGTCTCTTTTCATGAAGTCCAAGGAGGTACGTCTCAGGTCATTTACACCAGCATGGACAATGACAGAGTCATATTTGTATGTGCTTTTGAGTGACCTGAGTGCGTGTGTTATATGGCGGATCCTAGCCCCCGATAGGCAGCTTACCCTCTCCTTGCTCAGCCTGGTAAGTGGGACGTCAGTGTGCCTGACTATATAGTCACCTATCACTAGTGTATCAGGCATAGTGTTTAGCCTTAAGGGCTGTGATTTATTGACACACCGATTTATTGAAGTATGTGTTGCATGTGTTATGTTTTGAGGTGGTGGATTTTTGGGTGTCTGCTTTGGGAGCCTCTGTTGTTTTGGTAAGTTTTTTTTAATAGAGCCTCCGAGTATGTTTTTGTGTTATTATGTGTTTGATTTGCAGTTGGGGTAGGTCTATGTGTGACTGGGTTTGTTGTGTGTGTGTGGTTACCTTCTCCTCCTGTCTGGTCTTGCCAGTCCTGAGTTGAGAGAGTTCAGCCTCCAGTTTGGCTATATAGTTGCATCTCTCACATGTATCTGTGTTTGTTGGGAGGAGGAGACAATTATAGCATTGTCTCAAGATTCCCAGATTAACCAGCTGAGCAGGAGAAGATGCTAGCAATCTACCACTCGACATGCTAGAATATTATAAGAGAGTGCTGTGCCTTTAAGGGAAGTGGTTGGGGTGGTAGGTGAATGTAGTGCTACTTGAGTTTGAGAGTGCTTGCTTAGAAGAGTACCTTAGAGAACAAGTGCTATGCTTGCACATAACATATTATTTGACATTTTACACTTCTCAATAGTATGTTATTTGTTACAAAAATAAAGGATCAATATTATCCCCTTTAGGAAGAAAAGCCTATTGTTTTTAGTTCTGATATACCAGACCACATAGATATATGACTAATATGTGGTTCATTTACGACTATGCTTTAAATTTATATTCCTATATTTTGGAAAGAGAATTTCACTCTTCTACAGACTAAGGAGAAATCCTTACTAGTACAGGGTTGCACTCTGAAATAATTTTTTCATAAATGTGATAGATCTATTTTAATCTTTAAGTACACATTTTTTAAACTGTCTGTCTGAAAGTATGCATTTTTCTATTCATGACCAATGTACAGTTTACCTGCTAAATAATGATCATTACAGCATTAATTATTGAGGTATTTTGCTGTTCGTTTGTCCTTTCCCAAAAGGGAGGTTGTTGTGTTTTGCATGCAAAGTGAGAGTCTTCTCTTAGAAAACTTAGTAAGGGCCCGGCTCAGTGGCCGTTACTTGTTAATATCAGTAACAATAATGTTATCCTTAAAGGAGGGAAGCATGATAAACACTTGTGAAATAACAGCAGTGGTACTATTTATTTAAGTAGTATAGACAGCCTTAGTATGCAACCTTAGTAGCACGAAAAGTGCTAGAAAAGTATTCAGAATAAGAAAAATGAAGAGTAAGCAGATCAATTAAGTGGGTATTGGGTTAAAATTTAATTAATGGATGGATAAGATGGTAAATATGGTGCAGAACTGCCAGCTTGTATTTTCAGATTTATAAATTAAAGGAAAAGACAGCCATTATAGTAGTTTCATAGTTTCATAGTATAGTACTAGGCTATCTGCCCTGGGGCATTTGTAAGCCTAGCCATAGTGATGTGGCATTTGCCACCCCATGAAATGGTACAAAAATGTACAGAATAAATCTAGAATACTGTGCCTCTGTCTAGTAGTGACACAGTGAAGGTCCCCTTATATAATAGAATTAGTTTACTGTGCCCCTGTCTAGCAGTGACACAGATGTGACCCCTGGGGTAAACTTACGATCTCCCATCCACTCATCAAGATTTCTCTTGAAGAGAGTCAGTGAGGGGCTCTGCCTAATACGAACTGGGATCCTGTTCCAAAGCATGGGAAGCCTCTGGGTTATGAATCTATCCCTCCAGCATGTCCTATTCATACTTGTGCCAAGTCTTTAGCTCTCGTGGTCCTGATGGATTTGGATTTTTTGAGGTGGAACATGTCCATCAGATCCTGATTGGACATGGACTTGTATGTCAGGCAGAGATCACCTCTGAGCAGGCGGTATGCTACTGAATAGAGCTGAAGTTTCTTTAGTCTGGCCGAATAAGACGTATGTTGGAGACCCATGATCCTTTTGGTGAGGTACTTTTGTGGTCTCTCCAGCTGTTGCAAGTGCCGGGTGAGGTACATACCAAATGGGGCATTGTACTCAATCATGGGTCTGATGAGGGAGGAATATAGGGGTACAATGACATCCTTGGATCTGGATGTGAAACCCTTCATGATGAGGTGTGCAAGGTAGAATGTTTTTCTAACCACTTTGGCAACATGGGTGTCAAATGAGAGGTCGCTGTCTACTTGGGTCCCTAGGTCTCTGATTACTTTTTCCATACTCAGTGGGTTGCTGTCTGTGATAATTTGTGGGCACTTTGTTTTTCCAAAAGGGATGACTATACATTTTGGCATTTAGTTTAAGGCGTGACTACGGCACCAGTTGTCCGTTTCAGTGAGGCCTTTTTGTAGGATGTGTGTATCTGCTGGTATATCGACTATGGTGCCTAGTTTGCAGTCATCTGCGAACTTTGTCAGCCACAGCCCTCCCATGTTTACTTTAACATCTGAGAAATAAATGCCGAACAAGAGGGGTCCCAAGACAGATCCCTGTGGGACACCACTTGTGACTGGCTTTGAGTCTGACATTGCTCCAGTGATTTTAACTTTATGGGTTCTGTCCTTTAGCCAGTTTGCAACCCATCTAGTGACATAAGGGTTTACTTTTAAGCTGTTTAGCTTATCTATGATGCCTGAGTGGGGTATTGTGTCAAAGGCCTTAGCCAAGTCCAGGTATGCTGTATGGACTGCTTTGCCCTCATCAATGGCTCTAGTGACTGTTTCGAAAAAGTCAACCAGGTTTAAAAGGCAGGATCTGCCCTTTACAAAGCCAAACTGGGTGGGGTCAAGCGTCTGTAGGTTCCCTATGTCTCCGTTTATGAGTTTCATAATAATTCTTTCCATAGCTTTGCAGACCAGGCTAGTCAAGCTTATGGGGCAGTAGTTTCCAGGGTCTGTAGAGGCACCCTCCTTGTGGAGTGGGACCACTGTTGCTGTACGCCAGTGTTCAGGTACATATCCTGAAGTAAGGCTAAGGTTAAATAGCATTTTTATGTGTGGGTCTAGCTCCTCTTGGAGTTCACGTAACACGCACCCCGGGATACCGTCAGGTCCCATTGATGCTGTGTTTTTGCTTTGTTTAGGCAGTTCTCACTTGGACATCTGAGATGACAGGGAGATTACATTCAGCTGGGATAAGTATTTCTTCTTTTGGGGGTGAAGGAGGCGAGAAATTTGCACTGAACCTGTCAGCCAGAATGTTAGCAATGTCTGTGGGTTCAGTGTATTTTTTGTTGTTGTGAACCAACTCTGAGCATATCTGAGGGTTTCCGCCCAGGTTTCTAACATAGCTGAAGAAGGCTTTGTGGATATCTTTAGTGTCCTTAGCGATTTTTCTCTCAAAGTTTGCCTTGGATGTTTTTATGAGAGAACGTAGTTTTCTGCTAATGTTGATCAGAGATGTCTTCCCTTCATGGGATTTCGCTCTGACGTGCAGTAGCTTCCTTCTTTTGTTATACAATTTGTTTATGGCTGAGGT
>NC_056743.1:1058759150-1058881650 GCF_019279795.1 Protopterus annectens
CTCGTCCACTAACCGCTTTAAGCCATCACTTAAAGCTTATCTAAACAATAAATGGTTATGTTCCTATACTAACCACTCGTGAATGCTCTGATACATCACAGTATACCCCAACCATATCCAACTTCTTCCCCTGTGTTTAATCTTTTATTTCTACCAGCCTGTCTTAACCTTATATATTGACATGTCATACTTTACAAATACTATACCGAAGTTCGAAGCCTAGGTTTTGTTGTCATGATGTAACAAATTTAGTATTTTCTTATATATACTAAATTTTGTTTACTTTATACTTTATTGTAATTCGTGCATTAAAATTTAGTGTTACTCATGGAGCTTTTCTCCCTGGGCCTCCGCTGAAAAAGATCTGTGTCCAGTCGTACTTTCCCGGTAAACAAATGTTAAATAAATAAATAAAATATCTTGAATGGGTGTATAACTTTAAGGCTGCTGAACTAGCTAGAGTGATAGCATGCCATTACTTTCACTGAAATCTGTTGGAATCTAGACTTACCTGTTAGAGGTTACACTGTATTTACTCTCTCTCTCTCTCTCTCTCTCTCTCTCTCACTCTATATCTCTGTTACTTATTAAACCCCCTAATGGGACAACTTTTTCCCTGTTGTTATTTCCATTCAGCATTAGATTTAACAAGTACCGAGAAGGCAGTGGTCATCTATTGGTAACTTGTAAGAAACAGATTATAACAACACATTCTGTAGCCTTTTATTCTAGTAAGAAATTGTACCTTTATAATCTTTCAGGAGGCTTGTTTGAATGCTGCATAATACAGTATTGGATTCACTAAGGGGTCAGATCGGTGAGATAAAAATTGCACAGTGATATGTGGAATAAATAAATATGCCCTTTAGAATTAGGCAAGCTATAAATGCACCTTTCTGACTTTGGTAAGGTACACGCTTGTTGACATTTAAATTGTTGTGTAGCATTTTCTGTAGGTTTTTAATAATTATGAGATTCTTATGATCTGTCCAGTTATTTTGCAATAATAATTTAAGTATTTTTTCCAAGTCTCATACTACATTCATTATCATAAATAAAGGTGACAACATTAATACTGCTAAAGGTGACATCATTACTATTTAATAATGCGCATTTTAGCCATTTGCATCTTTAATCATTGGAACTTTTTTTTGTACTTTGCATACAGTGTTTGTGTTCATCTGTGTGTGTATGTGTGTTGTGTGTGTGTGTGTGTGTGTGTGTGTGTGTGTGTGTGTGTGTGTTGTGTGTATATATATATATATATATATATATATATATATATATATATATATATATATATATATATATATATATATTATATATTATATATATATTTTTAAATTTTTATTTTTATTTTTATTTACTTTTTTCACAAATAAGAAGAAGAAGCCCAGGCACAACCAAGCCCAGGTACAACTAATGTAATACCATGTAATATTAATACAACCCACCCCACCACCACCGTTACGTTCCTGAATTATAGCTGATAACTTTTCCATGCTCTACACGGAATGAAACCTTGTCATTTCTAATACCCTTCATTGGTCATAATCATAATAAATAATAAAGGTTTTTTATGTAGTTTGTTTTGTAGTTCCTGTTGTGATTGCTGCTCTTCAAGGAATATCATGAGTTCAAAAAGATTTCTGTTAACGGAATTATACTTCTGTATAACTAACAGAAGTAGTTCCCTGTACTATTTTGGCATTAAGTTCAATTATGACATTCTGTATGATTTCACATAGAGCACCACCAAATAGATGAATGTAAACTTTTCTTAGAGTGATGTGACAACCCACCTCCCCATTTTGTGAAATTGCACACCTGTCGGGAACATGTTCATATGCTGAACTTTATGTAACATGAATAATAGGTGATTCTCTGTAGGAGCCATTAGTTGTATTGTCTGGTCCCACGGAGCTGCTGTTTCTATTTTTTTGAAGGAGTAGTCATGTTCTTGTTTTATATATAGGATGTTTTTTTTGTCTCTCTTATGTCTGATCTTTTTTTCTTTCTTTGGTTATTATTAAGTTTATGCATTTTTTTCTGCAGACATACATTTCCTGTATCCTGTAGCTGAGCTGTCATTTCTTTGTTCATTGATAACGGGTTATATTAAAAGTTGTCCTTTTCATTTTTCTGACAAAATTATAGAATACATGATTATTGTTTCCAACATTTGAGACAAAGATGAACTCACCAAGATATCTGGAAGATTTGATGACAAAATAAAGTAGCTTCAGTACTTTATTTTCTCTGCTTGTTCTTATAGCTAAGTTACACCTGCTTTATCAAATATCTTAGTATTGCTGTGTTTCCATAATTTATTTCTGAATTTAGCTCTCAGTTTATGTATTCCTAGTATGCAGTCATGAATGCAGAAGTTAGTAATGAGGTAGAACACATAGATACTATCCTGAGCAGATTTTTGATTTTAGGATAGTATTAGGTTCTAGATTCAGTGTCCTGGTGTCTGCAGTACTCTTTATTTGGAGCATGGACCAGCACAGTGGACATTTTCTTTAATTCATTCATTCTTTCATTGCCTGGTTAATCTAATTCAGTTAGCAATATGGAGGATTGCACAGTCAGCTGACAACAAGTACAGGCTAACACAGAAGGTCTTTGGCTAACGAAGTTTGCAGATGACTGCAATCTAGGAGCCATAATTGAAACTCCTAATGATGTGGACATCCTACAAAACTGCCTCACTGAGACAGATGCCTGGTGTCAAAGTCATGGCCTCAAGCTCAATGCCAAAAAGTGCATTGTCATCCCCTTTGGTAGAAACTCTGTACCCATGAACTACAACATAGGCGGTAGTATACTTAACACCAAAAGTGTGATAAGAGACCTTGGGACACAGGTGGGACAGTAGTCTTTCCTTTGATAATCACATCATTACAGTAGTCAGGAAATCCTTCTAAGGGCACACCTAATCACAAAAGGTTTCTCATCCAGAAAAAAAGAGGTCATTGTTCCCCTCTACTCATCACTCATTAGACCCATTATAGAGTACAACACCCCTTTTGGTGTGTACCTCACAAGACCTCTACAACAACTGGAAAGGCTGCAGAAATACCTCACCAAGAGGATTACCAGCCTCAAAGAAATGCCCTATGCAGACTGTCTCAAAAAACTCCAGCTTTACTCCGTCACATATCGCCTACTCAGAGGTGATCTGTGCCTAACATACAAAGCTACGTCAAACCCAGAGCTGTTGGACATGCTCCACTTAAAGAAATCCCAATCCCTCCGAGCTGCATGCTCTAGGGACCTAAACCTTGTCACCACAATAAACAAAACATGCCGGCGAAATAGATTCCTGTCCCAGAGAATTCCCATACTCTGGAATAAACTACCTATCTATATCAAACAAAGCTCCTCATTAGCACTCTTCAAGAAAAATCTTGATGATTGGATGGGAAATAGGAAATTCACCCTGGGGATCACCACTGTGGCTCTGCTTGACAATGGCACAGGAAAATAATTTTCTTGGGTGGCAAAAGCCAGGGTACTTTTTTGGCTGGGCTTGTATAGGCCCCAGGGCCGATAGCCTACTACCTACCTATGTCTTTGGAATGTGGTATGAATCTGGAGCATCAGAACGTCTGGCAACCCCAGGCCTCATGTCCATGACAGGTCTATCAGCCAATCTCCATAACCCCCTGGACTTACTCCAGTGTATCCTGGGGCCAGTTGTATATCCTAAGGACATCCACATGGCTCAGTCATCTCCACATCCACTCAGGGTTTATTCTTGTATGCCCAAACAACTTCTCCCTCCCTCATGGCTGCATCTGAGGGGTGTGTGTGCATTGGGAATGTTGTGGTGTATCACCTCGACTCTGCAGCAGCTTAGCCAGGTCCACCCTGCCTCGTCTTTATAGCATACCTCTTCCCAACAATGCTCCCAGCCTCCACTAGGGATCATCACAAGAGATACCCACTCCTCCGCCTTCCTAACAGGATAGGCATACCCATCGCCCCTGCTGCTCTGTCAGTCATCCACGCCGCTAACCAAACCCAGGTCACCTTCATTGTAGACAGGGCTTTATCCCTGTACCCCACTGGAGTGGTAGCAAATGTTGCTAATGGACTGTTAAATTCGCACACACAACAAATCCCAGTATGTTAGGTATGAAATGTGAAGGATAAAAAT
The DNA here is from genome assembly GCF_019279795.1 of Protopterus annectens. Lineage (NCBI taxonomy): Eukaryota > Metazoa > Chordata > Ceratodontiformes > Protopteridae > Protopterus > Protopterus annectens. The sequence goes on from NC_056743.1 coordinate 1,058,763,316, forward strand.
TAATGGATCATGCGGAAGTATGTTAAATTTCACTAGTGCAGTTACAGTATTTAGTACTATAATGCTGAAATAATTAGAATCCAAACTTGTGAAGCAGCAGTGGTACAGAGTCATGCGGAATTAACCCTTTACCCCCTGGTCACATCACTTAAGTCTACTTCTGTCCACTGTAACTCAGCCACTGAGATGCCTTGTTTCTTTCCAAATCTGTAATTTACTTTAGCTAGTTTTTCAAATATTTAACTTTTATTATATATTGTAAAGTAATACATTGGGTTTACTATCTAACTAAATCATTACTCTGCCATTTTACTGTTTTCCTATTACTTATGTGTCATACTTTTGTATACCTGGTCGGTTTTTGACCCTGAGACTAAAACTGAATCTTTTATTCTGACAAGCAAGACAATATACATGTTCTAAATGGAAGGGAGAGGTTGCAATTAAGAACTGTAGGTGTATTATTAGAGAAAATAATGAAATCTTCTTATCTAACGAGTCGAACAGCATCAAGCCAACTCTGTCTAGCTCCATGACAATGAACAGCTTTGGAGAGGATTTTGTACTTTATGTAATACAAAACTTGTGAATGGTAAAAGTGCATTCATATAAATGAACAAATGAGAATAAAAATATCCAGTAATAAACCAGCTTACCTAGTAAATGAAAGTCTCTGTCCTAATATCTGGAGCAGAAGAGATTTCTTGGATAAAACACACAGAAATAACTGTAGAAAGCAAGTGGCATTTAAGACAGTCGATTTATAAGAATTTAAATATGATGTATTATGCATAAAGGTATAGATTGCACAATGTCATTGTTATTTTTTATTACTTTTTTAAAAGGCGAGAGACAATACTTCAGCCCAGCAATAATTCAGTAATTGTAGCTTACTCTACTGAAGGAAAGCAAATGCATCAACTTAGACGATTGTCAAAGAAAACTTCCCAGGTAAATTACAGAGACAGCAAGGTAGTACACAAAGGCAAACGATATATAGGAACACAGATCTTGTGAGCAGATAAGGGCTATCTGGTCTACTTAGTCAGCCCTTTTCTCCACATAAAAGATTCTTCTTAATGAGGAGCTTATAGGCTTAATTTTATTCCTCCATTTATTTATTTTTCTCCAATCCCTCGTAATATCCATCTTAGATCTGCTGGTCAATGCACTCTTGAAATCCATCACAATTTTTGGTTATCACCTCTTTGTGAAGGCTGATGTGATCACTGACCAAGCTTTCTATGAAATAACATTCATTCATTCCATATTAGGTTCACTTTCTACTCTCAAATTATATCTATTTTTTTCATTCATATCTCTGTCTTTTCTATTTGTTTTCTGAAAGTAAAATACTGCTACTTTTTGTTGTACAGCATATTAATTTTGTGATTCCATCAGAGTTTTCTTTTTTGTTATATATTATTTAATTTACCTAAATATATTTGTATGTTACTTGTAGTTTAATTATATGCTTAAAATGCCTAAAAGTTTTTGATCATACCTCTTCTTTGGTATTTGTTCATGTTAAAAACTTCTCATCAGCCTTTCTATATCTTCTGGTATAAACTGTTCTCCAACCCTGTCTGGATCCTTATGATGCTGCCATCAGAAGTGTATACAGTATACCAAATGGGGTCCTGCAAGTTCTTTATTCCGGAGGATGGTACCTTCTTTTTACTGTTGACGCTTTTTAGTCTTTGACATACTTTCCCGTCAAATTCCATTCCTTCATTAAATGAGACTTTAAAGATGTGCTATGATTAAAAGTGTGTTTCATGTAAGAAATTAAAAGAATGAAAAAGATTGAATATGTACATTTTAAAGAGCACTAAAAGTTGCTAACAGAATTGTTATATATGCATTATTCTACAACTGTAGAATTAGGTATCCTGATTCATCCATCACAGTTACTCTTGTCATGAGACTTCTTTCCCTACAATACTGAATGCTATGCTTATCTCTTCATGTATTCCATATGTATTATATACAAGACAAAGAAGTTTCCGTTCCATAGTCATCAAAATGTTTTCATGTAATGTTTGTAAAGCTTGCCTTAGTCTGCAGTTTAACATGATTTATACATGTATTTTGTATTATTTTTAAGATAACTATATTGAATACTCTCAGAATTATTTTCTTCGGAATTTTGAAATCTGCGCAAGCTACCTTTATTCTAGTAACATCATATGCGAACTGTTCTAGTAATGTTTGTTTTAAGCAGATATTAATTAGTTGTGATAATAGTTTTCAGTCTGTCATGCATTTATTTGCAATGTTTGTTTCTTTGCATTGTTAGTTATTGATTTTGTTTCTGAATGTTTGAATGTAAAGGTACTTGGTTAAAGCTTAATAGTATATGTGAAGGATGAACATTAAATTAAGTATGACTATACATAGAATTTCACTTGTAGTATCCTACTAAATTTTATTTATTTTATTTTACATTTGTTGACCAGGAGAGTCCAACTGGATTACATGTCCATTTTCAGTGGACACCCGGGGAGAAAAGCTCCAAGAGAACAATTTTTTTTACAAAACATAGTTTTAAGGACAGACTTTTGATGTACAATTTCCGTAGAAGAGACTTTGACATGCATATTAACTAACAGATAGGATACATTCATTCTCTACAATATAATATTAAATTTTAGAAGATATTCCTAAGTTTAGGATTCCTGTGATAGATTTACTATCAGAGTAAAAGCAGAGAGATGTAGAATAAGGCTCTGAGAGAGCCGATGATGCTCGCTATAGTTGAGAAGGATAACAGATTGATTCACTATATGTCTTCGCCTGGTTTTAGTTGAGAAGGATAACAAATTGATTTGCAATATGTCTTCTCCTGGTTTTAGTTGCTTCTGGAAAGCTCAACATTGCTGGGGTAGTTTTCCCTAACTCCTGGAGAGATGGGATGAGCAGTAGATTAACAGTTCTAAGTGGGTACAGTACGATGATTGGTTGGCTTAGCAGAGTTACTTAAGTTAGGTGAAGTGTTCTAATGAGACATTAGCCAGAGGGATACAGCAGCACAGTCGATTATTCAAAAAGGGAGTTTTAACAAGTTTCTTGAACTGTGATGGGTATTTGTTTTCAGTTATGTGGGCAGGAAGGGAGTTCCAGGTTTTTGCTATACAGTGGCTGTAGACAGACTTACCAGCTTCATTGTTATATTTGGTTACTTTGAGGAGGTTTTGTGTGCTAGACCTCAAGGGCCTGGTGGTTGTATAGGGTTGCAAAAGATTTTGTAGGGCTGGGGTGTTTTCAGAGTTATGTATTATTTTGTGGGCTAGTGATAGTTGATTGAGTTGAAGTAGTAGTGGTAGTTCTAGCCAATTGAGTTTTTTTAGGCATTCACAGTGATGTGTTCTGATGGGAGAGGTTGTAACGAATAATTATTATAACAACTATCAAGTTTGTTTAGGTGGGATTTGTGAAGATTTGTAAGCACAGGGGAGCCATAAAGTAGGGTGGATAGTATGTGAGCCCTCGCTGTTGTAGTTTTGGAGTGGTCAGTGAGGAATGTTTTATTGCGATACAGTTGGCCAAGTTTTTTATGTACTTTTTTATGGTTATAGAAATATGTAGGTTAAATCTAAGGTGATTAAATATATCATCCCCTAAGAGTTTAGTATGATTTGTGGGGGTGATTGTGGTCTTGTTAAAGGATGAGATGAAGAAAGTATCAGTGGGAGGTGTGGCTCTGTAGGAGCTGAAGAGTACTAGCTTTGTTTTACTTGGGTCCAGAATGAGCCTTTGGTTTGTAATCCAAGTTTCTGCTAGGGAAAAGCATTCTTGTGTTTGGGAGTGAAGGATGTCAATTGATTTGGCTGCAGATATTATGGTGGTATCTTTTGCATATTGCAGTATTGAGGCTTTAGGAGTACTGTTTGTGAGCTGATTGGTGAAGAGGGTAAAAAGAAGTGGCCCCAGGATGGAGCTTTGGGGTACTCCTAGGGAGACTGGTAAGGAGGGTGAGAGTTGGTTTTGCCACATAACAGATTGTTTCCTTCCCTCTAGGTAGTTTTTGAACCAGGAGATGGCAGGGGTGGTAAGGTTTAGAGTTGCTAGTGAAAGAAGGAGTTTATTGTGGTTAACAATATTCAATGCTTTGGACAAGTCAAGGAAGGTGGCAGATACAAGGAGTCTGTTGTTTCTATGAGTATTGACAACGTTGGTGAATTCTGTTAGTGCGGTGGTGGTGCTATGGAAAGGTCTAAAGCCATGGTGTTGTAGTGCTATTAGATTATTTTCTAGGAGATATTTCATTAGTTGCTTGTGTATTACTCTCTCTAAAATTTTATGGCTATAGGGCGGTAGTTATTGAGTTCCAGGGAGGTTCCCCCTTTATGTAGAGGGATGATATGTGATATTTTCCACAGCTTGGGTACTATATACTCGGACATGGATCTGTTAATTAGGATGGAAACAGGATATGGTATGACTTCTGCAGCCAGGTGGAGGTATTCAGCGGGTAATTTATCTGCGGCTAGAGATGTTGGTTTGAGCTTGCAGACTAGTTTTCAGTGGATTTGGTTGATTTTAGGTAGAAGCTAAACTTGGGGCAATTATTAGTTGGGGGTGGGGGGGATTTGCAGGGGTGGGGATGTTGTCATAGGGTTGGTAGTTTGCATGGGTCTGGATGGTTTCTGTAAAGTATTTATTAAATTGAGTGGGGATGTCCTCTTGGTTGTTATCTATTTTTGGGGATGGGGTAGTTGCTTTATCTGGTTGTAGGATGGGGTAGTTGCTTTATCTGGTTGTAGAATAGAGTTAACTACTGCCGAAAAATTTTCTGGGTTGTTCTTGTGCTTATCCTGTAACTTTTGGTAGTAAGATGTTTTGTCTGTTTTGGTTAGTTTTTTGGCTTTATTACGTAGTTCAACATATGTTTGTTTGTTCAATTGGGATTTACTGTTGAGATAGCTGGTCCAGGCCTTGTTTCTTTTTTTGAGGAGGGATTTTGTGTCTGGGGTTAACAGGGGGCATATTTAGTTTCAATTCTTGTTGTTATGGAGGGGGCGTGATGGTTAAGGGTGTTTAAGAAGGTAGTATTGAAATATAGTACAGCTTCATCAAGAGGTAGGTTTTTTAGGGGGGTACAGTTGCACAGTTGCACATTTTTAGGTTGTTTATAAAGTTGGAGTGGTTAAAGTGTTTTTTGTTTCTAATTAGGCACATAGATATTTGGGTCAGTTGTGGTGATTTTGATCTGAGTAAGAATGTGGCTTGGTGGTCAATCAGGGTGTCTGGTAGACCCCCTGCTAGGGTTATCAGTGATGGGTGAGATACAAGAATCCAATCTAGAGTGGATTGGTGTTTGGTTCTCTTGGCTGTTCTTGTGGGGGGAGTGATGAGTTGGGTTAGGCCATGTAAGTTAATATGGGAGAGTGGGTTATGACTGGAACAGTTTTGCCAGTCAGTATTTAGGTCTCCTAAAACTAGGCTTTCCTAGGGGAGGGAGTTAGATATCCATTCTAGGAGTTTTTCTGTAATGGGGATATTATTGCCTGGAGGGATTTAGCATCCTATGATGTTAATGTGTTTACTGAGTTCAACTTTATTGAGGTCTGGGTTTATGTCTACTTTCTCAAGGATGAGGTGATATTTATACACTATAGCAACCCCCCCCCTTTTTTTTTACCTATTCTATCACTACGAATTATTTTGTAACCTACTGGAGTGATTTCATCGTTGTGGTTGCCTGGCTTAAGCCAAGTCTCTGTTAGTATGACTATCTCAGGTTGATAAAAGGAGAGTAGTGCATGAAGGGCATGGAGTTTGTTTAGTATACTTAACATTTAAATTTATAATGAGCGTGGATTTGTCTCGGTGGAGTAGGGTATCATTCAGGTTGAGGGTTGGGGCTCCTAGATTTTGTGGGCCTGGGTTTGGGTGTATATCACGGCAGCTAATGAGTTGGGTTCCGAGGTAAAAATAGTTTCAGTAATTTGTTTAGGGTCTTAAAGTTCTTTATAGTTGTTTGAGACTGGTAGTGTGATGGCTGTAATCTGTGTGCATAGTGGTGAATAAAGAAGGTTTGGTAGTGATATGGGACTAGTTGAGTAAAAGGGTGTGTTGTAATAATGTTAGTGGAAGTAGATGTTCTTCATGACCGACGCCATATCCTCAGTCTTTTTGCCGATGGTCCAATGCAGAAGCAGCGCGGGTTAAGCCGTCACGCTCTGAAATTTTTTTTTTTGGGAGTTTCAGACGTCAAAGTTGTTATAAGTACCTGCTAGAATATTTTAGGTTTACTGTCAGAAAAAGTGAATAAACTGTATTTTGTGGGAAACAGACCCAGAGGCAGGCCAGTAGCTTCTGTTGGTGTCACTCCTAGTTCATCAGGATCTGTGCCCAAGAAGCACATGCTTTAAATGGCAGAAGATTTAATGCTTTGGATGTTTCAGAGTCTTGGCTGAAGACTTGCAGGAGTATTCTCGATGATTCTTACTCTCTCTCTTCTTCTCCAGAGGATTTTTTTTTTCAGAGACTCTTCATTCCATGAGGGAACACTTCTGATTCCAGGAAAAAAGGCTAGGAATTTTTTTTTTTACCCCAGCATAGGCCTTGGCTATACCCACCTGTTCTGGATGTTGTGAGAGTCCTAGGGCGGACCCAAGATAAAGAGGCCAGAGCTTTGATGGATGGGGAAAGAAAGTCTATCTTCTTTCACCTTTAGCTATGAGGGCTTTGAATTGCCAGTTTTACATGTTGAAATATCAAAACTATCTTCTTTCTCAATTGAAGTCTAAGGTAGATGGTTCTTCGCAGCACGCGCCTGGCTGGGATCAGAATTTTTATCTGACCATGTTAAGACAAGATTTTGGATCTCTCCTTTACAGTCGATGTTGTGTTTTGGTCACTGTGTGGTCAGTCTTAAAAGAAATGGAAGAGCGAGGCTAAGTCTATGCCAAGTTTAGTAGGAATTGGGCCTGCTAGGGGGGGGCGTACCCTTCTTATGATTCACAGTCTAGTTCACCTGCACAGTCTTGGTGAGGGAGGGGGCAGTCCTTTTCAGACAGGCCCCAATGACTCCCTTTTCAGCTGCCAGATCCGAAGGGGACACGTGGAGACCAATTTGGATTTATCTATCCTCAACACTTATCTGGACAGACTCTCTCAAGGAGGCTTACCTTCATGTTCCTATCAGGCTAAGTTGCAGGAAAGTATCGCGTTTTCGGGCTGAAGGACGAACGAACTTCTCATTACAATAATGTGATAGCAGTGCTAAGATGCCTGGGGTATTCTGTCCTTCAAGCCTTGGGGTTCATGGCATCTTGTATTCTGGTGCCATTCAAAAGGATTTTGTGGTGGGGTCAGGAATGTCACCTAAAACAAGGGACTTCTCTGTGACCCGGCCAGAGGCGAGTCAGATTCTAACGACAGATGCCTCAGACAAAGCTTGGGGAGCGCTGAGAGAAGTCATGGCCTGAGCCGATTCACACCTGCTGTGATTCCACACCTGCTGTCTCAGAACAGTCATTTACTACTTCTCAAACTTCTTCACTTTCACCTAACAGCCCTGTTTATTCTGTTTTGGTCTCTGAGGAGGGTCAGCAAGTTTTGAATGTTATTTTGGTTATTTTGGAGGCCAGGCCTAACAAGAGGAAAGCAGATAGAGATAAATGGAATTTTTTTTTTTTTTGAGTACAGCAAAGGAATTTGATGTTCTAAGCCTAATTTAAGTGTGGCTCTTCAATATCTTGCTGAGTTACCTCTCTATTTAAGGTCATGCTGCAGCAATTTCTGCTCACTATGACTACCCCCCAGAGCTCCTACTCCTGCTTGGGGATCTCATTTTGTGTTGGAGAAACTCAGTCTACAACCTTTTGAGCCCATAGGGTATCTTTCATACTAATCCTTCCTTTTATGCCTAAAGTGGTTTCTAGTGTGGCTTTAAACCAAGATTTTGCACACTTTGGATATACACAGGCAGTTGCGATATTATTTGAGTAGAACTAAAGTTCAGGCAGTCTCAGCAGTTATTTGTTGTCATTTTTTTCATTTGTTTTGCAAGCTCAGGGCAAACAAAACTATTTTCTAAGTGGGATGGGTTTTGTATTGCTTTCTGTTATTCCGTAGATGTCAAGATCCACATTGCTGCATTCATTGCCCCTCCTTCCCTCCTCTGGTTAAGAGGCAGTTGTGGGGTTTGGGTTGTGAATATTGTGGATATTGTATATTTTTTTCTTGGTATGTGGATACAGTTAATTTGTTTTTGGTGGTTGGTGATAGAAGTTAGCAGTGGGAGGGTGGATACACCTAGGAGCAATAGTAAGAAGTGTATGTATGTGGTTTTGGGTATTTTGGGCATGGTTTGGTTGGGTTTGGTCATGAGTGAGAGATCTACTTGGGATGGAGTGGGTGTGGTGGATGATGAGAGGTGCTGTTTGTGATTGTAAGGTAGTTAGATGAAAGACTGTGCTTTACAGGATGTGGAATAGTGGAAGAGAAGGAAATGGGTATAGGGGTGGGGCAGATTCCGTGATTGGTGGTTAGCATGAGTGGGGAGTGGCTAAGTTTAGTTGAAATGTAGCACTAGTGGGGGCGGGCGGAAATAGGGCGCAGCGGGGCTAACACTAACTCCAGTTATATCCCTGGGCTTACCTATTTCTTTTCTTTATACACCAAATGTATCTTTTTACTTGTTTCTGTTTACACCAAATGTATCTTTTTGGCTGTATTGTACTAGTTTAATTTCACTCCAAATGTATCTTTTTGGTTGTGTTTTACTGGTTTAGTTTTACACCAAGTTTATGGGCTATTTTCGAGCTATAGATTGTCCCTTTGCAGAGATTAAGAGCTGCAGGGTATATTTTATGGGCTATGTGCAGGGGAGCCGGATGAAATTACTGTGTGCAGGGTAGATTTGTAGGTTAAAGAGGTAAGATCCTTGGGGAAAATCTAGCTAGGTTACACAACATGGAGGGAGCCTAGAGGTGCCTTTAGTCCCAGGACAGCATGAAACAGTACATAGGTAGAGTGTTAAGGTACTAGTACATGTTATGGTATTAACCTTATTCAAATTGCAGGTTGGGCTTCAAAGACTTGTAGCAGTAAGATTTTCACAGTAATGTCCTTTCAGTCAGGAGTGTCTTATACTGGGGTAGTTTGAGGGGGACTACCTAGAAAGAAAACATTTATTATGAGAAAGACCTTATCAGCACTAATAACTAGCCACCAGTCAAGCAGGCATAACACTGTCACTTAAACTATGTAATATACAGCAATACAGGAGCTCCATACAGCTATGAAGCACAGTATATACTTTTTAGTTACATTTTAACTGTTTGTTGACCATTTATGTATCAGTAGCTTTATAGACTACTCTTGCGATCAGACAATGATGCAGGTAATAATTGTTAAGGTTTTCTACAATGCTGAGTTTTTGTTTGATGTTTTCCTTGTAAAAGCAGTCCTTAGGAGAACGGATAGCTAGACAAGCTAAGAGCAGCCATATGGTAAGCAGCTCTGTTAACAGATTTTATCACAAGTAATGAGTTGCTATTCCAAGTTTAGGAGTCTTAGTATAGTTATAAAAACAAGTAGCTAATCAGGCTAAAAGCAGATGTATAGTATGCAGTACTGTTATCCATTCTCACTACCACAGCATAATTCTTCACAAATAGCCTTTGCTATGTTTGCGTTAGAAACACGTGCAATATGCACTTAAGTAAAACAGTAGTAGGTGAAACAATAGCATGCACTACTCAATAAACACAGTTCCAGCCACAAAATGCAAGGAGAAAAAATATGTATGACAAGGATAACATGCACTTAAGTAAAGCAGTAGTAGTATGTGACACAATAGTATGCAGTACACAGAAACACAAACACAGTTCCAGCCACTATAGCTATAACATAAGATGATTGTCAGTTTGGTAAATGTTTACACTGTCAAATATAGCAGTAAAAAAGGCTAAAATAAAGGTTTACATTTTCAAAAAAAAAATAAAACAATTAAGAATAATCAAAAATTCCAGTGCTTACATGGGAGCTCACAACACCAGGGACTGCAGCTGCTTAGAGAAATTTAAAGATGGCTCCCAGGGTTTACAAAACCTGTTACAGGTTTGAGGGGGAGGGTCAATACCACAGTCAGTCGGGGAGGGGATGGCCAAATAATACAGTGTAATCAGACCTAGACCTAAAATATATGGCATGTCCCTGGAGGGAGTACATAATTCATTTTCAGCTTTACCTACATATAAATGGGAGTTAAGCAAAAAGGCAATGCTTTAATTGCCCAAACAGCACTTTTTAGTGCAAGCAGTAACTTCTTAATGTCTGCAGGAGGTATCTGTATGGGAAACGTAAGTTGGATTTAGCTACTCATAAAACATAGATATAAATTTCACTAGAAAATAATATTCTGTTCGCCCAATTATCACAAGTGCAAACAGTGACTCTTAACGAATAATAAAAGTACATGATTTTGTTGTGTGATTCACTAACACTGCATAGAACTTCCATAGCAGCAGACAAATATAACTCTAAGGTTTAATTAACAAATCTGATGTAGATAAATCATGAGCACAATCCATAACCAGTCCGATCTGCTTTCATCTCCTCATGATTAATCCCCTGTTTTTGAGAACAGGTTTGAGAGAAACCATAGAATTCAGACCAGGAGCACAATTAGCCATCAGGCTGGTAATCCAATGTATTTCACATAATTCAGTGTTATGTACATGTCCACCTCTGTTTCCTAAAGTCACACATTGTATGACCTCTAATAGAAACCTGTGTGAAGAGTGTTCAGAAATATGGTTGGCAAGTGCATTCTTCGGGTCTTTGTTCTTAATATCCCTCAGATTTCGTAAGACCCTGTCTTTCAGTCACTGGTCTGTTTTACCAATATAAAAGGCACTGCATAGACAACAGGAAGCAAGTTTGACCAAATGGTGGCTGTTACAGTTAGCACATACTTTGAAATGATAGCTCTTCTTAGAGACCGGCTGTATAAAGACATTGCTGCAGTCAATACTTGGACAGGCTTTACAAAGACTGCACTTAAAAGTACCTTCCCTTTCAGATCCAATCTGATGGCCAAGGCCATCCTTTCCACATAATAATCTCTTGATTTTATTTTTATTCTTAAAGGTGAAGCTCGGTTGCTCCCTAACAATGCTTTTTAATTTGCTGTCTCCAGCCAACACTGGCCAGAACCTTTTAATAACCTCACATACTTTTCTACAGTCTGTACTATACGTGAGTGTACATTTAAGTTTATTATTGGTACTTTCCATCTCTTGCCCATTAATACTTGCCATATTCTGATTAATAGGTCTTTTATCAGAGTAATAGGGTTGACCTTTGTTCCTTATTTCTTCATGGCTGTGAAGGAACCTAAGATCCTTTCGTCTATAGCCTCTACTTTCCAGGTTGCCATACAACCTATTACATTCCTTCTCAAAACCAATATCCTTGGTACAAAGCCTAGAAATATGTACAGTTTGGTTTTCCATGATATTTTTGAATACATGACCCAGGTGCATACTATTACAATCTAGGTAATGGTTCTTCCATGTATTTTTTCTGTGCAGACTAGTATGCAGCCTTTTCTTAGATTGCAAGTCCAAATGGACATCTAGAAAGTCAATCTCAGAACTAAAATAGTTTAACTTGAACTCTAAAAAATCAGTTCTGTTGTTCAGATAGTCAGTGAACGACAATAGCTGCTCCTCATCTCCTTTCCAGAGAATAAAGATGTCATCAATGAAACGTCCATAATAAAAAAAAAAAATGCTCTTTCCATGGGTTCATATCAGAGAGGATTTTTGACTGTTCCCATTATGCAGGGATTATATTGGAGTAGCTATTCACACAAGGAGTGCCCATAGCTACTCCCCAAATTTGCCAAAAAAGTCTTGACCACACATAAAGGTGTTGTTCTCCAATATTAGCTCTAAAAGGAACATATCTAATCTGTCTGTAATCATACTTGATTTAGAAAATCACGAATAGCTTCAATTCCATTGTCATTGGGAATCACAGTGAACAAGCTGTTGATATCCATGGTGACAAGAAGGAAGCTTGTGACATCTTTCAAGTTTTCCATTTTCATATAAAGATCATTGAGAAAACTGCCTGTGTCTTTCTGGACAGTGGTGACCCTAGGTAGAACCTTCTTGAGTTGATCCTCCACATATATGGAGAGTGGTTCAGACAGCCATCCTCTCCCTGCTATAATAGGTCATAGTGGTGGATTACAGAGATCTTTGTGGATTTTAGGTAGCCCACTGATGGTGGGGGTGGTTGGGTTAATTACCGCAAAAAAGTCAAAAAGTTCTTTAGTTATATGTCTTTCCATCAACATATCAGAAAGACTATTTTGAAATTTGGTGATCGATTGTAACTCATTCTTACTATCTTAATGTATGTGTGCTCATCCTGCAGCATATTCAACATTCGATTTCTGTACCAAATGGAATCCATCATGACAACAGCACCACCTTTGTCTGCAGGTTTGATAACCAGATCATCTCTATCCCTTAGATGAAACAAGGCTTCTCTTTTTTGGTAGGTGATGTTGTGGAAATGTCCACTATGATTAGTCCCATCTCTGAAACTCCCAACCTCATTCTCACATAAACGAAGAAAGAGTTCCACACTGGGATGATTGGCAGGTACAAAGGTGCTTGGTTTCTTATACAATTCACAGTTAGTCCTATTATTCATCCCAAAAATGGATTTCAGAGTAATTTGTTTGTTTGTGTCTTTCGGCTTTTCCCGTTTAGGGGTCTCCACAGCGGAACTCCGGTCCGCTCATGATTGGTAGTGGATTTTTACGTTCCGGGTTACCAGCCCTGAAGCACAACCTTCAACGAAAGTACACCCCATTCACGTATGCCTCCACACACAAGATACTCTAGCTGAGGATCGAATGGGACAACGTCTTGCTATGAGGCGACAACGCTATCGCAGCACCACCACCGCAGTCATGGATTTCAGAGTAATATTTCTCCCAAATAATCTATTGTCAGTCACAAATTCATCTTTATTCTAGTAACATCATATTTGAACTGTTCTAGTAATGTTTGTTTTAAGCAGATATTAATTAGTTGTGATAATAGTTTTAAGTCTGTCATGCATTTATTTGCAATGTTTGTTTCTTTGCTTTGTTAGTTATTGATTTTATTTCTGAATGTTTGAATGTAAAGGTACTTGGTTAAAGCTTAATAGTATATGGTATACCTGACTTTCTGTATAATATGTGAGCATAACATGTCTTTCTGAAATTCTTGAACTGTAAATATACCCATTCAATCATATTAACACAAAGCAAATTCACTTGACCAAGCACTCTTAAAAATGTGTAGCAAAGCAACAATGTTTTTTGGGGTAGTAACAGACAAATAAAGTAAATTAAGTGTTTTGTAGTATGGCAGTCCCCCTGTGTCACTACCTCACGCCTACTTCGTTTACATATCCTCACTGTCAAATTGCTCCAAAACAGACAAAGATTGATCATTCATAATAAATGTGAAAAACTGATTGTATTCTCTGGGACTCATCAGTCTCGGAGTTTACAAAAAATATATATATTCTAAGCCTAAAAGTAGTTCTTTAATAGTTAGTAAGCAATAATAAAATGAGCAAATCATACCTCAAGCTAATAAAGCTGTTCTGCCTAGAACTAGTCTATACGATTGTATAGCAAATCAGAGATAGTCAATTCAGTCAAAACCACAATCGTTGTTGAAAATCCAGAAAATAGTTTATTTTATTTATTTATTTATTTATTTTAGGATTTGTTATATAACTGTAGCCTTGATTCGATTTTGGGTTTCATTGTTAAAAAAAAAAAAAAAAAAAAAAAAACTTGAGTATGCCTTCCACCGAAAGAAGTGTTTTTCCAAGTGGGGTATTCCTCTAGCCTGCCACATCCCAGCAAATTAATATAGCCTAACTGTATAACTCTACAACAATGGGGGAAAAGGAAACTTCCTTAACCCCAATGACCTCTGATATTGCACTAGTCTGTGACACTGAATTTGTAAACGCATTTCAACACAGTGTCTTACGGATATCACGCACACTACTCTCAAATACAGCCTTTCCTCTATCTAACGCTCAAACACACTCACATATTTAACCACCATCGATCTCTAGCTCAATAGCCCATTTCTGCTCAGCTCTGTCAAGTAAGAAGATGAAAAGTCAGAAAAAGTAGGAATCCCTGTAAAAAATCTGAGTTTTCAAAGCTTCCTCTCAATAAAAGGAATGGAATCCATATATGTGGTCAATCTGTGTGTGTTTATACATGTGTGTGTGTGTGTGTGTGTGTGTGTGTGTGTGTGTGTGTGTGTGTGTACATATAAAGCACAATACCACAAGGAAAGCCAGCACATGGAAATTAAGTATATCTAAATACTCTGTAGTCTAGATGAAAGCATCACAAACCAGTTTTGCCTCTTACTTGAAGCTTCAATGATGCTACTACATGTAAAAAAAATACTTTTGTATAATACAGACATCTCTTCCACAACATAATCAAACTTAAAATCAAGATGCACATCCAACATACAGAAGTTCATGATGGCCCCCTTCTGGACCATGTATTATATAGTTGTCTATATCATGCCCATAAACATATCTATTCCTTTTAAAAACTACAAATTATTATAAGGCACCTAAATGTAAAATAAAAGTATATCGTACTTGAGCAGTAGCCTTGTAAAACCAGTCTAAACCTTAATATAAATGAGAAAGGTTGAACAAAACACAGATAACCAATGCATAAACAGCCTTATAGCTCAGAAAAGAGCATACAGTAACTTTTGTTATATAGTGACTATATTTAGAACAGTTGCCAGTTGTAATAGTTTAAACCATGTTAATTCATACGTCTGTACTGTCTGATTTAGCCTGCATCTTTGTCCTGTCCCTTCATAAAATGTTTGATGTTCTGGTAAATTACAGAGGATTACACTCAGTCAATAATGCCAGATATTAAACCTTCATATTTCTTTTTGTTCAAAAATGCATGTTGATATAAAATTTGATATTCTATTATCTTTGTACGTGTATTAGAGTAATATTTAAAAATTGTCCCTGATTTTGAGCCCCTACCATTATTTTTGTCTTTTTTTACCTAAATCTCCACAGCTGACCATCAGTTGCCACCAGGTCTACCTGACCTGCGGTAGCCTACCCTGGGCTCAATTTGGAGGTCAGTGAAGAGAGAGGGCACTTGTGAAGTATCATACTGCTGCCAGGGAGTGTGCAGTCAGTTCTCACCACATCACGGCAGACATGAGAGCCCATCACTGTTTACCTTCAGGAGGTACAGGGATGCATCTGCTCATGTGTAACTTCCAAACCAAGGTGTGCTGGGATGACCAGTTATTGCAGCATGCCTAAGCTGTTACCAGTGTGTCCATATTGACATTGGTCACTCAGTCCCATCATTCACTTTGTCCAGAATTACTGAGAAAATTAGTTGCTTTGGTGCAGAAATTGTATTTGCGAGTATATTCACCTAAAAATACATAACTACCAGCTGGTGAGAGCCAGTTTCTGTAATTTCAAAAAAAAAAAAGCCATTGTATTCAAATGTCAACATATCTAAAAGTACATCAGCAATACAAAGTTACAGGAAATGCCCTAATACATGTAAATATGTGCAATCACATCTTTAGCTTAAAACTGTACATTTTTTTTTTTGAAAATTTTATTTATTTGTTTAAAAGGTCAACAGATGTCAGTGACACAACAGGTAGCACACTTACATTTGATGCTGAAGGCTGTGGGTTCTATTCCAACACAAGGAAGATTGATTCTTAACACTGTAGTGCTGCATTCCTCAGTGTGTCATCATTTGCATGAGATGTTAAACCAAGGTCCCATCTGCCTGAGTTGGTGGTAGCTCAGGTGGATGTGAAAGATTCCTTGCCATCTATTGAAAAGAGTACAGGAAGCTCTCCAATGCCTTGGCCACATTTCGACTGGTAGATAAAGATCACCTGGGACTCCCCTGAAAAGGGGCTACTAGCTTAGTGGGACTAATCCAGTCAACTTAAGATAAATAAATAAGTAGACATAAATGTATTTGTTCAGTGGGTATCATTTTTCTTGCGTGACCTGGGAGCACCCTCTAGTTAAGTTCTAGTTAACTTCTTCATGTAACATTTGTTAATGTCTGTTATGTACTTCACAGATAAAGATTCTAGTTGTCTACTGATGTACTATGTTCTTCATCTGTAAATATGTTGTAAGTAATTGTTATGTAAATTGTTAATCGCTATGTAATCCAATGTAACTACTGTCCGTTTATTTTAACTGTGGAGCTTTTCTCCCCGGGCCTCAGCTGAAAATGGACCTATGTCCAGTCGGACACTCCCGGTCAACAAATATAAATAAATAAATTAAATAAATAAATAAGTGACTTGCTCAGTCATACATAAGGCAAATGGAAACTGTGCTCATTGAATCTTGGAAGAGGAGGCAATAGCAGCTCTTAGCCTCAATTCTCTGTACTAAGTGTGCACTTATTAAGCATTACAAGTTTTCATTTTTGAATTGAAGGAGTTTGATAAGTGTAAAAAGTGCAATAAAGAAGAAAAGCTACAGTTTTCATAATTTTGTCTGTGAATCACTTTTCAGTGAAACCTGGAAACACCTGTCATCTAAGTGAACCACTGACCATTGAAGCCACTTCTAACTTGCTCCATGGCTGTGTGATGTTACAGTTAGATTAGTTTTGGCCATGCATAGGATAAAGTCAGGATGTGTGGGCTGCCAGTATGGGGTTTAAACTCCAGTAAAGAAAATTGTTATTGGTTCATTAAGTGGTTGTGATCATCCATGTTTCACTTGAACATGATTTGCAGATTATTGTCATATTCAGTACTGGAACCAGGGAGGAAATGTGTGATTTCCTCAAGGAAAGGGATATAAAAAAGTGGTGCACAAAACAAATATTCAAAATTTGATGACACTTCAGCCTCAGTAACACTGTGAGAAAGTACTCTTTTACCAGATAGTGGTGAATATTGATACAGACATAGTGCGTTCTACGGCACAGTATATGATTTGGCAGGAAGATATAGGCTATTGACTTTTTACGAGTAGCATTGTATCTTAAAAACGTAAGAAAACAGGTAGGGTAAGCACATGGGTTGTATCTGATATCAGATGAAGAACATGTATGTATGTGTATGTGTGTACATTTTGAATGCACATGTACAGTACATACATATGTTTTTACTACTGTAATGTTAAAGTGAAGAACAGTATCGGTGAGAAAGTATGATCGGATATGTTTAAATACCAACAGCACCCACATTTAACTTGATGCTTCTATTTCAAACATTGACCATGCAAGACTTGATCATTTTTATAGTATTTCCCAGATCATACTAATAAAAAAAAATTAAAGCTGCAGTCTTATGATGTAATACGCATGCTGCTTTTGGTCCCAAAGTAATGAAATCTAGTTCTGTCCATAATTCTTTCAATTCCTCTCTCACATATATCTTATGTTATATCAGTATTCTTAGCACACTGCAAGCCGTTTCTAAAAATGAATGCGTAATTGATATAAACTATACCTAAACCAGTTTTGCCAGACAGACAATATAATTAAAAACATAAGTCACATTTGTTCTTGCAATGTGTTTTTTTTTCTCCTCAACCATTCTTTGAACCAGCTGCATCTTAAACTGTCCATGTAAGAGCTTGTAAAGTATTGATAAAATCAGGTACCATTTCTTTGCATTAATTTCTAAATTTGTTGCAGAGCTTACTGTGCTGAATATGTTCCTGGTCTTTACTCTTCAATATTACAGTCAGGAACTAGTTATGACCTTTCATCTCTACAAGTGTGTTACTTAATGTAATCAGTTGTAAGTTAACTGCAACTAACGGAAAAGAACTTCTTCAACAGCAACATTATTTGAAAATGGTGCAGGATCGTCACTCAGTCTCCTACTGTTATACGCACACCAAGCAAGTGTTGTTCAACCAAAGAAAAACATCATAAGAAATAAAAGAATTGTATCCAGCTCTCTGATGCTAGTATGTGGAGGAAGTATATGGATACCACCTTCTTCCATTCCTGTAAAGAAGTTCTGCTAACCGCTGAACCCCTTCTACCAGTCAGTTTAAGCACCAATCCATTTTTGTAACAAAAAAGCTGCCATACATTATTTCTTTGTGAAAAGAGCTTGAATGCAATCATGGAATAAATTCAAGTACTTCTTTTTTTATTTTTCTAATGTCTCTGTCCATAAAGTGGCAGATCCAAAACTCTTTTAGCTATATCTTCTAAAACTGAAGTACAAAAACAAACATTCACACGTTAGGTTATCTAAAAACATATTTCTGCTCTTCAGACAATTGGTACACTTGAATATCACAAACCACAAATAACTTGTCGGTTTATATTTGTCAAGCTTCATTTCCTATAATGCAACAGTTCTAATCCTTTTTGTACACTTTTTTCATATGCATCAATTTAAGCTGCTTAATTTGTTTTTCCAATTGCACAACCATTCATGCAGATTTTCCTGTAAATATTTTAACTGCTTGAGTGCGTATGACATCCACATTCTTCGTCCATAAATATGCTAAAAAAAAAATCTTCCTTCAATAGCCATTGCAACTGTTTTTTATGTTATCTGTTAAAACTAAGAAATCCATCAGTAGAAGGGCAGCACAACTTTATTTATACCATTTCTTTATAATGTTGAAAACTGCCCTTTACATAATTCTGTTTCTGACCCTACAGAGATGTCACTTAACTTCACTTTGTCTAGTGCAATCAGGAAATACATTTGGCCTCCTAAAAACAGAAAATGAATTGCAAAAATGTAGCCAATGTTTTTCATGTATATACAATGGCTGTCCATGTTTACTACATGTCTTTTGCTTCTGTTCCTCTCTCCTTTGTTGTCCGGTATGACTGACATCGGAACTCTGGCACACTGTTCAGATGATGCAATTCACCAAGTCTGTTTCCTTAATGATTTTCTTCATTCACTTATTACAGATTGCAGAAGAGAGTGAACCACTGACTGACAAGTGTAATCAACATTTCTTAAAAGGACAGATATCCTTTATCTATCCCTAAAATCTAAGAGAGTTGATTTGGAGTTATAAAGTATACCACTACCTGGAGAGCCATACATTAGTAATAGGAGCAACAGAGAATGTTACAGAGAAATGACCGACCATAAATGAGGTACTAAAATGTTGATGGTTTCCCTATTTTCAGTGGAGACATTTACCAAGCCATGCTTCATTGATTTAGCCGTCAAAAAACATAACATGAAAAACAAAGAAAAAAAAAATCTACTTGTGGAGGGATAGGGGGGCTGGACCCCTACACACCCCATTCACATTATAGTGGAAGCACATTGTTGGCTCACACCATCCAAGTAAATGCAGTGAAACAAACAGCAAGGTAGAAGAAATCTTATAAAAGCCACTGGAACAAGTATTTATTTTTTATTCTAACCTTTTTGACTGAGTTAGTCCCACAAAGCCAGCATCCTGTTTTCAGGGGTGACCCAAGGTGTTATTCACATTGATAAGAGAAAATTTGGCAAGAGCAATGGAGATTTCCTTTACTGTTTTTGATGAGACACAGGATCTTTTACAACCACCTGAGCCGTTGGAACCCTGGTTTAACACCTCATCTAAAAGGTGTCATGCTCAGGAGTTCTTCTTTATCTTTCGGCTGCTCCCATTAGGGGTCGCCACAGTGGATCATCTGTTTCCATTTATTCTTGTCCTCTGCATCCAGCTCTGTCACACCAACCACCTGCATGTCCTCTCTCACCACATCCATAAACCTTATCTTAGGCCTTTCTCTTTTCCAGTTACCTGGCAGCTTCATCCTTAGCATCCTTTTCCCAATATACTCTGTATCCCTCCTCAGCACGTCCAAACCAATGTAATCTTGCCTCTCTGGCTTAGTCTCCAAACCTTCCAACCTGAGCTGACCTTCTAATATACTTATTCCTAATCCTGTCCAACCTCGTGACACCTAGTGCAAATCTTAACATCTTTAACTCTGCCACATCCAGCTCTGATTCCTGCCTTTTTGTCAATGCCACTGTCTCCAACCCATATAACATGGCTGGTCTCACTACCCTCTTGTAGACCTTCCCTTTCACTTTTACTGGTACTCGTTTGTCACAAATCCCTCCTGACACTCTCTTCTCCACCTACACCTACTCCATTCTGCCTGTACTCTCTTCTTCACCTGTCTTCCACACTCACCATTACTCTGAACTGTTGATCCCAAGTATTTAAACTCATCCACCTTCACCACCTCTACTCCTTGCATCCTCACCATTCCTCTATCCTCCCTCTCATTCACACACATACATTTTGTCTTAGTCCTGTTGACCTTCATTCCTCTTCTCTCTAGAGCATATCTCCACCTCTCCAGGGTCTCCTCTACCTGTTCCCTACTGTCACTATAGATCACAATGTCATCTCCAAACATCATAGTCCACGGGGGCTCCTGTCTGATCTCATCTGTCAACCTGTCCATTACCTTTGCAAATAAGAAAGGGCTCAGAGCTGATCCTTTATGTAATCTCACCTCCACCTTAAACGCATCCGTCACTCTCACCGCTGTCACACTATCCTCGCATATCCTGTACCACTATTCTCTGACACTCCCGACTTCCTTATACAATATCCCAACTCCTCTCTAGGCACCCTGTCATATTTTTGTCTAAGTCCACAAAACACAATGCAACTCCTTCTGACCTTCTCTGTACTTCAAAATCAACAGTCTCAAAGCAAACATCGCATCTGTAGTCCTCTTTCCTGGCATGAAACCATACTGCTGATCACTAATCATCACCTCCCTTCTTAACCTAGCTTCCACTACTCTTTCCCATAATTTCATGCTGTGACTGATCAGTTTAATTCCTCTGTAGTTACTACAGTTCTGCACATCACTCTTATTCTTAAAAATCGGTACCAAAACACTTTTCTCCATTCCTCAGGCATCCTCTCACTTTCCAAGATTTCATTAAGAGATCTAGTTAAAAACTCCACTGCCATTTCACCTAAACACCTCCATGCTTCCACAGGTATGTCATCTGGACCAACAGCCTTTCCATTCTTCATCCTCTTCATAGCTATCCTTACTTCCTCCTTGCTAATGCACTGCACTTCATGATTCACTATCTGCACATCATCCAACCTTGTCTCCCTCTCATTCTCTTCATTCATCAGCAAGTGTTGTTCAACCAAAGAAAAACATCATAAGAAATAAAAGAATTGTATCCAGCTCTCTGATGCTAGTATGTGGAGGAAGTATATGGATACCACCTTCTTCCATTCCTGTAAAGAAGTTCTGCTAACCGCTGAACCCCTTCTACCAGTCAGTTTAAGCACCAATCCATTTTTGTAACAAAAAAGCTGCCATACATTATTTCTTTGTGAAAAGAGCTTGAATGCAATCATGGAATAAATTCAAGTACTTCTTTTTTTTTTTCTAATGTCTCTGTCCATAAAGTGGCAGATCCAAAACTCTTTTAGCTATATCTTCTAAAACTGAAGTACAAAAACAAACATTCACACGTTAGGTTATCTAAAAACATATTTCTGCTCTTCAGACAATTGGTACACTTGAATATCACAAACCACAAATAACTTGTCGGTTTATATTTGTCAAGCTTCATTTCCTATAATGCAACAGTTCTAATCCTTTTTGTACACTTTTTTCATATGCATCAATTTAAGCTGCTTAATTTGTTTTTCCAATTGCACAACCATTCATGCAGATTTTCCTGTAAATATTTTAACTGCTTGAGTGCGTATGACATCCACATTCTTCGTCCATAAATATGCTAAAAAAAAAATCTTCCTTCAATAGCCATTGCAACTGTTTTTTATGTTATCTGTTAAAACTAAGAAATCCATCAGTAGAAGGGCAGCACAACTTTATTTATACCATTTCTTTATAATGTTGAAAACTGCCCTTTACATAATTCTGTTTCTGACCCTACAGAGATGTCACTTAACTTCACTTTGTCTAGTGCAATCAGGAAATACATTTGGCCTCCTAAAAACAGAAAATGAATTGCAAAAATGTAGCCAATGTTTTTCATGTATATACAATGGCTGTCCATGTTTACTACATGTCTTTTGCTTCTGTTCCTCTCTCCTTTGTTGTCCGGTATGACTGACATCGGAACTCTGGCACACTGTTCAGATGATGCAATTCACCAAGTCTGTTTCCTTAATGATTTTCTTCATTCACTTATTACAGATTGCAGAAGAGAGTGAACCACTGACTGACAAGTGTAATCAACATTTCTTAAAAGGACAGATATCCTTTATCTATCCCCTAAAATCTAAGAGAGTTGATTTGGAGTTATAAAGTATACCACTACCTGGAGAGCCATACATTAGTAATAGGAGCAACAGAGAATGTTACAGAGAAATGACCGACCATAAATGAGGTACTAAAATGTTGATGGTTTCCCTATTTTCAGTGGAGACATTTACCAAGCCATGCTTCATTGATTTAGCCGTCAAAAAACATAACATGAAAAACAAAGAAAAAAAAAATCTACGTGTGGAGGGATAGGGGGGCTGGACCCCTACACACCCCATTCACATTATAGTGGAAGCACATTGTTGGCTCACACCATCCAAGTAAATGCAGTGAAACAAACAGCAAGGTAGAAGAAATCTTATAAAAGCCACTGGAACAAGTATTTATTTTTTATTCTAACCTTTTTGACTGAGTTAGTCCCACAAAGCCAGCATCCTGTTTTCAGGGGTGACCCAAGGTGTTATTCACATTTATAAGAGAAAATTTGGCAAGAGCAATGGAGATTTCCTTTACTGTTTTTGATGAGACACAGGATCTTTTACAACCACCTGAGCCGTTGGAACCCTGGTTTAACACCTCATCTAAAAGGTGTCATGCTCAGGAGTTCTTCTTTTTCTTTCGGCTGCTCCCATTAGGGGTCGCCACAGTGGATCATCTGTTTCCATTTATTCTTGTCCTCTGCATCCAGCTCTGTCACACCAACCACCTGCATGTCCTCTCTCACCACATCCATAAACCTTATCTTAGGCCTTTCTCTTTTCCAGTTACCTGGCAGCTTCATCCTTAGCATCCTTTTCCCAATATACTCTGCATCCCTCCTCAGCACGTCCAAACCAATGTAATCTTGCCTCTCTGGCTTAGTCTCCAAACCTTCCAACCTGAGCTGACCTTCTAATATACTTATTCCTAATCCTGTCCACCCTCGTGACACCTAGTGCAAATCTTAACATCTTTAACTCTGCCACATCCAGCTCTGATTCCTGCCTTTTTGTCAATGCCACTGTCTCCAACCCATATAACATGGCTGGTCTCACTACCCTCTTGTAGACCTTCCCTTTCACTTTTACTGGTACTCGTTTGTCACAAATCCTCCTGACACTCTCTTCTCCACCTACACCTACTCCATTCTGCCTGTACTCTCTTCTTCACCTGTCTTCCACACTCACCATTACTCTGAACTGTTGATCCCAAGTATTTAAACTCATCCACCTTCACCACCTCTACTCCTTGCATCCTCACCATTCCTCTATCCTCCCTCTCATTCACACACATACATTTTGTCTTAGTCCTGTTGACCTTCATTCCTCTTCTCTCTAGAGCATATCTCCACCTCTCCAGGGTCTCCTCTACCTGTTCCCTACTGTCACTATAGATCACAATGTCATCTCCAAACATCATAGTCCACGGGGGCTCCTGTCTGATCTCATCTGTCAACCTGTCCATTACCTTTGCAAATAAGAAAGGGCTCAGAGCTGATCCTTTATGTAATCTCACCTCCACCTTAAACGCATCCGTCACTCTCACCGCTGTCACACTATCCTCGTACATATCCTGTACCACTATTCTCTGACACTCCCGACTTCCTTATACAATATCCCAACTCCTCTCTAGGCACCCTGTCATATTTTTTGTCTAAGTCCACAAAAACACAATGCAACTCCTTCTGACCTTCTCTGTACTTCAAAATCAACAGTCTCAAAGCAAACATCGCATCTGTAGTCCTCTTTCCTGGCATGAAACCATACTGCTGATCACTAATCATCACCTCCCTTCTTAACCTAGCTTCCACTACTCTTTCCCATAATTTCATGCTGTGACTGATCAGTTTAATTCCTCTGTAGTTACTACAGTTCTGCACATCACTCTTATTCTTAAAAATCGGTACCAAAACACTTTTCTCCATTCCTCAGGCATCCTCTCACTTTCCAAGATTTCATTAAGAGATCTAGTTAAAAACTCCACTGCCATTTCACCTAAACACCTCCATGCTTCCACAGGTATGTCATCTGGACCAACAGCCTTTCCATTCTTCATCCTCTTCATAGCTATCCTTACTTCCTCCTTGCTAATGCACTGCACTTCATGATTCACTATCTGCACAAGATCCAACCTTGTCTCCCTCTCATTCTCTTCATTCATCAGCCCCTCAAAGTACTCTTTCCATCTGCTCAACACACTCTCCTCGCTTGTGAGTACATTTTCTTCATTATCCTTTATCACCCTTACCTGCTGCATATCTGTACTAGCTCGGTCCCTGTGTCTAGCCAATCGGTGCAGGTCCTTTTCTCCCTCCTTAGTGTCCAGCCTTTCATACAACTCTTCATACGCCTTATCCTTAGCCATTGCCACCTCTCTCTTTGCTATGCACCTCGTCCCCTTATACTCCTGTCTACTTTCTTCATCCCTCTGACAATCCTACTTCTTCTTCGCCAACCTCTTTCTCTGTATACTCTCCTGTACTTCCTCATTCCACTACTATGTCTCCTTGTCATCCTTCCTCTGTCCAGATGTGATACCAAGCACCTTTCTAGCCATCTCCCTTACTAGCTGTGCTGTAGTTACCCAGCTATTCGGTAACTCTTCACTGCCACCCAGTGCCTGTCTTAACTCTTCCCTGAACTCCACCCCACAATTACCCTTTTTCAATTTCCACCATTTTGATCCCTGGTGCTGCCCTCACACTCCTCCTCCTCTTCTTGATCATCAGTGTCATCCAACAAGCCACCATCCTATGCTGCCTAACTACACTTTCCCTTGCCACCACTTTACAGTCCCCTTCAGATTGGCCATTCTACGTAAGATATAATCCACCTGTGTGCATCTTCCTTCACTCTTGTATGTCACCCTATGCTCCTCCCTCTTGTTAAAATAAGTATTCACCACAACCATGTCAATCCTTTTTGCAAAATCCACTACTATCTGACCTTCTGCATTCCTTTGCTTAACACCATACCTACCTATCACTTCCTCATCCCCTCTATTCCCTTCACCACATGCCCATTGAAATCTGCTCCAGTCACCACTCTCTCACCCTTGGGTGCAGTCATCACCACTTCATCCAACTCGCTCCAAAATTTTTCTTTCTCATCATCGCACACCCAACTTGTGGAGCATATGCACTAACAGCATTCATTATTACACCATCAATTTCCAGCTTCATAAACATCACTCTGTCCGACACTCTTTTCTCCTCCAAAACACTCTTAGCATACTGTTCCTTCAGGATAACCTGTACGCCATTTCTCCTCCCATCCACACCATGATAAAAAAATTTGAACCCACCTCCGATAAACATAGCCTTGCTCCCCTTCCATCTGGTCTCTTGCACACACAATAAACCAACCTTCCTTCAGTCCATCATATCAGCTAGCTCTCTCCCTATACCAGTCATACTGCCAGCATTCAAAGTTCCGACCCTCACTACCACAGTCCTAGCCTTTACTTGCCTTTGTGCATGCCTTCCCTCTTCGGCTAACAGTAGCCCAATTTCTGCCAGCACCCTGTTGGCCAACAGTACTGGTGGCGGTCATTGTTAACCCAGGCCTCAACCGATCCAGTATGTATATCTGTACTGTTGTCCGCATGTATGATTTGGCAAAATTTTACGCCGGATGCTCTTCTTGATGCAACCCTCCCCATTTATCCGGGCTTGGGACCAGCACAAAGAAATGCACTGGCTTGTGCATCCCCAGTGGCTGGGGTTTTCATGCTCAGGAGTGCAGTACCCTCTAATGCTGAACAACAGTGCCAGCAATGGAGAGGTATTTCAGATAATTGGGGTGAGAATAGAACCCATGGCTTTCTGAGTTTCCATCACCAAAGGCAAGCAGTTTTCCTGTTGAACCACTAGTATAATACAACAAGGTATAGTTATACTAAGAATGATATTCACTTCACTCCTAAGCTAGTTTTAGCTGTACAAAAATTCCCAGTACTCCCATCAATAACCCAGCCTTACTGAAAATGTTTTCGAGAATTTCAAAAACTCGACAGTGTCACTGCAAGTACTGATGTAACTAAATCTGTAAGGAAATATGCCATCTCCATAAGTCAGAATGCACAAAACTACTTTATCCAGTTCAGGGGTGCAGGGGAGCTGAACTCTTCCCTGGCAGTCACTAGGTGCATGATAGAGAAAAGCTGATCATATATAGGATGCAACATTATCACAGGACAGAGAGAAATTAATTATGTATAGGATGAAAGGTTATTACAGAAGACACAAGCACGCATGCATACATGTGCACGCACAAATACACACACACAGATTCACTTATGTTTGGCATGCACACAGGGTAGTCTTGGGTAAACTGGCACCCTAGGCAAAAACTCCATGGTGCCTGCACCCCCATCATGCTGCCCAACATAATCTGGCATATTCACACTATCCAGATTAATTTTGTCTTCCTTTTTCTCAAAGCCTGTCTTACTTTTCAGTTTTTCCTGCAGTTATTCGTTCATTCAATATGTAAGCAAGCCTGTTCTCTGATAACTGTGGAGAAAGCATTTATATTAAGCCAGGGGTAATGAGGCTCAGCTGTTCCCAAAAGTCATGAGATTTTTACATGTTTTGAGGTCCATTT
The DNA here is from genome assembly GCF_019279795.1 of Protopterus annectens. Classification (NCBI taxonomy): domain Eukaryota; kingdom Metazoa; phylum Chordata; order Ceratodontiformes; family Protopteridae; genus Protopterus; species Protopterus annectens. The sequence continues at coordinate 1,058,790,211 of NC_056743.1, forward strand.
TAGAATTTTTTAAGCAACCTTTTCATCCAATAATTACCTGAATAAAAACCATGATAAAAGAATGAAGTTTAGTCTTTACCTGCATTGTTTCAGCACATCCTAACTGTCCAAAATTACACTGTAGAAACTACAGTGGAGGTAATTGTATTAAGCCAGGGTTCTTAGGATCATTAGGTCAGAAGCCATGGGGTCTCTAGATGTCCTGGGATGCATTTTACATTTTTTTAACAACTTTTTCATCCAACAATGGCCTGAATGAAAATCATGATTAAGGAAAATTTTTATTCTTCAACTTTGCTTTTTCCTGCATCCTGTCAACACGCTCTAACTGACCAAAGCTACCCTGTAATAACTAAATTTAGCTAGAGATCCGGGTGCTGCTAATCACACAAAAGCCACTGGGATGCAAATGCTCTGATGTGCATTTTAGACCATTTTTCCAACCTTTTGATCCAATTATTGCCTGAACAAAAATCATGAATATGAAAAAGAAATTGTTTTACTTTTTTATTTCAAGGAAAAAAGAAGTTGCATCCAAATTGTAATGCTTAAAGCTGACCAAATACCACTTCACAATAAACTGTGAAGACAAATGAAATTGAAGACACGTATCATATCTGGGGGAAAAGCAGTCACTTTCTGCATATCCCTTGCTAGTGTTTAATTGGGATTAAAATTATGGCACACATACCCACAGTCGTATATTTCAAGCTGCTGCTGTAATGTTTGTATACAGTATACTACCTCACCCCCTAACCCAAAAGTCAACTACCTTCTGTGTTCTACCACTCGGATGTCAGACTGGGACAAAACTAAAAAGAAAAACAAATAGATTATAACATATTTGCTGTCCCATATATATTGACAGCATGCTTATTTACTATCCCATAAAAGATAGCCACCTGTATATGCATCAGATGTTTGGTTATGAGGAAAATGATAAAAAATAAAATAATTACAATAATGTCTCTAACTTGTTACTTCTTTAATGTACAGTGCTCATCTACAAACTACAGTGATCCTCCATGCACCTATCTGACGTTTCTGAGGAAAGTTAAAGAAATGATGATCATACTGTACCCATACCAACACAAGATATAGTCATCTCTGAGGTTTGGGAGGTGTGTTAATGAAATATTGATGTAGTCCCTGTCCCCAGCCACACACAAGTACAGCTATCTTCTGTGTACATCTATGAGAAGGGACTTTTTTTAGACTAGGTAGTTTGACGCACAGATAATTATAAGCTCTTGTCAAAATCCACTTATTCAACCTTGGAGCTTGGGGACCTCCAGCCCTTAGAACTCAGGGGCCACCAGCCCTTAGAAGTTCTGATCTGGGTATTCTGTTTTGCTTTTATCTCTCAAAGGAATAAGAGATGGCTGTTAAAATGAGCAAGTGACAACAGGGTCAGAAACTTTCTTCCAGACAACCTCCACCAGGAAGTTAAGCCCACTTTTCAGATATTTGATTGTGTAAAAGAAAATGACTGGGTAATGTATTTCACCTTTATTTCAAACAAACACTTGCCACACATTAAAATATTGCACATTACTTCATATAATCATAATAGTAAGTAAACAGCAGGAGCAGACAGCTAGTCATTTCCCCCCACGGAAGGCAACCACAGCAACTGTTCATAATGTTTGTGCATGTCAGGAGTGCAGTTAAGTAGTCCAGTTTCCCTCTCACCAATGCTCTGTAGTTCTGCAAAGCCAGATTGTGACTATTTAAACTTTAATCCAGTCAACTCCATCCTTCACCCACAGTTATAGCCACAATGTCTGATGGCATGTAACATTATTTCACCTCCACAGTCCACACAAACAAGTTATAGGCTCATAGATGAATACTAGGTTAACTACCCTAAATGGCCATTTTATGTCCAGCCAATAACTCAAAGTCAGAATCAAACCTTGTATCTTCTTTTTATGAGGTGAAGATATTAACCATTATGCAAAACCCACACTCAAGTAGCCCTACACAAATCACAAAGCTAGGGAATATTGCCAAATATATCTGCTTCATCATTGCAAGCATCATTGTAAAAAAGTAGTAGCATTCATCATAACTCCCATCCTCTCATCTAAAGTGTCCACATAAGGCACAAAACCAAAAATATTGCTAAAAATATCTGCTTGATCACTGCCAACAATATTCTAAAAATTATAATAACACTTTTTGTTCCATTTCTCCCCCTCAACTGTCCACACAAATTACAAAGCCAGAAATATTAACAAAAATATTCGGTTGGTCACTGCCAGTGTAAAAATAATAACATTAACTCACTGTGACATTTCTTTCCTCTGTATCTAAAACTCCAACAAAGTACTTGCTTTTATCTTGTCTGTATATTACAAAAAAAAGACAATCTTAGGTGGCTTCACACCTACACTTGAACTTTGTGAGATCTCTGTACCCTTGACCTCACGACATTTAAAGTAATGCAAGATGACTAGAATGTTTCGGAGCACTCTTCTATGTACCGAAACCAAGAAATATCATTGTAAAAATAAATGGAGAAAGAGCAACCCTAAAGGTACAGTGCCCTAGGCGGTCACCTAGTTCACCTATGTACAAGGCTGGCCTTGCAATGCACACCTATGGGCAGTTTGGAGAATTACTAGTTCACCTACATCATGACTTTAAAACACAGGATGAAACTTGAATACAAGGTAAAATCCCACATGGTTATATCAATTTGCAGATTATTTTGTTGTGGATTTTCATAGTTTTCATCAAGGTTACTGAAATAGTAAATCAAAATTGCAGTATTTAACAATAATTTATGAAATACACATGCTTTGCCATGGCTTAAATACATTAGCTCTGACATAACGTCCCGTTATTTCACATATTGTTGCTGAAATTAACTCTTAACAGTTTTGTTTAAAATTTACAAAGTTTCTGACTCAATTTAATAGTCCACAGACTTGAAATATGTTGTACATACATATCTTGTTCCTTTTTATGTGACATGTTTAGATTAAAACCCATATATAAAGATGTGTGCGAGACCGGAAGACAGACGGAGATAACTGACACCAAATTACCTCTATGCCTTGGCTAATACAATAAATTAACTATAGTAACTCCAGTTTAAGATCAGCAGCTTTTCTGCAGTTCCTTATCACATGTTGCACAAATATGACATCCTGCTTCTACTAACCTCAAAAATGGTATAGTTACACATGTGACTCAGCATTCTGAACAGGCACATGCAAACATTTGCTTCCGCAGACTAATTTAGGACTATTGCTTAGATCTTCTTTATTTGGGTCCTTGTTTAAGTTGCACACTGACCGTTTCTACCTCTGTTTGCACTTTGCCATGATTGTTTAGTTAAGAGTGCTGAAAAAAATAAAGTGCAACTCGGCTCCAAGCAATCATGTGAAACTATTGACTTGTGCTACAACATAACTCTAGTAATTATGTATAGGTGAGTGAAGAATGGAGGAGGAAACCTGTATTTTCAAAAATAATTTGTTGCATTTTGTGAAATGGGCTTAGTAGTCGGAGTCAGCAGATTACATGTTATTTGTGAATTCTATCACTCTAGATACTGTGTGTTTGAAAATGAAGTGCAAGAAACCTTTGCCTAAATTAGCATCTAATACCACTGCTCTCATGTAGTTGTCCAGTGAGTGCCCTCTTGTACTTTTAATCAATTTGGAAGTCCTTACTGACTAAAAATGTGTAATAAAATAAAAGACCACAGCACAGGTTTACCATGCAACACTTATTATATACTTCTCTAAATGTGATTTTAAATTGTTATGGTCATTAGTTATTTTTTTGTGAAAACTTGCTCAGTCCTATTGAGATTTGTGAAACTGCACAGAACCTAAAAAACAGTAAGAAAATCTCATCATTCGCTGCTTCTGATTTAAATGTAATACGTTTGTAAGCAAATTGCTTGAATTAAGCTAAGGCATTACTGTAGAGGCTCTCTTTCTCACCATATGTTTAGTCCAAGTCACTTGTGTGCAGCCAGAATGGTGGGGCTGAGTATATAAAGGTCAACATTCCCACATCAGGAGTGGGAGTGGCTAAGTAGCAGTGCAACATTGTCCATTCGCAATGAGTTGAGAGAGGATGCAATTAACAGGCCACTATTCAGTTTAAGATACTAGCGAATGACTTCAGTTGGCATGTGTGTGAGTTTGTACACATGCGGTGTGCTTGTAGCGTCAGCTTCTTCAAGTAACTGCACCTCAGGCAGCCAGTATTTGGGTATTTGTCTTCATCTGTCACTGCGCCCTAGTAGGGGTTCTAGTGCCAAATGTTTACCTGCATTCAAAAACTACAGGTCTGTATAAATAATAAGGTAAGCTGAAGAAAAATGTTCTCTGATAGTTTGGTGGTTAAAATGGAAAAAAATGTGCAAACAGGCAGTTTTGTAAAAGTTCAGGTCTTAATCTTTCAATATAGTGACTTATAAAACCTCATTCTAGCTGAAAGATAATATTCTGGCATATATAACATAAAAATATCTGTTTAATTAATTAAGGCTCGTAAAGATGTAAGTATGTTTATAAGTTTGGGTTTAGAGTGTAGCATATAACTAAAATTAAATGCACATTTCTGGTGGCTATCAATGTTTGCCCTAAAATGCATTCATACACTTACTACCCTACTTCATAAAACAAGGAATAATGTTTTTATACATTTTCAGTACAAATTTGAGTAGCAATTCAAATGGAAATCTACTTATGAATTGAAAAGTAAATTAATAAATAGTGGCATAAAGCCAAAAAAAATACACTTGGTACATTCATGAGGTATAATATAAAAATGCCTATATTGTAATTCACATTAAAATAGTTCAAACTCCAAAGTGATGAGGCTGTATTCACAGAATTCAAATTCCTAACAATACTTTTGCTGAAAAATTTTATTATGCGGTTGTTATAACTTTTCTTTATGAAGCCAAGTGTAAAATTCTGTAAGAACCAGTACAACAGCTTCAGAGTCTCCTTTCAGAACAGAACTGTACTTAAACTAGGGCCATTACCAGAGTTCAAGAGCTGGGAATTTGAGATTGCATGCTAGAAATCATGGCAAAAACATTTTTAAAATTACCATATTTTGGTGTTTACTTTAAACAATTGATGAAGCCAGGTATATACCGTAGCCATGGGCACACATGTAGTGTTTGCTTGCAGATGTATTTGTCTATATATGTCTGTGGGGCACAATGGGATATAAGGGTTTTGGGTTGATTGGCTCTGAGATTGAGGAGATGGTTCACAAAATGCAGGTTGGGGAAGGAATGGTTAAGGAAAGGATATGTGTGTTGGAGTGGTGGGGAGGTGCTAAAGTCATGAAGTGGTGTAGGGCATGCGGTAGTGGTTATCCAGGGTTATATATAGTTAAGTCTGGGAGTGGGTTGTCTGCTCTAGTGTGTGCGTTTGCAGCAATCTCTACCCTCACCTCCCTCTTGTTACTGCATTAGTGCTGGTCTGGGAATTTTCAATAAGGGTGGGGCGGAGTAAGGAGGGTTCAGGTGTGAACCTCTCTTTTGTTGGAAGTTAATGCAATTCTGGAGTGAGCAGTGGTACGCTGCTCCAAGGTTTGATTTGGTTAATTGTATTGTGTTGTAAGTTTAATGCTGCTTATATCTCACACTGCCAAAAGAGCTGTTATTCTTATTTAAGGTTTATATTACTGTTATATGTTAAGTTTGAATGGTTATTTGCTGTATAATGTATAAAGTTGTGTAAAAATTTTAATAAACTGGTCACAATGGAAATGTATGGTGTCTTTGTGAGTTTGTTATACATGCATACATGATAGCCCTACGTAAAGTGGAAGGCACCCTTTTACTTAATATAATATTCTCTGAGGTTTGAAGAAACTTAGTTAACTAAATCATATAACTAACATTATGTTTTCAGCATGAATTCCGTGTGTGTGTGTGTGTGTGTGTGTGTGTGTGTGTGTGTGTGTGTGTGTGTGTGTTTTTGTGTGTGCATGTGTGTGTGTAGATATATATATATATATATATATATATACACACACACACACATATTTATACATGGGTTTAAAAATTGGGTTGTACCCATAGCCTGTCGTAAAGTAGGAGGAAAGCTCCCGCGCCCTTTTGCTTAATGTAACATTTTCCAATGTTGCACAGCCTCAAGTGAGTCCTAGGTATTGTAACATAAATTGCTTAGCCTTATTTCAGACACTGTATAGTATGTAGTCACTGATATGTTCCATCGGCTTTTGTAATAAAAGCATGGTAAAGTATGCATAAAACACTAATAGGGAATTGTTTGAAAGGATGCTTAAAACTGTGTGTGTGTGTGTGTGTGTGTGTGTGTGTGTGTGTGTGTGTGTGTGTGTGTGTGTGTGTGTGTGTGTGTGTGTGTGTTTGTTTGTTTGACTGGTCTACTTAAATTCCAACCATGACCCATTAACACTATCTGAAATTTAAAAATGTCTGTCTACATTGGCATTTACAATGTATAGTATCCGCAGAAATAATCTGAATTGAACTGCAGACCGGTAGATTAACATTTAAAAAAAATGAAAACTGGTAGCAAACTATAAAGCACGTATTTCATGACAAGGTGCAGTTTGATCCAAAAGCTAAACTCAGGTATACAGGAAGTATTTACTGTTTTGAGCTGTCTAAAGAGAAACGTAAACCTTAACACTGGTTAAGATCTCCGTATTCCTGTTAAGGTTAAGTGGGATGATTTTTTTTAATGTACAGTGTTAGTTTACTAATAAATTAGAAAATTAAATTGTTTGCAGCTTTTGTCATCTATCATTGTACACACATTTGTTATAAGTACAATTCATTCTGTAAGTGCAGTACTGAACATCTTTCTGTGAGCAGTTAAGTAATAATTTCACATCCAAGGTTAAGGTTTTGCAATATTATTTTGGCAAATGCTGCAGTCAGGTGATATCCTAGAACCTTTTATGCTAAACAGTGAAACAGTTATGACATGCTTGTTAAAAGACATTTTATCAAGACAGTAATGATTACTTTAGCTCAAAATGTGGGCACATTGCACAGAACAATGTGAACATTTCATTGCTTATGTCTCAGTGATGATCAGTGGCAGTTTCAGGAAGTGCAGTATTAAAGGGATTTTTATCATAAATTGCTGTTTGTGTAATTTATCTTGTTAAAGTGCACTTGTAACATTACAAGTATAGAAATAATGCAAAGGTTTGTTAAAAGATGAGCTCAACAACAAGTAAGGAATATGAATGACTGAGGGTTAAGATCCATTCTCCGATCATAGCTAACTTTTATTACGTGTTCATGAGATGGATGCCAAGAAATTACCTTGAGTGATGCCCGAGAGGTGAACCTTGGTATCCATATCGAGAACACATAATAAGCCTTATGTTTAGTGAGACTTCATCTGAACAACCTGTAGGAGTATGAAGTGTTTCATTGGTTTTCAAAGTCTCTGAAAGCTGACAAAACATAGCACTGCCAAACTGACAGCAGGCAGAAATAGTGTTCCCCTGTAGGACTACTGGTTTTAAAAGGTGTTAAAACACTCTGTCACAGTTTTTATTTATATGTATAGCAAAGTGGAGTATTTAATGGATGTCAAAGCTGTTTTTGCCACATCCTTGGGTCATTAAGGCTTACCCATTCCTTCTGATATTTACCTCCTTTTGTTATTGATAAACCTGAATGACCCACAGATATGACAAAGATCGTTACATTAATGCCCCATGGCCTGACCTAGATCTTTTCATTAATGCCCCTGGCAACCTTTTGCCTGATATTTCACTTCCAGATGCAATTCCAATGTGAGTTAATTTCAGTGTTTTTTTTACTTCTGAAAAAAGTAATAGCCCAAGAACATGGCACTAATTTAATCAAACATTTTTATTATAAGTAAGTATTGTATATGTTAAAACTGAGTACATTAATGATATTTTTTCTGTAAATAATATTCATGTGAGTCTGTAAAGTTGTAAAATTATTGTTACATTTATTGTAGTTGTTGTGTCTTTCGGCTTTTCCCGGTTAGGGGTCGCCACAGCTGAACTCCGGTCCGCTAATGATTGGCAGTAGATTTTTACGTGCCGAGTTGCTGGCCCTGACACACAACCTTCAACAAAGGTACGCCATTCATGCATGCCTCCACACAGAAGACGCTCTAGCTGAGAATCGAACAGGAAGCCTTACTGTGAGGCAACAACGCTACCGCAGCACCACCACCACAGTTTTACATTTATTGTAGAGTAATATTTATTCATAATTCCATTTTTATTCTAAGTTTAGTACAGTAATTATAGGGAACTCTTTGGTTAATACTTGTGCTGTTCACCTACCAATTATACAACGACCCCCCATTAATATTCCAAAACATGCACGCTGATTGGTCTTTGTGCCCATTGTAAATCAGACTTATACTAATGGGAAAAGGTCCGGTCGCCCAGACTTTTTCCATTAGTATAAGTCTTTTTTTTTTTTTTTTTTGTGTGTGTTGGACAGCAACGGAGAACAGAATAGTTCCGTTGCTGTTCTCTCGCTATGCTAAACAAGTTTAACATAGGGTGGCCTAATTGGTTAAGGTGTTTGCCTTACAAACACAAGGTACAGGGTTTTAGTCTCACAAGGGATAATTGGCTAGGCTTAAAATTGCTCACAAGGGGCAGTTAGCCTAGTACTAATCTATGAACCTATGAACAAAGCGAGATAACTTAAAAAAAAAAAAAGCAATGGAGATCTTCCTTTCTCTGTTGCTTTTTTTAAAGCTGTCTCGCTATGTTAAACTACTCATCCGTTGCTTTTTTTTCAGATATCTTGCTTTGTTAAACTCTTTTAACATAGCGAGACACCTTTTAAAAAGCAACAGAGATCTTCCTTTCTCCATTTCTTCCACACACAGCTCTGATATACTGCGTAACCATACGCATGTGCAGTACATCAGAACTGCCGCAGAATACTGGACAGTTGCGGATGGGCAACAAGGACGCATTATACAATGCCATTATTTAAGAAAAGTACGTTTTTTTTTCCTTAAATAATGTCATTGTGTAATAGCAATAACCCACTTCTGGGTGTGGGTAATGCTGGATTTACCCACGGTTGTCTTTGGCCACTTCAAACCACACCAACCGTGGGTAAATCCAGCATTACCCACACCCAGGCGTGGGTTATTGCTTAAATAATCACTACCCTATTCCAGCAGTAGTTTCCAGTCCTTCCATTGGACAGTGATGGTGGTGGTATAACAGAGCATCCCCTGCTCTTCATTGTATTCAGCACTTGCATAGCCATTCCCTTCCCTTGACTCTTGAAGAATGGGGTGATCAGGGCAGACTGGCCTTTAATCACTTTCAGGACCAAGTACAAATGCTGGAAGAAAAAAAAAAAAAAAACACATTCAGCATCAGGTCCCTGAGCACAAAGATACCAACATCCGTCAATAAGAGGAATTTATTTTCTGTGCACAAAATTGTTTTCCTTTTCATATTTTTTGCTGCTTTATAAAGACATATTCACCCCATGCACACAAGCACAACTTTGAACTGTTCACCTGCCCAAAACAGACAGGTAACGAGCTCACACCTATCAGCAGCTAAAATGGTGTGCATTTCATGTTGTGTGTTGTTCTCATCACCTAACAAAACAATATGACTTGTCATTTAGATTCTGGGATTAGGCTTCCTGTGCATGGACTGCTTGCCGTAGCAGGTGCCCTGGTGTTGAGGGTTGAGTATACTGATCTGCAGGAACTGGTGGGATTGGGGCATTTCCAAGAGCAGACTGCCACTGCTCTGCTACCCTTACACAGAATACCTTGGTATCTGACACAGACTACCAAGCAAAGCGCGCCTGGGTAATGATCATTTGAGCCAACAAGCGTTTGGGAAAATGTGCTTCAGGATTTAGATGGTCATATAAACTGATTTCTTACTATATGAAAATGAAATATGAGTGACATATGTTAAACTGTGGTATACCTTAGGAGGTATAGTCCTACTCTGTGGTGAGATAGCTGGAGTGATTTTTTTTTTTTACCATTTGTTTGCTGGCGTTGAAATACTTCAGCACATACTTGCTGTTTGTTGTTTAATGATGAATTGTTCTTTGTGTTTCTGGTCATTATTAATATCAGAAGAAGTCATTTACGATACAATTAGACATGCATTGAGCTGTGTGGTTATCTTAGTACTATATACACTTTCTTACATAACCTAAAATTGTCTTCTTATTGTGTTGCTTGTAGACGTGCGACAACGCAGGAGTCTGTACAAACATTCTGAAAATGCTCGCGGAAGGAGTTAATGCCCTACAGACCTCTACTGCGTTTCATACGCATTTTTAAATCCTTCCTTCTATCTTAAAGTCAAATAATCAATACCAGTTTAATTACACTCTTCTTTGGTGCCAGTATCAAATCAGTAATAAGCATGTTAGCACCTTAACAATGCCCTCATTAAAAGGTAAACATTTACCTTCCCCGGCATATGTCTGTCATCATCCACTGCAAACCTTTTCAATCTTAATAAAAATATGAGCAGCCATGCTGCCCCTTGCTGTCCATGGTAGCATGTAAGAATTCACAGTTGTGTCTTAAGTTAATGGTCATAATCCTACAGATCTCCATTGTTTTTCTGTATCTATTCGGCCATCATTGCAACTATAGCCTTCTGTAGCCTTTAAGAATGATATCACAATAGGCTAATATACAGGCAATAAGCATGACCCAGGGCATGTCAAGTTTCTCGTGGTGCTTCATATGCTTAAAGTATTGCTACTGTCATTGTCCTTCAGCTAGGGTTGACTAATTATCTGTGGTCAAAGGCTGGGCTTTACCTATTTATTTATCTATTTAAAATATTTTTTTCACTTGCTTTTGTTAGCTGGGCATGCCCACCTTGGTAGTCCCCAGTTTCACTGGAATCCCAGGGAAATATCTCCTGGTGGAAGAATGTTAACATAATAAGAAAGTGTTATAGTTGTACAGAAATTTAGGGGTTTAAATTTGTAAAACAAAAACTTTCAAAACTGTAGACATGCAGTGAGTTACACATCTGGCTTTCATAGTAATAAATAGTGCTGTTGTAAAAAACGTAATTGTTGTAAGATGGAAAAACAGTATGATGTAATAGTAAACATACATAACGACTGCTGGTTTAGTAATATATCAGTGCCACAACTGTTTGGTTTGCTCATGCTTTGTATGCTTGATTTTCTAAGACTGCATATGTGTTTATAGGTAAAATGGTACTAATGGAAAGAGTTCATCATCTCCACTGGCATTGTTCAACCCCCTTCTATAATTTAAAGTCAGCATAGTCCACTACCAGTCTGATCTAGCTGTTCTGGGGTGCCATCACCCCATCATTAAAGAGTCCGGTGAGATCTAGTCTAAGAACTTCCTTAAATGGTAAACACGCACCATCCAGTCTGCTTTACTATAACTGTGTATGTGTGTTCAGGTATATGTCATGCGCACAAGTATATATATTTTCAAAGTATTTGTGATTTCCTATTAAGATTAGCACAGGTATGAAAATGATTTTCTTGATTTTTCACAGGTAAAATAACTAGACTGCATGCTAAAGAGACAATGGAAAGTTTTGGAAAATAAATCTATTAAGTGTCTAGTGAAATATGAATAAAAACAGATAGGCATGGATGGCTTAGAAGAATTTTCTGGTTTCCACGGCTGCTTTTGTTGCTGTTGTGGAGCCCAAAATTTACTCTTTATGAGCTAGGGTCCGTCTTACAGAGACAATTCCCCATTCCTCAACATACACTCAAAGTCAAAGTGAACTTTATTGTCACCCAGACCGCACAACAGTGCAACTGAACAAAATTGCGTTACTTCAAACCCAGTGTGCATACAACATATACTGATATCAATACAACAATAACACACATACTAATACTAATCCAACAATAACAACAGTAAGACAGACATTTATGCAGTGCAGTAACAAGTACAATTACATGCACCAAGACTGTGTTCCACTTACATGTTTTTGTCGATACCCAACATTTTGCACAGATAATACACTGCCTTTAAAGCTGAATTCAGTTACGTACTAGTGCATAGAGAGTAAAGTTCCCTGCATGGACTGTAAGAGGGGAGGAACTTAACTCCCATGTAAGTGTAGTACTGAACTTCTACTCCGAATACTTTTTATAAGTGCAATTGAAACTCCTGGTGTTCCTGACTGTTTTGTAGAATTCTATGGTTCAAGTATATTTAGGAATTAGTCATGGTGTGCAGATTTCAAAAATATAATTTAATCACAAATGTTTAAAGCCAAGTAATCATTCCTGCCTGGAGCTACAGAAATGTCTGGCACTATACGTTTGTTTTCGTCTGCTGGCCCACCAAGCAGTTTGACTTCTCTCTGTCTTCCATCAACCCTTCACCACTGCACTGTAACCCTAAGTCTTCCAGCTGACAAGCTGCCTCTGTCTGAGGAGGCAGTTTAAACTTGCAAGGGATTATAAACATTTATGAAACTGGCACATAACATGATCATTGTGCCTTTTAAGTCATTGAGATCAGTGATAGAACAGTATTAAATGACCACTAAAACCACACTGTCTGAATTTTGAAGCATCAGAAACCATGTAGTTATGCAACACCAGCCAGTACTAAGTTCAGCACCACTTTAAGTAAGACAACTTACTCTTTAACTTTCTAGATTTAACTCTCAACTTGCATTCTCCAAATTCTACTTGCTGGCTGTGGGTTTCCATAAAATACCTCATTTGCAGGTTGTCTTCCTTCTGAATGCCCTTTCCATACCCTATAAACATTATATTCTAAGGGTATCTACTGATACTGTTACTACATGAATGCTATGTCCACTATTTTTTGCAATAAAGATTTTTTTCCCCTTTACAATCTGAAAAAATACCCATGATTTTATTACAGTAGCATCTTAAAAAAATGTTCATTCCTGTCACTACCCAGGTATTGCCATATAGCCTGCTCACATGATCCATCATCATGTATCCAGATCCAGATTAGAGAATTGCTTTAATTTAGAATGTTTAGCTGGGATGTCAGAATGGGAATTAAAACACTGTGATACTTGTCAGAGTTTTGAAGAACTGTTTTTTACTTTTGTTTAAATATATTAATCTCACATGTTCATAATGCAGTTTCCAGTGTCCTCTCTCAAATGTAAGAATAGTGGAATTAATATAAACTAGTGTAAATAAATTATTTTATTGGTACCTTGAAACATTTACTCTACTGTTGAGAATGGATTGAAGAGTTACAAATGTATATCAGTTAAGGTCTAACGAAGGCTTTCTGAAGAAAGGAAATGTGTTCAGACAACTGATAAGTAGCAAATGAACCACCTATAAATGAATTAAGATCATAAGAAGGTTTTGATTTAGCATAGATTCTAATAGCAGATAAGCATTACTAGGCAAATGTTGTCTATCTAGTTTATCTGCCTGAGAAACTGCATTCCCTGCATTAAAATGTATTTCAGTTCCTTTCCACCAATCAAATACTTGCCTTTAATCTTTCACATTTATTCTTAATTTTTTTCACTGCTTCTGATGACATTGTATCTTCAATAACTCTGTTCCAAACTCCCATCACCCTTTCCTTGAAAAAAATGCTTCACTATATCTCCCTTAAGCCATTCCTTGTTTCCTTAAATTGTGTCCATTTGTGATATGTATCACTTTTTTTAATGAATTAACCTTCCTTGGGTTTCTCTAAATTTATTGAGGTACTTAGAACAATGTACATACTGAGCTTTTCTGTTTTTTTTTTTTTTTTTTTTTTCTAGCTTTATACAACTTCCTGTGATGACTATGTTGTTTCCGCCAATTTGTGTTTTCTCTTTGGTATGCATTTCTTGTGAAAAGTAGGTCTCTAAAACTGCATGCAGATGTTCTTCGTGTTTCACTGTTGCAGTCATCACATTTAGGTTATCGGTCTGCAGGTAGCCCTCAGCCGGCCTGAATACCAGTGTCTTGGATTCCTGCGTCGGATGCTGTCTCTTCTTCTATGACGTCAGGTCATCAGGGGTATAAAACATGCAGCCGATGCCATTACATCAGTCTTTCTTGCCGTGCAGTGCCCAAAGCCGAAGCAGTTCGCAAGTGCCGTCGGCCAACTCCTGAAATTTTTGTTTTCGAGTTTCAGAACAGAAGTCTTCAAAGAAAAGATAAGTACCCCATTGGGGATCTTTTTTCTTTCTCAAACTGATGTCAGTAAAAGTTAACAATTGTCTTACCTGTGGAAAGCAAATACCTCATAAATATTTTCATTCGTACTGCATTCCTTGCTTAGGCCCAGACCACGACGTCCCTCGCTGTCGGTTTTGTGCCTTGTTCAACCCCCAAACTATTTATTCATCTTCGGGCTGTCTTTGCAGCAAATTATTTTGGTACTCAGTATAACTACCCAGAAATGGCTTCTTTAAGCCATCCGACTACCGATCTTCCGAAAAAACATAAAGATAAAGACAGAGACAGACCGCATTGTCCAAAACTGTGACGACGCTTCCGTTAAGCTAGTCGCCAGTCCGCCGGTACTCAGTGAGGTGCTTTCGCAGCCCCTGATACCCGCTACCTCAGATTCGTAGGCCTCCACTAAGACCAAGTATGCCGCGAGATGCTTCTTCGACTATGGAACCTGCAGATGTCTCTATCTTGGATGGGTCCGGAGGCACTGTGCAGGCACCGGCTTCTGAGGGTGTATTCAGGCCTACAGACTTGCATTTTAAACCGATGCCATCTTCTTCATACAGGCCTAAAACTCGATCCACGCCTAGAAAACCAATGCCCAAACTGCATGCTCAGGCCCATATGCCTAAAAAACAAATGCTTAGAATGGCTGAAGACCTTCTTACCTTGATTAGGGGAAGCCAGCCTTCCCCCTCAAGAGACCAAGAACTGATTTTCCTTCCGATTCTTCTGATCAAGAATCTGATATTTCTGTTTCTTCTGATTACCAGGATTTGCCCTTACCTACCTATGAGGATTCTGATGCAGAGGATTCCATTCCCTCTGCTTCCCCTCCAGAAGATTTTTCTTTAGGTGAAACCTTGCACACTCTTAGGGAGCATTTCCGCTGGGAAAGCCAGGATTACTCTGACTCCAAAAAGAGGCTTAGGGAATTCTTACTCCTCCCTCAACACAGGCCTTTAGCTATCCCTCCTGTTCTGGACATTTTAGATGATGCTTTCTTGGAATCTAGCCTTTCCCCAGACACTTTACCTCCAGCTCCCAGAAAACCTGACAGGTATTACAGAGTACCTGACTCTCACAAGTTCTTCTTTAAGAATCCTTAAGTGATGTTGAAAGATTTAAGGAAGAAGTATTGTACATCAATAAGATGTTTGAGTGTAGGGGTTATCCCCCACAATTGGTTAAAGAGATAATAGAAGAAATTATAAGGAAACTTAATGATGGAATTTATAAACCAATTCTGAGTGGTGAAAACACGGGTGAGACACTAGCAGCAACTACAGTGATGAGGGGTACAAGTACTCAAAGAAATATGAGAATTAGTTTTATTACAACTTTTAACTTAGATGCACTTAAAGTGGTTGGAATTATAAGAAGGAATTGGGAGATTCTACAGTTAGACCAACGAGTATTTGAAAAGTTAGGGAAGATGCCAACAATAGTTTATAGGAAGGATAGGACCTTTAAACAAATAATGGAGCCAAATACATTTTATAGTAAAACAGACCAGTATAGAGTCAAAGGGGAATTTTAAATGTGATATGGGGAGTTGTTGTAAAAATAGGCTGGAAATAAGGCATCGTTTGAGGGTGAATGGTACAACTATTGTCATTTTTGGTCATTCTAACTGTAACAGTAAAAATGTTGTATACATAGCAAAGTGCCAAGATTGCCCCACATTTTATGTGGGTAAAACATGCAGGTGGTTGAAGGATATATTTAATCAACCTCTATTAGATATAAGACATAGTAGGATGACAAATGCTTTATATAGACATTATCCATCTAAACCCCGAGCATGTGTTTAAATTTATGGTTGTACAACAACTGACCAAAGATACACAAGGAAAAAACAGAGATATCCATCTAGATGTGTGTGAGTTACGGTGGCAACTTAAGTTGGATGCCACACAGTACCCTGGTGTAAATGAAAACATTAACATAGCATGTCTTTTAAAGTTGAAGCACATTCAAGGTTGATTTATTTATTTATTGGATTACAAAATTATACAACAACAAACTTTAAGGTATAATATGATTGTACTTAACATTTTAATAGTAATCATTTTTTTATTAATGTTAAACCATGGGCCTGCACAAAAATAAGCTCTTTCAGGAATTTTCTAATATTTGGTTGCTTGTAAACATATATACTTTTAAACGGCAATTTTAGATAGTATTTTTAGATGTTTTATATATAGCAACATATTATTAAGCATTTACTGTTTTTTAGCATAAGTTCATGTTTTAGTAGTGAAATGAGAATTTAATTGTTTAATTGTATTTTAATTAAATAATCGTTTCAGGGGGTGAGGGTATTTATGGGCTGGGTTGTTGTTTTATTATTGTTCTGAAGAAGTCCCTAAGGGATAGGGAAGACAGCGCTCAGCTTAACGTATTTTCAATAAACCTGTGTTTGCTACTTCCTACTTGGATTTTCTGGCGTTATTCGTTGTAATAATGAAGTAAAGGTTAAGCTCGCTGCTACCTATTCAAGTGAAGAAATGCAACATTGTATTTTAAGAAATGCAACATTGTGAGCGATCTGATATTGTAGTGAAAGACAACTACAACTTTAAAGAGAGTTGTGTGCACTAGCTGTGGTTACAGGCGTGGAAAAGAAGATGCAGTGCATTTAATCAAAATTTCAGATTTTGTGGCATTCAGTATCCTCTTGCAAAGGTATATAAGAAGCAAGACAAGTCTGTGTTGCAAGGTTTGCATGCCATAAGTCCAAAGAAGGAAGAAAATATTAAATGTTTATAGGTACACATGAAGCACATAAACAGCTTGCAATGTACAGCGGATGAAATACTGGAAACACTTTTTTTGCTGAGAAAAGCTTATTTTTCAAGACAAAAGCATTATTTTAGTTAGTGATTGAGAAGAATGCAGTATAGTATCAGAATTTGTTTAAAGCACTGAAATTGCCAGATACCATAAGTGAATTTGCATGCCATTTGTTGACCTATTCTAGGAATAAAATAAAGCCTGTTTGTCAGCGTTTATTAGTTGTCAAAATAAGCAGAGGAAATGTAATCTTATATTTCCAAATTATGTGTTTTGAAACTACTGTAAATAACCCAAATATGCCAGGTCATTCAGCATGTGAGATGCTTGGCATGGTAGATAGATTTTCACACTTGGATCTTTTTCGAATACTAGTAAGACTGCTTCTACTGGGCAATTGTGGTACATTGTTATTGAAACTAGTCTGTTTTTACTATGTCAAACTTAAATAAACAAACAAACAAAAAAAAGACAACATTGCATTTACCAAGAAGCAGTAGATGATATTTGTGAGAAATATGCAGACTTGTTTACTGGATTAAGCTGTATACCAGGGAGTACTACATGTAGATTTCCCCAGATGCAATTCTTGTAATTTATGAGCTGAGAAAAGTATCTGCAGCTCTTAAATAGGTAATTGACACACATTAAAAAAAAACAATGAGTATGCTTGGACTGGTTGTCAAACACGGTAACCTAATTGGAATGAGTTAATAATGACAATGCATGCCTTTAGCGGTGTGTGTGTGTGTGTGTGTGTGTGTGTGTGTGTGTGTGTGTGTGTGTGTGTGTGAGAGAGAGTGATTTATGAACATGCACAACTGATAATGGGACAGTGGTGATATTACCATCAGCATCATCATAATTACAAACACTGACTTTTCAGACACCAGATGTAACTCCATTCCTTCAGTGGTTCCACCATTAGGCATGTGTTCTTAACATGCACACGGAAATATGTCTGGTGTGCTTTCTCATCACTGAGTGGGTAGCTGAAGCAATGTACACCAGTCTGAGTTTCAGGTACTGAATTCAAAAGATTTGTGCACTACATACTGTCCATGTTTAGTAGTTAGTATACATGTTACAAATCAGCAACATATACTGTATGTGGATTCATAACTACCACAGTGTGAATGTTTTGGACCCCACTCACCTGTGATGACAACTGCTTCAAGGTCTAAATGCAGTGTCAACCAATATGTGCAAAACTTTCTCCATAAAAATGCATGTAAATCAGCATTGATGTGCCTTATTTGATTGTTGTCACTGTACATCCAAAATGTTGAAGTTTATAACCTTTAAGAAAATGGAATAGCAACTTGAATGAGTTCTGTAATTGCATTTTGACACCATCCCCCACTCTGGAATCATAGATAAACATACCAAGCTGGGCATTAATCCCTATGTCACCCAATGGGTTGCTAACTGGCTTACTGATCGAACCCACACTGTAAAAGTAGCCAACTCCAAATCCAGCTCCAGACAAGTGACAAGTGGAGTACCTCAGGGTTCAGTTCTGGGACCGCTCTTGTTTGGCATCTACTTCTCTGAAGTACAGGCCAACACTAAGGGACTCTGGCTAACAAAGTTTGCAGATGACTGCAAACTGGGAGCCATTATTGAAACCCCAAATGATGTTGATACTCTACAAAAGGGCCTTACAGAAACAGATGTTTGGTGCCAGAGCCATGGGCTCAAGCTTAATGCCAAGAAATGTATAGTTATCCCCTTTGGGAAAAAACATGTACCCATGAATTACCATATAGGTGACAGTACACTAAACACCGAAAGTGTGATAAGAGACTTAGGGACACAGGTGGACAGTGGACTCGCCTTCGATAACCACATCGGCACAACAGTCAGGAAATCCTTCTATGTGGCACACCTCATCACTAAGGGCTTTTCATCCAGAAAAAAGGAGGTCATTGTCCCACTGTACTCATCCCTCATTAGACCCATTATAGAATACAATGCCCTGTTTGGTATGTACCTCTCAAGACATCTGAAACAACTGGAAAGGCCGCAGAAACACCTCACTAAAAGAATCACAGGCCTAAAGCAGATGCCCTACGCTGACAGCCTTAAAAAACTCCAGCTATACTCTGTCGCATATCGTCTACTCAGAGGCACTCTCTGCTTAACATACAAGGCCATGTCAAACCCAGAGCTGTTGGACATGCTACACTTAAAGAAATCCCAATCCCTCAGAGCCACATGCTCCAGGGATCTAAACCTTGTCATCACAATAAACAAAACATGCTGGAGGGATATGTTCCTGACCCAGAGACTCCCCAGTCTCTGGAATAGATTGCCCATACATGTCAAGCAGAGCGCCTCTTTGGCCCTCTTCAAAAGGAACCTTGACGATTGGATGGGAGAAAGGATATTCACCCCGGGGATCATGTCAGTCACCCTGCTAGACAGGAGTCCAGGGAAGTAAATAGTGTGGGAAGAAATAGCCAGGGAATTGTTATGGCTAGGCTTGTATAGGCCCTAGGGCTGATAGCCTAGTACCAACCTTTGAACCTATGGCATTTTCTCATCTGTTAAATCTGTAGTGTAGTTTATAGTGGTACTAAAATCTCTGGTCATCTTGCATGTTTCTAGCTGTTGAATTCCTGCATGCAGAGTGGTAATGAACTTGAGTACTATACGAAGGGCCATAAATTGAACTTAGAATGAAAGTATTAATGCAGAAGATGACTTAGACTTCTACAATTCTGCCATTGTTGTTTTTTAAATTACAGCTTTGCATTAAGCATTTGATTGAAAATGGACAAACACTTTTTTTGTTACATTTCATATACACTAGTTTATTCATACATACTTAAAGGAAATACATCGTAAAACATATCAGATGTACTTGGGAACAAGTTAAATGATGTGAGATGTGTCCGTGCATTTATGTAAGGATGTCATTTTAGTTGGGTGTTCACAGCATTTGTGTTTAAAGACAAGACACTGAACTTTAAAAAAAACGTTGCTCTGAAGGCTAACTCAGACACACACACACACACACACACACACACACACACACACACACACACACACACACACACACACACACACACACACACACACACACACACACACACACACACACACACACTATCCCTTGTACTTCAGTCTTAGATGAATAGATTTACAAAAGCACAAAGTAGTATAGAAAAAATCTGAACAGTGAACACAATAAACAAAAAATGCTGGTTCTCATTCCGTCATTAACATGGTAACCATGCTCTGAGACATTTCAAGTAACAGCTTTGTATGAGAAATGATATCAGTGTGAGGCATCTGTTAGTTCTGTAGAACAATTTAGTGTTACCAGCTTACTGCCTCGACACCTGCTAACATTGCCACACAATATGCTCTCATAGGTTCATAGGTAGGTACTAGGCTATTGGCCCAAGGGCCTACGTAAGCCTAGCCAACAAGGTTCCCTGGCGTACACCACCCAAGAAAGTTATTTTCCTGTGCCACTGTCCAGCAGAGACACAGAAGTGATCCCCAGGGTGTATTTCCTATTTCCCATCCACTCATCATGATTTTTCTGGAAGAGTGCTAATGAAGAACTTTGCTTGACATAGATGGGTAGCCTGTTCCAGAGCATGGGAAGTCTCTGGGACAGGAATCTATCCCTCCAGCATGTCCTGTTTATTGTGGTGACAAGGTTTAGGTCCCTAGAGCGTGTAGCTCGGAGGGATTGGGATTTCTTTAGATGTAGCATGTCCAACAGCTCTGGGTTTAACATAGCTTTATATGTTATGCAGAGATCACCTCGGAGTAGGCGATATGCTATGGAGTAAAGCTGGAGTTGTTTGAGGCGGTCAGTGTAGGGCATTTGTTTGAGGCCAGTAATCCTCTTTGTGAGGTACTTCTGTGGTCTTTCCAGCTGCTTCAGATGTCTTGTGAGGTACATTCCAAAAGGGGCATTGTACTCTATAATGGGTCTAATGAGTGTCGAGTAAAGGGGAACAATGACCTCTTTTTTCCTGGTTGAGAACCCTTTTATGATGAGGAGTGCCACGTAGAAGGACTTCCTGACTACTGTGGCGATGTGACTATCAAAGGAGAGACTACTGTTCATCCGGGTCCCAAGGTCTCTTATCACACATTCGGATTTAAGTAGATTTCTGCCTATGTGGTAGTTCATGGGTACAGAGTTTTTACCAAAGGGGATGACAATGCACTTTTTGGCATTGAGCTTGAGGCCATGGCTCTGGCACCAGGCATCTGTCTCAGTGAGGCCCTTCTGTAGGATGTCCACATCATTTGGGGACTTGACTATGGCTCCTAGTTTGCAGTCATCTGTGAACTTCATTAGCCAGAGGCCTTCTGTGTTAGCCTGTACTTCAGAGAAGTAGATACCAAACAGGAGAGGTCCCAGGACGAAACCCTGTGGTACTCCACTTGTCACTGCTTTGAGGTCAGATTTGGAGTCTGCAACTTTTACAGTGTGGTTTCTGTCAGTGAGCCAGTTGACAACCCATCTTGTGACGTAGGGGTTTATACCTAGTTTAGTGTGTTTAGCTATAATTCTAGAGTGGGGGATGGTGTTGAAAGTCTTGGCGAGGTCAAGACAGGCTGTGTGAAACACCTTACCCTCATCTACGGCTTTGGTGACTGCCTCAAAGAAGTCAATCAGGTTAAGGAGGCATGATCTGCCTTTCACAAACCCGAACTGGGTAGGATCCAGAGTTTGGAGGTTACCAATGTCTTTATGAGTTCCATGATGATACATTCCATGGCCTTGTAGACCAGGCTCGTCAGGCTAATAGGTCGATAGTTCCCGGGATCAGTGGTGTCTCCCCCTTTGTGGAGTGGGATAACTGTTGCTGTGTGCCATTCAGTGGGTACAAAGCCTGATGCGAGGCTATTATTGAACATGGTGCTTAAGTGGGAGCCAGTTCCTTCTGTAGTTCATGTAAAATGCAGCCTGGGATGTTGTCCGGTCCCATGGATGCTGTGTTTTTGGCTTTAGAGTGTACAGCTTTTACCTGCATAGTTGTGATTGCAGGGACTCTGCATTCTTCCTGTATAGATATGGCCCTTTAGGGGGTGAGAGGGGGGTAAAGTTAGCACTGAACCTATCTGCCAGGATGTTGGCAATATCAGTTGGTTCTGTAATTTTCGTGCCTTTGTGCTGTAACTCAGAGCAGATCTGGGTGTTGCCATCGAGATTCTTGACATAGCTATAGAATGCTTTGTGGTTGTCCCTGGAATTAGTAGCGATTTTTTGTTTTCGCAGCTAGCTTTGGAGGATCTTATAAGGGATCTCAGCTTTTTACTGAGGCTGACCAGGCAGCTCCTTCACTCAGGGGATTTTACTCTCTTTTGCAACAGTTTCTTCCTTCTGTTGTACAGTTTGTTTATGGCAGGGGACCACCAGATTGGCTTCCTTTTTTTGGAGGAAAGCATCTTGGTTCTGTTTGGGATAGCACGATCCATGCACTCATGTAAGTGCTTATAGAGTGCATTTGTGTAGGATTCAGCAGTTGTAACTGTATTGTCCATCTGCATGGGTGTCATGAAGTTCACCACTTCTGTCTTAAGAAGCATGAAGTTGGCTTTGGAGAAATTTTTTACTGTGGTTTCCTTAATGGAGGGGTGGGGGTGGGATGTGGATATCAAGTGTGATTAGCTTGTGGTTCCTGTGTGGTCCTACACATATGTATGTTGTCCTTTCTACACAAATGGCAAACAGTTACTTTAGTTACTTGAGGAAGTGTCCTTTATAGTTTACAGACTGAGTTAAACTTTTGTGAAAAAGATTCAGGACTTTCAATTCTGTTATCAGTTCAGCTCATGAAGGTATTGGAATGGTCAGATCTTTGTATTTGATCTTTACCAGATAAAGAAAATGGAGGAGACGTTTTGTTGTTATAAATATCATAGAAAATATAAGGCAACTGGGCTCTTTGGCTATTTATGACATGACAGTACCCTCCCTTAGACCTTGCCTCCTTTTTCAACAGGCTAGCCATTCCAGGAGTGAATTTATGGCTAACCATCCAGTTGTCTAACTCCTTCTTGAAAGAAGATTGTGTAAAACATTGCTTAATTCAGAGTGAAAGTTTGGTCCAAAGAAGGGGTAAGCATTGCAAGGCAAGTTTGTCTGTCCACCATGTTTTGTTAATTTGCCGAAGCTGGTTTATATACTTGCTTGTAGTGTTAGGGAGACTGTTTGATTTGTCTTGGAATACTGAATCCCAAATGGCCTTGAAGATAAGGTGCAGATCGCCCCTAAGAAGGCTATCGGACATTTAATTGGGCAATGCTTCCAATATCACTGTGGATGTTGCCAAAATAGCCATGTTTCATACCAATCGCAGATTCTACAGCCAAAAAATAAGTTTTGTTGAAACATTGGTCTAGATTCTGTGTATTTATTTATTTATACATTTGCTAACCAGGTAAGCCCACTGAACAAGAGAGTCCCTTTTCAAGGATAACCCAGGAGCATTGTTTGGTTAAATGACTTGCTCAGAGTTTACGCAGTGGCAAACGAAGGTTGAAGGAGTGAAACCTTGTATCTTGACTAAAGGAAGTGTACTAGCAGAGATAAAATTATAAAAGAATCAATACACTGACCTTTAGTGTCTGTGTTATAATGACCTTTTGGTGTCTGTTACAATAGTGCTGACTTCAGTGATTACGCACTTGGATTCAGAAACATTCTGAAGCTCTTCAGTTAAAGAAAAAAAAAAAGTTTCCCAAACTAACAGCTATGTTTGCTAATATACCTGGCTGTGTCTGAGAATTTCTTTCTTGCAGGGAAGAACCATGTTTAGTTAAAACAATAATATTTCCCAGGAAAATGTTCACAATATGCTGTCTGTCTGACACAAAAGAATTTAAGTGTTTCTACAGCTACCATAAAAATAGCCTTTTGTATAGTTGCACAGTGGAGCTATGCTCTGTGCTATTTACTGTGTAATTCTTTTAGATCTGGGTTTTTCTCCTTGAAGGCACTTCTCATTCATAACAGTGTATATAGTAATCGTAGAAAAATGTTAAGATGAGGAAGAAAAGGCTGAGAGTACTTCAGCAGGACGAAATGAAAGAAAAGGCCCAAATATTTCTTTCTTACCTGGCATATGAACAGCATACTTTCTGTTAAAGAGCTGTGGATATCGGCTCCACCTCCTACAAGTGTTACTGAAATCCTTGGATAAGGCAGGCCATAGTATGCACTACAATGAACAAGTGCACTCTAAGGTAAATATGCGCGAACTGCAGGAGAGACAGGAAAGAGACGAAGGTACAGACAAATGGATCTTTGGAAATACTTAAATAATGTAGGGAAATATTCTTATTTTTATACTAAGAGTGAAGTAGCTTGTATAAGGAAAGTTGATCAATATTTGACTAGTAGCATGAGTTATCAGGCTTCATGGAAGAGTACTGCTGGTGTGATGTTTAGTAACCACACTATAGAATGGATCAAAGGCATACATGCAGTTGCTTTCAAAAGGGTGATGGTAACTGGATGGTTGAGATGGGATCTTTGACTTAATGATAGATGTGAGGCAAAGATGTCCCTTAATCTCACTATTGTGAATTTAGTTACTCGTTGAGTCTTTGATTTCCTATGTGATGCAGCCCATGTTCAAAGGGGAAACAGAGCCTGCCCTAGTGCTCACAGGGTGGAAGGCACAGAAACCAGCACAGAATGAGACCCCAACCTATCACACAATGTAGTCATACACACACACACACACATATATGCACACATACTCAGTCACTCATTTAGTTACACCATGCACAACTACAGACAATGTATAGGATTCCTAATTCATCTCTGATATTTCTGTGTGATGTAAGAGGAAACCGGAGCACTTGCACTTGCACAATGAAGAGTTACAGATTCTGCAGTGAGGTATCCCAATGTAGAACGAAGGTGGAGAAACAAGTACTGAGAGGAAACATTAACCACTGTGTTATCCCATTACTGTATACATCTAACACAAATAGACTTATAAAGGAAGTACCAGATGAAAACAATGACTGAGGAGGTGGATAGGAGCAGAAAGAAGCTGTGACAGAGTGTATCAGTACAGGGATAATGTGTATGTGTGCTTGTAAAAAAATGCAAATGTCCAAAAGTGTTTGGTTCCTGTACTAACTAGATATGAGAAGGACAGCAAAGCTGAAACAATCGAGTTATTTATGTTGGGAAGGAAGGGAGGAAGGACAACAAAAATCCCCTATCATTAGAAAAAAAGAAAATATTTTAGAACAATTTGTTGAAGGAAACAAGTGGAAAGAGAAATGATGTGTTAATTATTTTAGAGGAAATTATCAAAAATTGGGAGGTAAACAAAATGGAAAATTGTAGAAAAGCTTGAATGGCAATAGCTTGCATGTTTGTTTTCATTATTTTATTTAAATTTGTTATCCAGGTAAGTGCACTGGAAAAGTGACCATTTGCAGCACTTCCTGAGTCTAGGTTAAAATGATATTTACTTGAGTAAACAGTCAGCGATTGCACATATAGACTTTACAACAAACGATATACGAGATATAGTAAAATTATACAACATGGAGGTAAAACAGTACAGAAAATTATAAAATACAAAAAGGTGAGACAATAGAGTTGATTGTAAAAGGAGGTTAAGTATGACCGTCCTTTTTGCTCCTTGAGTAATGAGGCAAGGTCTAAGGGGTACTGGCAAGGTGTAAATAGCCACAGGGTGCAGTTGCCTTGTAGTTTCTATTTTTCTATGACTGAATGAAGTACAAATGAATAAAACTCTAGTACCACATTCACTGTCGGGAATAACTTGGTAATTAATTCAAGATTGCCACAGTACATCCCGATTACATCAGCAAAGAACAGTTTAAGGGTTGTATATGACTGAAATGCAAATGGGGACGGACTGAATTAAACAACAAGTAAGGAGACTGGGAGAGAAATGCAGTGGCAAAAGTAGGGTGAAATGAGTTTATAAAAGTGGGAAGCATAAGTGGATTGCACAGGTAGCTGAAAACAATATAAAGAGCTTAGCTTCATGGAAGTTTGAGGCCTGTGTAGGGGGATAAGGCTGGCCGGTGTCAGTAAAGCAAGTACCACAGTTATTTTATGATGGAAGAACACAGAGTTTCAGCTCTCAGGTATCTGTCAGGAAGTGAGAGTCACTAAGTGCAATTTAACATTTTTAAAGTTAGACAAGACAAAAGAAATGTTACTCAGACAGAGATAGGCAGCCAGCTGATTTTATGTAAGCTGATACAATGGTATTCTTTGTTAGAGGAAAGGAACAAGGAAGCAGTGCATTTTGTTCAAGATGGTCTGCAATACTTTTGTGTTGGGTAGTGAGTTTAAGGCTGTTAGGGTTAGTCTAGACTCTAACCTTGGAATAAGCACTCCTTTGGCTAAGGCTTTCAAGTAGTCAATGGTTAGATGGTTATAGAGAGTGTAACAAGTCCTAAGTTGTTTGAGAATTTTGTCAACTAATTAATCAGTTTGACAGAAGACGTTTAGTGAGAGATCAAGGTGTAGTCCTAGGTAATGAAATGCGGATCGCTATGGAGCCTTGTTATTGTCAGGATTACATTTTTAGGGTTTGCCAAAGAACATAATACCAGATTTTGTGGGGTTTAACTGAAGTTTGTTGATGATAAAGTAGGCACTGATTAAATTATAGTCATCTTGTAGTTTTGTTTCCAGGTATTTCATGGAAATGGGTGAGTTTTACAGTATGATGTCATCCACATAGAGTACTATGGCGCTGGAAGGGAAGGTATTGGTAATATCACCAATGAAGACAGAGAAAACAGTACAGGCCCATATCCAGATTGTTGTGGGACACCTGATGAAAATTAACCAGTAGTGGAACATTGAATGGCATTTAGTGTGGTGAAGGGCTTGTTAGTTATGTAATTGTAGAGCCAGTTTATAACACAGTCACCAAAGTCTAGATTTTGAAGTTTGTTTATAACCATCTTGTGATCAGCTCCCACAGATATTCATTTCAAATATATGAATATACCTGCTCCAATATTCTTGTTCTCCAAAACGCTCATAAAGGTGATATGATCTTAGTCATGCTGAGGGTCTGTGAGGATCCTCGATTTGTTGCTAAGGTCGATTAATTATCTGTATATCAGCTTCTCAGGTTTGTTACTGGACACAGGATAGAGATGAGCCTTAAGTCTTGAGGTTCTGAAGATGAATCTTAAGTGCGATAATGAGGGCAGGTTTAAGATTTCTTGGAATAATATCACTTGGGAGGAAAAGGTTGGAAATCTATGCAAGAGATATGGCTATGAAGTTAGCATCACACTTCAGAAAGTATGGGCACAGTGCATTTGGAAATGGTTCTTTAACTGCTTTGACTGTAAAATGAGTGAAATGAAGGTGGTAGTAGTTCAGGTATTTGAGCTGGGTAGATGATTAGCACGGGTATGAAAAAAGAAGCAATATTTCTGTATGGCTGAGCGGGAGAAGCAACTTTTCATTGTAAGATTGGGAGGGTTTGACAACTAATTTGGTGGGATAGGGGAAAGGAGGAGTAGCTGACAGTGAATCATTTGAGATGAAGTTTTTAAATAAGTTGTTACCTGTATTAGTATTTATAGGGATGGTGTGCAATCTTCCAGAAGAAATAAAAGTAAAATTAATGAGGATTTTTATACTCCTACAGAATAACTGCACAACACTGATGAAGTATAATGTTTGTCAGATTTTTTTTTTTTGCTTAGCAGTAAAAGTCCAAAGTCCAACAATGACTTTTGCTAAACATGTAATTTGTGGATATGTAGGTGTAAAATACAATAGTACAGGTTATAGGAATACTTGCGCTGGAAAGCACATGACAGACAAAAGATAGGTAGATTTAGCCTCTGAAAAGATTAAGCTGCGAAAAATATGTAGAAGTAATGCTACCTCTCAACTGTACAGATTTTTTGCAGACTGTCCAGATTTTTGTCTCATATTTTTGGTCCATTTTTTTCATAAGATTGTGGTTTTCTAGCAAATCACTGAAGATACAAGTCAAACATATTCACAGACATTTGAATTTCAGACTTCACACCATTTACAAAATTCATGCTAGTGCAAAACGTGTTATTCTATCTACTTTCTAAGTTTGTAAGAGCAATATTTAAAAATTGTCCCATTCTGTCATGAATTTTAGGCCATCACCACCCACACCCCCCTCTACTTATACAGTATATATTCAGAATTTATATATTTTTATTTATTTGTATATATTTACCTTGTTCCCTCTGCACAGCATGATTACTCCCCCAGACCTTTTAAAATAAACAAAACTGCAGACTGAAAAGATGCAATTTAAGATCAAACAGGTGGACTCTCTTTGCCCTAAACTGATCGGGAACCCTTTCGAAGTCTGGGTACACCAATGTCATCAGGTCTGCGGAGTGCCTTAGGTTGGTCATATATTTATGGATGTATCTCCTAATCCTTTCTGTAGCACTGTGAGCTTTAGCATGATGCTGTATACGCCTGCTTATCGTTGATGACCATGCAGCTGATAAATAAAATACATTGATGACAACTCCTTGTTATCTATGTGATTCAAATCATGCTTCCCTAAGTGAATGATGACAGTGTCAGATTTGCCAAATTCATGCTTCAACTGTAAAACAAAAATGGATAAAGCTGATCTCAGGTCATATCTTTCAAGCCCTTGCAATCAGTTTCCATCTCCCACTTTCTAGCCGTTTACTACCAGGGTAGAGATTTGCTCATATTTGGACCAGTAGAAAAAAGAATGACCAATGAGAAAACATGTTCTTGTGATCTGAAGTGAAAAGAAGAGAATGGTTGATGAATTTCATACTTAAATCTCCGTACCTAGTCTAGTTGCTCATTCAAAATACCTTACACGCCCCTTCAGAAGGCCCTTGATGACCACCTGCTTGTCCATTTAATGTTTCCTACAGATGCACCTTCCTCTCTCAAATCCCCATTGTAAAGTAGTAAAACAGAGAACAAAGGATTAGTCCAAGTCACTCTAGCTACCAGATCTAGGTGACTTTATCTCTGATGGCCGACCTGTGGGAGGAATAAAGACACCTTGTTGAGATTTCAGATAGTGTACTCAGTTATGCAGGTAGATGGACAAGTGTTCTTAAAGTAGCAAAGCAACTAGATTCAATTCTAATCCTTTTCAAAGCTATTCTTAATATTGTCTCAAGCTGCTTCTTTCACCCTCCCTCATTGTAAGCACAACATACATTAGGTTTGAAGAGATGTATTGGTGTTCAGCACCTTTAAAAAGTGTATCCATCTAAAAGGGTCATTTAAACTCTTGCCACTATGTGACTTATACCTTGCTTGCTCTTTCCCAGCTGATTTGCCTTAGAAGTCTTAATTCATATGAGCAAAGTGTCATCTGTGATAATGGCTTCTCCCTGTGGTAGTGGCTGGGCATTCCCTAATCCCTCCCCATCCAGTATCTCACCAGCTTAAAAGGCTGAATATTATGGTACCGGCAGTAGAGCTGCAATAGTAAAGAGTATAATCCTGACAAACCACAAAGGATTCCTGTAGTAGCCAAGGCAAAAGGGCCTTGCTCAAAGGGTGCCTCCAATTCCCCTTTGCCTTACAACTATATCCAGTCTGTAAGCACTCTCACTTGTGTTATTAATGAAGTCCACTGAGCCTTTTGTTTGAAAAGTGAATCTTAAGGCAGTCACAAGCCCTCAAACTGATCTTACTGCTTCCATATGTATAGAGGATATGTCTTCATCAAGAACACAGACCATTTCCTTTCTTGCACTGACAAACACTGCACAGAGGAGCAGAATGCCCTGTAATCCCCATCAGATGTTTGCCTTGTGCTCGGTGCCCACAACTTGCTTTGTAACAGTTCTGCATCTTATTTTTAAGTTTCCATAATTCCTATGGTACCTGTATTGGTGCCTGTTCCAACTCCAGTAGCAGTTGTCAAATCCTGAGCATCTGACAGTGAGAAAGGCTGTCAGTGACCACATTACTTTTACCTGGCCCGTAGCAGGCTGAAAATGAAAGGTAAATCTTGGGACTTTGCAGCACCAATCTGCTAAGTAACTTATGCATCTTGACTTGATTTAGCTGCTGTTTTTTCAGTGCAACCACCACTGATTGATTTCCTGACTGGAATATTATGTTTTGTTTCATACCTCTTAAGCCCACACCATTGTAGCTGTTCCAAACAGGCATAAGTTCTAGAAACATGATATCTCTGCAAATGTCCGTACCCCTCCATGCCGCCCGCCCCTGGCCATGCT
The DNA here is from genome assembly GCF_019279795.1 of Protopterus annectens. Classification (NCBI taxonomy): domain Eukaryota; kingdom Metazoa; phylum Chordata; order Ceratodontiformes; family Protopteridae; genus Protopterus; species Protopterus annectens. The sequence continues at coordinate 1,058,820,416 of NC_056743.1, forward strand.
GCAGAGAACCAATTCCTTATCAAAGAACCACCCATGCCTGCAGATCCTAATGACTCAATGTGCAACTCTGGGTCCATTTGGTCACTTAGTCCTCCTGTTGAAATATAACCCATTATACTGCCACAGAATGGGGCCCTAAATAGGGCCCCAGTATTTAGCTCACCTGTTCAGTGGCTCATACACAGTGATGCTCCTGCTTGCTTCTTCTCAATTTTTGTTAGCACCTATATAAATGATCTCTGCACCACCGCTCTGCATGCAAAATTAAGGAGACCTAATGCTGACATGGCTTTGCCTGCCCTAACTTTTCCTTACCACCTTTTATTTATAGGTTCATAGGTAAATAATTGAAGCCCTAGGCTGGCTGCCCTTGCAGGCCATTTTGAGTCTAGCCAGTTTCCTTTTTGGTGCTGTAATTAAACCTATGCCAGCTGGTGTTAGATTGGCCTTCCCAATCCCGTGGTTGATAATTATATATTACCCTTTAGTGAGAATAACTTGGATCGTACCATAGTTAATTAGAAGGTTCTCATGTGGGATAAAGCATTTATGAGCAGCCCTTGTGCATTAGTAGTACAGGTGTCAGTCTTGGGATAAACTTTCTGTTTCCTATCCATATATACAAGTTGTGCTTGAATATGGATTGGAATGAACTTTGTTTTACATGGATAGGGAGTCCGTTCCAGAGCAGTAGTATCCTCTGTGAGATGTACATGTTCCTCCAGAGCATTCTGGTGATGTTCTTCATTCCACATTGCTGCAGTCCTAACTATTGGGTAGTCCGCTGTCCAGTCGGCCCGAATACCAAAGTATATGGCTGACGTCGGTCAGGGCGCATTAGACTGACGTCAGTACGTCAGGGTACTAATGCGCATGACCGACGTCATATCCTCAGTCTTTTTTGCCGCATGGTCCGATGCAGAAGCAATTTTGCGAGTGCAGGTTGGCGTTCTGAAAGTTTCTGAAGTCAGAGTTTCAGACCGAATCAAAGTTGGCTAAGTACCCGTTGGGGAATATTTTGTTTTTTCTTGCCTCAGTATTTAACCGGATGTCAGAAAAAGTGAATAACTGTATTTCTTGTGGGAAACAGATACCTCATAGGGATTACCATACTTTGTGTATACCTTGTTTAGGGCCTGAGCACGACGTTGTTGGATGCCGCTCTTGTGCTAGATTTAACAAACGCACTATTAAGAGAAGGTTAGACTGTGCCAGGTTAGTGTTTGGGAAGCGTTGTAATTATAAAATGCCGTCGGATGCTCCGACGCCGGCTTCGCTAAAACGCAAAGATAAAGCAGCAAAGCCTAGGGTGGAGGAACCGACAGTCCCAGACGTCGGTTCTTTGGAAGGCTCAGTGGAGCCGGAGGTTTTGCCAGGTGTTTCTTTGGAGTCTCAGGGAGAGACTTTACTGTTACAGGATGTATCCTCTCAGGAAGTAGGCCAGGCTGAGGGGGCTTCTCAGGTGGCTGTTCTTCCCTCTCTTCCTAAGGTGGTTAGAGCCTCCCCTTCAGTTTCCAAAGCTTCTTTGAGGGGCAGGCCAAATTTAGCTTCTGTGGGGGTTTCTCCTACTGCTTCAGGATCTTTGCCTAAGAAACATATGCTTAAAATGGCAGAGGATTTGATTACTATGATTAGGGGTTCTATGCCCCCTCCTGATAAGAGGCCTAGGGTGGAACCTGAGTTTGAGAGTTTTGAGCAATGCTCGGAGGCTTCGGAGTCTTCGGCTGAAGACTTGCAGGAGTTCCCTCCTTATTCTGATTCTGATGTGGATGATTCTACTCCTTCTGCTTCTCCTCCTGAGGATTTTTCATTTTCAGAGACTCTGCATTCCATGAGGGAGCATTTTAAATGGGAAGGTCAAGATTTCTCTGATTCTAGGAAAAGGCTTAGGGAATTCTTGATTTTACCCCAGCATAGGCCTTTAGCTATACCTCCTGTTTTGAATGTGGTGGAAGATGTGTTTGCAGAGGCTTCGCTGAATCCTGATTCTTTGCCTCCTGCCCCAGTTAAACCGGATAGGTATTATAGGGTGCCTGAAGCTCATAAGTATCTTTTTAAGAGTCCTAGGGCAGACCCTGAAACTGTCTCTCAGGGGCCTAAAGGTGTGAAGGCCTCAGTTGTTAAAAATCCTGTCCCTCCTGATAAAGAGGCAAGGGCTTTGGATAGATGGGGAAAGAAAGTGTATACTTCTTCCACTTTAGCCATGAGGGCGTTAAATTGTCAGTTTCACATGTTAAAATATCAGAATTATCTTCTTTCACAGTTGAAATCTAAGGTGGATGCTCTGGCTGAAGGTATTGAGTGTAAAGAGTTGCAGGATTTGGTTCATGTGTCTGAACAGGTGGGTAAACATTCCTTGCAGTGTGGTTTTGATGCTGTGCAGGCCTCCTCCAGGGTGGCTGCCACTGGTTCTGTTCTTCGTAGGCACGCCTGGCTGAGAGATCAGAATTTAGCTGAGCATGTTAAGACAAGGATTTTGGATGCTCCTTTACAGTCTGATGTGTTGTTTGGTTCGCCTGTGGAAGCAGTTTTGAAGAAAATGGAGGACAAGGCTAAGTCTATGCAAACTGTTAAAGATTTTTTGCAGGTGCAGCCTCCAAAGTTTAGTAGAAATTGGCCTACTAAGGGATGGACTTATCCTGCTTATGATTCCCAGTCTAGGGGTAGGTCTAGACGTGGTAGGGGCAGAGCTCAGGGTTCTTTTAGGCCTAGGACAGGGAGTTCCCCTGCTCAGACTTGGTGAGGGCAGGGGTCAGTCCTTCGTAAGCAGACCCAATGACCTGCCTTTTCAGCTGCCAGTGCGTTCTCGCCTGGCAGCACCTTTGGGAGGAAGGCTGTCTCTTTTCAAAGAAAATTGGGATTTAATTACCCAAGACAGATGGGTTCTGGATATTATTCACCACGGTTACAGGTTTTATTTCCATACCTTGCCTCCTTTCAAAGGCATGCCAGACATTCCTCCTCCTCAAAGAACAGAGGCTCACAAGCAAATTTCTCTGTTGCTCCAAATAGGGGCCATTCAGTCAGTTCCTGTGCCGGAAAGGGGCCTAGGATTTTATTCTCGCCTGTTCCTAGTACCAAAGAAGGGGAACACGTGGAGACCAATTCTGGATTTATCTATTCTCAACACTTATCTGGACATTCCCAAGTTCAAAATGTTGACGTTACAACAGCTTTTACCTCTGCTGGGCAAAGATCACTGGATGGTAACTTTAGATCTCAAGGAAGCTTACCTTCATGTGCCAATAAGACTACGTTGCAGGAAGTATCTGCGGTTCGAGCTGGAAATTCTCATTATCAGTTCTCTGCATTGCCCTTTGGCTTATCTACTGCCCAGAGTATTCACAAAGGTTCTGGCTCCAGTGATAGCTTACTTCAGGCTAAAAGGAATTCAAATCTATCCTTACTTGGACGACTGCCTGATTCTGGCTCAAGAAAAGGAAGATCTTCTACAGCATCTGGAATATGTCATAGCAGTGCTAAGATGCCTAGGGTATTCTGTGAACGAAATAAAGTCCAGTCTAGTACCCTCTCAAGACATGTGCTTTCTGGGTGTGAGACTGAATACAGCAGCCCAGATGGCCTTTTTAACCCCGGACAAACAAAAGAATCTTTCCAGTTACTTCCATCATCTATCTCTTCAGTCCGGGCTGACTGCAAGGACAGTCCTTCAAGCCTTAGGGTTCATGGCATCTTGTATTCTGGTGCTTCCCAATGCCAAACTGCATATGAGGAAGCTACAATGGTATCTCAAAAATCTGTGGACACAGCACTGCCAGGATTTGGACACTGTCATTCAAATAATACCTTGCATTCAAAAGGAATTTTTGTGGTGGGCTCAGGAATGTCACCTAAACAAGGGACTCTCTGTGACCCGGCCAGAGGCAAGTCAGATTCTAACGACAGATGCCTCAGATATTGCTTGGGAGCTCATCTAAATGGAAAGTGGATACAAGACAAGTGGCCTGCCAGACTACAGCATCTACATATCAACATGAAAGAGATGTTAGCAGTTCAGTTTGCATTAATTGCTTTCAAGGAGTTACTTCTTCCAGGGCAGGTGTTGATTCTAACAGACAACACAACTGTCATGTGGTACATCAACAAACAAGGGGGAACTCATTCTTACCCATTGTGCAGACAAGCAATGATTTTATGGGAGACTGCGCTCAGTCTGCAACTAACTCTTCAGGCAAGGTTTCTGCCGGGAGCACAGAACTCCTTAGCAGATGTATTAAGCAGACAAATCATGGATCCCCACGATTGGAAACTGGATCTTCATGTATTTCAAAATTGACAGTGTCATGGGGAACTCCAGACATAGATCTGTTCGCTTCTCCACTAAACCACCAGCTGCCAAAGTTTTGCGAAGGGATTTCATCACACAGCTTGGAAAGTGGATGCTCTTTCTTTCAGTTGGAAAAATCTTCATGTGTATGCTTTTCCACCTCTGCCTCTTCTTCCAAAGGTGCTTCTAAAGGTCAGACAAGACAAGCCAAGGATGATTTTAATAGCTCCAGATTGGCCTCGGCAGCACTGGTACCCATTACTGAGGAGTCTGGTAAGGAAGCCTCCATGGCCTTTACCCTTGATTCCACACCTGTTGTCTCAGAGGGAAGGTCATCTGCTCAATGTCAAGCTTCACTCTCTGCATCTAACAGCCTGGCATATTCTGTTTTGAAAGACAGCAGGTCTCAGCTTCCTCAACAAGTTTTAAATGTGATTATGGAAGCCAGAAGACCTAGTACAAGGAAAGTGTACGCAGAAAAATGGAAGAGATTTTTATTTTGGAGTGCAGCAAACAATTTGGAGATTTCTGAGCCAAATTTGAGTGTGGCTCTTCAATATCTTACTGAGTTACTGGACAAAGGTTTGTCTTTCTCTTCCATTAAGATTCATGCTGCAGCAATTTCAGCTCACTATGATTGTGACCCACCATTGTTTTCGCATCCTTTGTTCAAGCAATTTCTTAGAGGGGCAAAGAATATAAGACCCCCACGTAGAGCTCCTACTCCTGCTTGGGATCTCAATTTTGTGTTGGAGAAACTTACTCTACAACCTTTTGAGCCTGCGGCTACTGCTGAATTGAAATACTTGTCATGGAAGACTGCTTTTTTGTTGGCCATTACTTCTGCAAGAAGGGTTTCTGAGTTGCAGGCCCTTATGGCAGTGGAGCCTTTTTTGATTTTTCATAAGGATAGGGTATCTTTACGTACTAATCCTTCCTTTATGCCTAAGGTGGTTTCTAGTGTGGCTTTAAACCAAACTATTCATTTGCCTACCTTTTATGCAGATCCCCAAAATAAAGGGGAAAAGATTTTGCACACTTTAGATGTACACAGGCTATTGCGTTATTATTTGAGCAGGACTAAGGATTTTAGGCAGTCTCAGCAGTTGTTTGTTTCTTTTGCTTTGAGTTCAAAGGGCAAGCCTGTGTCGAAGCAAACTATTTCTAGGTGGATTGGGTGTTGCATTACTTTTTGTTATTCCCATCATGGCAAGGAGATTCCAGCTGGGATTAGGCCTCATTCCACTAGGGCTACTGCCACTTCTACAGCATTTCTAAGGGGGGTGGCAACTAAGGATATTTTGGAGGCAGCTACTTGGAGTTCAGTGCATACTTTCACTAAGCATTATCACCTTCCTCTCTACTCTAAGTCTAGGGCTGGTTTTGCCACAGCTATTTTGCAAGGCATGTTGTCAGTTCCTGCTTCCTTATGATTTGCCAGCCTCCCTTACCTCTGCTTTGGGATTCTACCCAATAGTTAGGACTGCAGCAATGTGGAATGAAGAACATAGTACAGTTTTGTACCTACCATAAATGTAGATGTTCGAGGATCCACATTGCTGCAGTCCAATTTACCCTCCCTCCTTCCCTCTGTGTTTAGGGGTGGTTGTGTAGGTGAGGTTATATTCTGCTAATTGTGTATATATTGTACATATATTTTTTGGTGCAGGTATTTTGGGAGTTTTTTGGTTTTTGGCCTTATCTTTTCAGGGTCTTCTGACATCTGGGGCAAGAAAAGACTGAGGATATGACGTCGGTCATGCGCATTAGTACCCTGACGTACTGACGTCAGTCTAATGCGCCCTGACCGACGTCAGCCATATACTTTGGTATTCGGGCCGACTGGACAGCGGACTACCCAATAGTTAGGACTGCAGCAATGTGGATCCTCGAACATCTACATTTATGGTAGGTACAAAACTGTACTATTTGCAGCGAAGGTTTAGATCACTGGATTGAGTATTTCTGATACCATATGACTTGCTGATGTGCAATAAGCCCATCAATACTGGGTCGGGGACGACTTGTATACCAATACAGGTCACCTTTAAAAGTCTGTAGAACAGTGAGTATAGTAATAGGGGTTTGAGTTGGTCCATGTAGGACATATTGTTTGGACCTTGTATACTTTTAGAAAAGTATGACTGTGGGCATTCCTGTTGTTGTGTGTGTTTGGACAAATGCATGCCAAAGAGGGCATTATACTTCCTTACTTAGACTAATGAGGGCTAAGTAAAGTGGGGCAATGGTATCCCTAGATTTAAACACAACTCCTTTATTTATAAACTGTGCAATGTAGAAGGACTGTCTAATGACACTGGACACATATTAGTCAAACAGGTCACTGTGTTCTCGTAAGTCCCCATATACGAAACAACTGGGTCAACTCTTAGTGGCATATTGCCAGTGTGGTAGTTCCCAGATGTAGACAACTTCACAAAGGATACAGTAATGCATTTCAGGCATTTGGTTTCAGTCCATGATTCTGAAATCAGTTATTTGTATGGGAAGAATCATCCTGCAGGATGGCTAAGTCATTTGGGGGTTCAATAACTACATCTAGCTTGCAGTCATGTGCAGATTTAGTCAGTCGGTCAGAGCCCTTTGGCTCCTTCAGAAAAGTAGATGCCAAACAGGAGAGCTGTGTTACTTTGTATGCAGTTCTCTCAACTTGTTTTCGGGAAGAAAAAAAATGTTTGTTCCACCTCATTAGTTTCCATTTCATCATGTCTGTTTCATTTAACTACCTAATGATTAACTGGGGAACCTACACCACCAACATAGGATATGTTAAAAAAAATTCTTATAAACCAGAATAAAGTAAAATATTCACAAAGGCACCAAAGTTCACTTCAAACAGAATCCACAGGAACCACCAAGGATCGAATATGTTAAAAAAAAAATTCTTAGGTTTAATATATGAAAACTCCCTGGGTCAGACTGGGAAAGACACATTTGTCCACATTATTCGTGACATAAATCAGTGGTGATCTAAAAGATAGTACTGTTTTATAAATGCATGCATGAAAAAAATAACTAATTCATGCATGGATGAGGCAGAGGTAGGGAAGTTCATCTGCAGACCTGGTGGAAAATAAAGTTATTATCTGGTATCGTTACCAATGTTTTTGTTTTTGCCCGTTTCACGTGACATATATTTACTAGAAGAATTCACTACTCGAATAGACAAACAGTGGTGACTTGGTATAGATCGACCACATGTTTTACTCATTTCATTTGTTTTAGCTGGAAAGTGTGACCTGACTTGCGATAAAGTGGTTTCTACACCCAGTATTCTACTGCTGGAACAAACTGTTGTCATCCTCCATTTCCAGCAGTTTTACACTTTTTTTTCATTCCTAGCAAGTATGTCTTGTCCAACCTCTGCTGAAATTTCAATATCTTAGGCATACCTCTCAACCTCTTAGAGCAAGAAGCCTGGACAAAGCCTAAAATAATCTGGGGACACAGGCCCAAAGATATTGGCAGAGTTTAAATATTTCTCTTAGAAAATTGCTAGAATAACAGGATTTGAGCTAGCATGCATTTTTTGAAGGATCTAAAGCCTGACACTCAAATGTCTGTCATTATTTAGTGTTTTCCAGAAGAATACAGATTTTATAAGGAACAGACCTAAAATATGAGGCAAAAATCTGGATATTCTGTGAAAATCTGGATAGTTGAGAGGTATGATCTCGGGGGAAACACTCCTTGTCATGTGACTCGTGTGCATGTTACTGTCACTGCTCACATCCACTCGCCTCTGCAACTGTCAACATTTATCCTTCGTCGACTAAGTGCCATCCCTGCCAGACACCGGTGCTGTATCTCAGAGACGGCAAGGATGAGAGCTCTGTCTTACTGCTTGCATCTCATAGATAGGGAGTGGATCAGTGTTCAGTCTGTTATTTTGACTGTGGCTTACAGAGATGGGAGTATTGAGGCAGAAAGAAAAATGAGGCACGTCAGCCCTTTATTCTGAAATTACTTAGTCTGTGGAATGAGTACATTTTGTTACCCTGACTTTCATAGAAGCCTGGATAATGATCATTGCTCTACCTTTCAACTACTGTTTAAATGTGGACCACCGTTTACTGTGATTGTTACGTTTGTCAGACTGGGAGGGTGGATTTTTTTCTGTAGGTCAAAGCCGATTGTACAGGTACAGCTCACAAACTGAAATGAGTGCAGCCAGTACTTGTTCTATTTCACAGACAGACCACTGTCATATCCACTGCTGTGGCCAAGTCACAGACAGGGGTCGAAGCAAACCTTCTGAATCTGCAGTGTCCCCTCAGATTGCTTCATCAGATGAGCAACATGTGTTGGTTAAGTATGTTGCTCTGTACCATTACATTCTATTTGTTGGATGACAGAAGGAGATACTTTTTTATTTTTTTATTTTTTTTTTTAGTTTGCCTTTTAAGCCGTATTGGAATTCAGTCAGTGGCCTATAAAGTACTCCCTGTAATAAGAATGCATATTATTGAAAACATTGGGTGTAGGAGACATAATCCCTGAGGTACATTTGAACTTATTGCTCTGTGTTATAAAGTGTTACAAGGTAACCAATTAATTAGTTCTGTGCCACAGGCTGGACAGTACAATTTATTATTTTGTGTTAGGATTCAGCTTTGTGTTCTTAATCTCATATACTGGGTATGCAGCTGATTGTTGTAACTGTTACATTTCATAAGCCAATCAATTATTTTAGGTATATACAGTAAACAGAAGATGGACTGTAGTGTTCTGCATCATCCGTGTCCTTCAGAGGGCATGTGTGGAAAAAATATCATTCAGAGTGTGGCTTGGAATATAGACTTTCTTGATTTAAATGCAACTCCCACAGTAGGATATAATATGTTGTTCTGCTAGCCTTACTGACTATGCAAAACATTTTTTTTCCTGAACACTTGCCCTAGTCTTGATCCATGTTTAGTGACCACTGCTCTGTCATTCTTTATTTTTGTTTTTTTTTTGCAGGTGTGCTGGCCGTCTGGTGTCTAGTGGCTCACATTATGTATGTTCAGGACTACTGGAGGACATGGCTGAAGGGTCTGCGTTTTTTCCTCGTCATCGGCCTTGTATTTGCTGTATTAGCACTTGTGGGCTTCATCACGTTTCTGAGTCTTGCCATCACAAAACACCAGCGTGAGTAAACCAGCAAAATATTGTTTAAATGTTTAGCAGTATTACACATCAGAAGGATGGCAGAATGCAGGTAAAGATAGGGCTGCATGACAATATGTATAGCTAAAGCAGGGAGAAGAAGATGGCTGCCCATAGCACAGGCTGTCAGAGGTGTAACTGAATAATGATCGTCACTGCCCAAGTGGTGTACCGACATTTCATTTTGGCATTGATGAAGCTGGAATTCATTCATTCACGCCATGTAAACATTTAAACACTCATGCATATTGGTGTTTTCAGGGATATCAGTTAACCTAGCTGCTGCTCTGCATGAATAAATACCTCACATACCACACCGTACTGTCTTTCCCATAAGTGTCCTATTGTTCTAATACTTCTACGAGATGTGAAGAGACTCATTTTAGAATATTCTTCATCTTTGGCTTACTTGTACCCCATCATCCTCCTGTGTACAATTTTTTCACCTCTACATTTTCAGGCAGTCCTCTGCAGCACTGATTGTCTTTTAATGCATATGCACATGCATGTGAACACTTGTGCACATATAGAGCACACCAGACTACATGCAATGTCCTCTTCATCCTAAAAATGCATTGTCTACACTGGTGTCTGTAGATAAGCACATGCATGTGAACACCTGTACACATGTATAGAGCCCATCAGACTACATGCAATGTTCTCCTTACTCCAGACATGTATTCTCATATACACTAGTATATATAGATAACAAGCACGTGAGCACTTGTAAACATATGGAGCACACCATACTACAGCCAATGTCCTCCTTATCCCAGATATGCATTCTATAGGATCCGTATTATTACCTCAGCTTTCCAGAAGATCGAGCATCGCAACATCAAGACAACAAGATCGAAAGTGCAAGTGTCCAAACCCACAGAAATCCAAAACTCAAGACATTAAATTCACACTATGCAACAGAATATGTCTCAGTAATAGATGCTGCACATAAAATATATTCCACACCTGTGAGCAGCAGTACATAAGTGCGTGTTTTCCTTTTGCAGAAGTCCAACAGTAAAGCCCCGTATTACTGCAAATAGTGTAAATAAACTCCATAAACGCATGCTCAGGTTCTTCCATATGAAGTGCCCATACAAAAAATTGTGCAGACTTAAATAACCAGGAGATGTTAAGTGCCCATGTCTCCATGTCTGGAACAGCAGAATACTGTAGTAACATTACATCCTGGGTAAGACAGCTACAAAGGTTAGAAATTCTTCCACTGTACACTTTTCTTTATTTTCAAAACTTTCCTAAAACATGTATGACATTGAGCAAGTTGTCATTCCTTCAGTGAAGATAGGCAGCCAGTAGTCGTCCAGTATCCTGCTTCATCAACATGATTCTGTTCACATACCAGCACAGACATGACAGATGCTAGGTCTGAAATATGGCGACCTAAGAGGCATCTCATTCACCTGTGCCAGGCTTCCAAAGAATTCTGTGTTCTAGGAATACTTAACCTATTTCAGGTTTATTCAACTCTTTCCAATTTCTTTTTGAAATATTTCAGAGTGGCAGAAACCTAGCAGATGCATTCGTTTCTGTGGAAAACTTTTTAGGTTTCCACAATGCATAATAATCTGTAAAATAACATACTAGCTCATTTCGTTCCACGGGAAACTGATATCGTACTTTGTTAAATAGTGGCAGCACATCACTCTCTTCCACAAATGCTAATGCAAGAAGTTTCTTAATGAGTAATTGAATTTGTACAATCTTTCAAACAGTAATGCCATCCCCAGAGACTGTATCTTTTGCCAACGACAGCCTTTGGAGATAGCACTGATGTCCTTCATGGATGCATCTGCAGTCATAACAACAGGGTTGTCCTGTCGTCAGGCAGCCCTTCGGTCGGCCGGATTCCAAAGTCCGGGTCCGGCTTCGGCTGATGTCGCACTTCACCCGACGTCATCTCTGTTGGTCTTCGGGTATAAAGGCATCAGCCGACGCCATTTTCCTCAGTCTTTCTTGCCGCGTGGCGCCCGAAGCAGAAGCTGTTCGCAAGTGCCGGTCGGTCAGATCCAGAGATTACTACTTCCGAATACTACTTCGAAGACTTCTAAAAGCTAAGTACCCCGTTGGGGACTCTTTCTTGCCTCAGCCGATGTCAGAAAAAGTCAATAACTGTTTAACTTGTTGGAAACAAATATCTCATAAAGATTTCCACTCTTACTGTTTGCCTTGTTTAGGCCCAGACCACGACGTAGCAGCCTGTTCAGCCTGTGCCTCATTCAACCGACGAATGCTTAGGCGTCGGTCGGAGTTTGCTGAACAGTTTTTCGGCTCAGATTTTGCGTACATTATGCCGTCGGATCCTCCGACTACCCAGATTGTTAAAAAACGCAAAGAAAAAGACCGACACTCGCGGTCCACGGTTTCGGCCGAAACCATGGTTAAGCAAACCGCGAGTGTCTCGGTTTCGGCCGAAACCGAGAAAACTGATCAAAGCACAGCTGAATCAATGACTACTACTGAGGCTCCTGCTACCTTACTTGAAACGGCCTCAGAAATCTTACCTACAGTGGTTACTATTGACTTATCAGACACCATCCCTTTGGATGTCTCTACCCCAGCACGTGGTGCTGCTAGGCCTCCTGCAGCCATGTCTATTAAGGCCTTTGCCAGGGCTAAAGCAGCCAAAACTACTAAATCAGTACCTGTTAAGCCCCCCTCTACTAGGCCCACTTCTAGTTCACAAATGCTTACTCTGGCAGAGGATTTAATATCCTTAATTAGGGGATCTCAATCTCACCCAGACAGGGCTTCTCAGCCCCCAGAAAAGAGACCTAGAGCAGAGCCCCCCGAGCCTGTGTCCTCTGATGATTCCGCGGAGGACTCTGATATTACAGACCAGCCAGAGGCTCATTTCTCCAATTATGAAGACTCAGATGCTGAAGAATCCATTCCAGCTGCTTCTCCACCAGAAGAATTCTCCTTTGGGGAAACCTTACATGCCATGCGAGAACAATTCCAATGGCAGGAACAGGATTTCTCAGATTCCAGAAAAAGACTTAGGACTTTTCTGCACCTACCACAACACAGGCCTTTAGCTATACCTCCTGTCCTTTCTGTTGTGGACGATGCATTTAATGATGTCTGCACTGCACCAGATTCCTTACCTCCAGCCCTTGTCAAACCAGACAGATTTTACAGGGTTCCAGACACTCATCACCACTTATACAAGGCCCCACTTGCAGACCCCGAAACCATATCCCAGGGGCCTAAGGCAGCAGCCTCGACCACAGCAAAAAACCCTATTCCTTCTCAAAGGGAAGCCAGGTCTTTAGACAGATGGGGCAAAAAGGTTTACACCTCTGCTACTCTCTCAGCTAGAGCTTTAAATTGTCAGTTTCACATGATACAACCAAGAGTTTATGCTTGATCAGTTAACTAAAAAGCTATCCTCTGATGACTCTATAGATAAGAAATATATATTAGAAATGGTAAATAACATACAACAGGTTAGTAACCATTCCTTCAAATGTGGCTATGATGCACTGGAGGCTTCATTTAGATCAGCCATGACTGGCACAGTGATAAGAAGACATGCATGGCTGAAGGAACAGGTCTTACCGGATCATGTTAAAGCTAAGTTATTAGATGCACCTATGGATAAGGCCAGTTTGTTTGGTACACCTGCCCAGCAGGTAATGAAGAAAATGGAAGAAAAGGCAAAATCTGTACAAACAGTTAAAGATTTCTTGCAGGTTCAACCCCCAAGGTTTAGCAGGAACTGGCCTGCCAAAAATTGGTCCTTTCCTGACTCCACAAGATCCCAAAGGGGCAGGAATAGACGTCCCAGAGGCAGAAATCAATCCAGAGGGGGTGCCTACAGAGGACGACAGTGGCAAGGTAATAACAGAGGCACAGACACAGCCACTGCCACTGCAACAGCACAGTGACTTGATTCTAACCCCGCCTACCAGGGAACAAATAGCAGCACCTTTAGGCGGAAAATTAACCTTATTTTCGAAAAACTGGCACTATATCACAAAAGACAAGTGGATTCTGCAAACCATAGACCAAGGATACCGGTTCCACTTCCACACTTTACCAGTCAAAAGAGGAATGCCAAACCTGCCTCCAAATCAAAAAACAGAAGCTCTACAGCAGATAATGCAACTAACAAAGATGAGAGCTGTGGAAAAAGTGCCAATAACAGAACAAGGCAAAGGATTCTACTCCAGACTATTCCTAGTTCCAAGAAAGGAAAAAAGCTGGAGACCTATTCTCGACCTGTCCATCTTAAATACATACATCATTGTCCCAAAATTCAAAATGCTGACCCTCCAGCAACTTCTTCCCATGCTGGGCAAGGAGTGCTGGCTGGTAACTCTAGATCTCAAGGAGGCATACCTGCACGTCCCCATACGACCAATTTGCGGAAGATACCTCAGATTTCTTGCAGGATCAGAGCACTATCAATTCTCAGCATTGCCCTTTGGCTTATCTACTGTGCCCAGAGTATTCACAAAATGCCTGGCATCAGTAATCGCTCACTGCAGACTTCAGGGAATCCAAATTTATCCATACCTGGACGACTGTCTGCTACAGGGGGACAACAAAAGCAAGCTGGCAACAGATTTACAAAGGGTCATTTACTTGCTACAAGCACTGGGATACACAGTCAATTTACAAAAGTCAAGGCTGATACCATCCCAAACAAGGACATTCTTGGGCGCGGAATTGGACACAGTAAAACAAATGGCATTCCTAACTGCAGAAAAACAAAAAGAACTCCCTCTTTACTTCTTGGCACTAACAAAACAGAACAAGCTAACAGCAAGAAAAGTTCTACAGGCCTTGGGCTTCATGGCATCCTGCATAATCTTGGTTCCACATGCCAGACTACATATGAGAAAACTACAGTGGTACCTAAAGAATTTATGGTCCCAACACAGGCACAGCCTAGAAGCAGAAATTCCTCTAATCCCATGCCTAAAACAGGAGTTCCTATGGTGGGCTCAAGCATGCCAGTCAAATCCAGGCCTACCTTTCCACAACTATCAAGCAAGCCAAACCATCACAACAGACGCCTCAGACCTAGGATGGGGGGCTCACATGCTGGACAAATGCATACAAGGATTGTGGACACAGGACCAGCTCCATTTGCACATCAACCTAAAAGAAATGCTGGCAGTAAAGCTGGCAATCCAAAAATTCAGACCATTCCTCAAAACAGGACATTTGATGATAAGGACAGACAACACCACAGTCATGTGGTACATCAACAAACAGGGAGGCACTCATTCATACCCCTATGCAGAATGACTTTGGACCTTTGGAACCTGGCGCTCAGCTACAACATCCAGTTACAGGCAATGTTCGTACCAGGAAAGGAGAATACTCTAGCAGACATGTTAAGCAGAACCACCTCGGATGCTCACGAATGGATGCTACACCGGACATCTTCAAGGCCATCTCAAAGAAATGGGGAATGCCACAGATAGATCTATTCACTTCCCTCTCAATCACCAGCTCAAAAATTCTGCACAAGGACGTTCCACCCACTTGCATGGAAAGTGGACTCGCTCTCCTTCAGCTGGAAAGGTCTGACAGCATATGCATTCCCACCTCTTCCCTTGATACACAAGGTACTACTAAAAATCAAGGAGGAACGTCCAAGGATAACCCTGATAGCTCCAAACTGGCCAAGACAACACTGGTACCCATTGCTGAGGAGCATGTCTTGGGACAAAATATGGCCAATACCCCTGATGCCTTTGATGTTAACCCAGAACAACTACAGCATCATGCATCCAAACCTAAAAACTTTGCAACTGACTGCATGGAACATCACATAGCAGCAACTAATCCAGAGCTTTCCCAAAGGGTTAAAGACATTATCCTTGAAGCCCGCAGACCTTCAACAAGAAAGAACTATGCAGGAAAATGGAAAAGGTTTGTCATTTGGAGTGCTGAAAGAGGAAAAGATGTGTCCAATATAGACATTGCTAACATTCTGGAGTATTTGGCAGAGCTTCTACATACAGGCCTGTCCTATTCCTCCATCAAGATACATGCATCAGCTATTTCAGCAGAATACAGCTTTGACCCACCTGTCTTTTCACATCCTTTACTCAGGCAATTCCTCAGAGGGATCAAGAATGTAAAACCTCCTAGGAAACCACCATTGCCAGCTTGGGATTTGAACTTTGTGCTGGAAAAGTTGACACTCGCACCTTTTGAACCAGCAGCAACAGCAGACCTGCAGCATCTATCGTGGAAAACTGCTTTCCTACTGGCAATAACCTCAGCAAGAAGGGTTTCTGAGCTTCAGGCCCTAATGGCAGTACAACCCTTCCTAATCTTCCACCAAGATAGAGTGTCCATGAGGACTAATCCTACATTTATGCCTAAGGTGGTATCCAGAGTGTCTTTAAACCAGGCAATCCACCTACCTACCTTCTTCCCAAACCCACAAAACAGAGAGGAAAGAATGCTGCATACCTTGGATGCACATAGACAGCTACGCTACTACCTGGACAGAACAAAAAGTAACAGAAAAACTGACCAGCTGTTTGTAGCCTATGCAACAGGAAGGGAAGGAAAAGCGATTTCCAAACAGACAATCTCCAAATGGATAGGAAATTGCATACGATTCTGTTACTCCTTTCATGGAAAACCAATTCCACAGAACATAAGGCCTCATTCTACAAGGGCAACAGCCACTACCACAGCCTTCTTACGAGGAGTGGCAACCAAGGACATTATTGAGGCGGCTACTTGGACCTCCGTGCATACATTTGCCAAGCATTATAATTTACCTCTGTATTCCAGATCCCGAGCAGGGTTTGCCACTGCTGTACTGCAAGGGATCCTAACCACACCATAATCTATTCTTCCTCCTCCCTTAGTTGGCTATGGTATTCTACCCAGTTGTTATGACTGCAGATGCATCCATGAAGGACATAGTACAGTTTTGTACCTACCATAAATGTAGATGTCCGAACTGGATAGCATCTGCAGTCAGGATTACCCTCCCTCCTTCCCTCTGTGGTACTCCTAGGGTATTTACCCTCCTAATAGCTAGCTGGCGGGGGGAGTCTATTATGGTGTATTTGTTTGTATATATGTACATACATGCTTATTTTTTGTGTTTGCCTTCTATCTTTTTGGAAACATTGGCATTTACCCAAAATTTAGCCTTCCAAGAGGGCAACTGGCATCTGGGGCAAGAAACACTGAGGAAAATGGCGTCGGCTGATGCCTTTATACCCGAAGACCAACAGAGATGACGTCAGGTGAAGTGCGACATCAGCCGAAGCCGGACCCGGACTTTGGAATCCGGCCGACCGAAGGGCTGCCTGACGACAGGACAACCCTGTTGTTATGACTGCAGATGCTATCCAGTTCGGACATCTACATTTATGGTAGGTACAAAACTGTACTTTTATGTTAGTAGTAACACTGTTAATTCTGATGATCTCAGAGTTGTACATCATATACGTTAGAGCAGAAGGCAAATTGTCAGTACTGATTATGTGAGACTCACATCAGCACAGGTAATTATTTGTCTTCATTGATTTTACTGGACATGAAGAAGTAAACCAAAGGTATAATCTTACAAGTGCCGCAATAGTTGGCATCTCTGCTATTTCGCTAGTAATGACAGATGGTAGCATTCGTCTAAAAGGTACCATCCATCTACCAGACAGTAGCTTTACTTAAATCTGTCAGTTTTTGTGTTGTAGAAATTACAAAGTATATGTGTGTCAGTAATGCTATTGTTGACCCTGTTTTCTGTGAGTGTAGCAGCCTTCAGGGTAGACTCACATGCAGTCATATTTTCTATATAACTTCTTGCCCAACACTTTAAATGTTTTTCCTCACTCTGCTTGCTTGCTGCAGTAACGCTTTATTGTTAGGCAGCTGTACTGCACTCTTCAAAGTCAGTTGTGCCATAACATTGTCTACAACAAAGCAAGGTAGATCCCTGAATAATTGAGCTGTCTTCTGGGATCAGATGGATGGTTATGACCGACAGTTCTTCTCAGTACCGTCTTTTATGCTGCTGTTTCTCTTATAGCCCACCCTTTGCGTTTGTCATTTAACTTTAGTTGAAATGCCTAATACTCTCTGTTTTTGTTTGCTTTGTCTAAACAATAGGAACAACCTTCAATAACTAACATCTACCTGCCCTTTAGGGATGTGCAGTAGTTGTAGACATTCAGTAGAACTCTTGATGCTTTAAACACCATGACAGCACAGTTACTTTGATGTATTCTGTTGTTTGATAGGCACTCGTTTCTTTACACTTATGTACATTGGTGTCGATGTTTTGGTTTCAGATTTACAAGGGTTCAGTGACTTGCGCTTTCATTTTTATTGCACTCGATCTTCTGGTAATTCAAAGTAATAAATAGGGATCCACATTCTGTACACTAATGCCTACAGATAACAAGTACAACCACATGAGCATGTGTACACATATGGAGCACGCCAGACCACATCCAGTGTCCTTCTTATCCCAGATGTGCATGCTCTGCACTAGTGCCTGCAGATAACAAGAACATCCATGTGAACACTTGCACACATATGGAGCACATCAGACTACATGCAATGTCCTCCTTACCCCACACATGCATTCTCTACACTAATACCTACAGATAAGCACATGCATGTGAACACGTGTACAATGTCCCCCATTATAGACATGCATTCTCTGCACTAGTACATATAGATAACAAGCACATGCGCATGAACACTTATACTCATATGGAGTGCAGCGCACTACATGCAGTGTCCTGTTTACCACAGGCATACATTCTCTGCACTAAACAAACAAACTCAGTGTAAAAAAGAAACGCTTGCATGTGAACACTTGTACACACATGCAGCAACCCAGATTCATTGCGCAATTTAATAAGTGTTGTGTTTTCATCCAATAATTCACTTGGAGAAAAGTGCTTAATATTTATTAAAGTCTGCTCTTGTCTTGTTTTAGAGTAGCTTATCTGCAAAAGAAACCTACAATCCTAGTAGTGAAAACTTGTCTTTCAAATACTGTTTCCCCAGTCCTCCTAACTCACAATAAACTGGTGCCATTTTTTTTACATTTAAAGCAATTGCCAGGTGAGCAAACCTAACCTGCATGTGAAGATACACTTTCATTTTACAAAATAACAACATTAACTAAAGGGCGCATCAGTTGGACTGAAAGAGATAGGCCTTCACTTAGCATGGACTGTTCATTATAGAGTAGTAACACTTAAGTGTTTTGATCGAGGCACAATTTTTCTGTTTCTGTCTTTTGCTATGTGTGATTCATTACTATAGATTTGGCTGCTTGTTGGTAACCAAAAATTCATTTTGTTTATAGCTTCATAGACAAGTACTGGGCTAGCTGCCTTTGTGGACCAGTTTAAGCCTAATGAATTTCACTTTCAAAGGTGAGAATCAAACTCTGTACTTTCTGACTGCAAGGTAAACACTTTAACCATTATACCACCCCCCCCAAACCATAATGCTAGGCTAGTGGCCCTTCTGGGCCATTTTAAGCCTAACCAATTTTCCTCAAAGGTGAGAATCAAACCTTACACATTCCGTCTGTGAGATAAACACCTTAAGCATTAATTCACTTTCATTTATCAAGGGCAGAAAGATATTGATGCAGTTTTGCATTATTCTATCTGCTATTCAAGAATTTTGTCCTTGTGTACCTTATCGTGCACTAATCCAAACCCCACCACTGCCTGTAACACCAGCCGTTTACATTATCTTACCAAAAACCCTTTCCCCCTACATTGTCACTATACAAAACACACACACATACACACACACACACCAACAAAATAGTAAAACTAGCACCTTGCTTAGCAATTAGATTAACCTTAACCTGCAAACACTTGTATGCCACACACGCTCACGTCCTTTAACTCCAAAACTTATGGTACATTCAAAAGTCTTAGCATTAGATCAAAACCACACTTAGCTGCATACAAATACTGCTTGCACACTACAGAAACAGTCAGTGATCCAATACTCAGTCACCTGCCATTGACGAGCAGGAATTTTGACAAAATGTATAGGAAAAAACACATTCAACAGACTATATTGCAACTATATATACATTTTTAGGCTGTTTACGTTTGAATTTTCACTCACTCATATTTGAATACTGAAATATTTCTGATGAAGTTCGAGAAATAAAGAATGAAAGTTCTCAAATCGGAAATGTTTCTATCTTTTTCCTTCCTTCATTAGAGGTTTATATATATATATATATATATATATATATATATATATGTATAAAATATAATATATATATATATATATATATATATGTATATATATATAATATAATATATATATATATATATATATATATGTGTGTGTATGTATATATAGATTTACTATTGGCATTTCGAATCTGCTTCGGTCGACCATTTAGAATGTCGACCCAAAATGTGGAATTCATACTGCCAAAAAGTAAACCAAAGCTAAAATGAATACATCGACAATAATGGTTCAATGTATTTGACATAGCAGGAGGTGACGTCACTCATCTCCTGCTATGCCCATTAACGTACCATTAAACTATACAGTCAGTGGTACATTAATTCTAATATTCTGCAGGGGGGGCTATGTATCCCTGCACCACCCATGTGAGAGGCTGCACCCCATACACATTAAATATACCAACTCCGAGATCGCTCTGCAGTGAGGAAATGTGCTAATTCCCTGTTTCTCACTGAACCGCGATCCCCCTTGCCCAATGTCGAACCCAAATGATCGCTGTAGTGCAGTCGATAGATTTGGGTTCAACATTTTGCTGACTTGAAAATTTGCAAGTCGACTAACTGCCTAAATATATATATATATATATATATATATATATATATATATATATATATGTATGTATGTATGTATGTATATATATATATATATATATATATATATGTATGTATAAAATATTTTACTATATTATAGTTATATAAGAACTAATCCAGTAAACAGAAGGTTTGGGTCATTGTGAATAGACTGAAAACTCAAAAAAGTGAATATTAGCAGACTGAGTCAGGAAATTAGAAGAACTGGAAGATGTGCCATGGTCCTTCACTGTGTGGGATCACGGTACAGAGGGGATTGTATTTTTTCTCCTTTCCCCACTGTAGTACAATCTTGGAGTTTGCATATGTAATTAGCAGGGGGTGTGAGGGGTGAAGACCCCCTGCTAAAACTGGTGTTGTGTTTGTTCTGTTCAAGCTTACGGGTTTTCGATTTTCTTGGCTTAATCTTGTGTTTTTCATTCATTTGAGTGTTAGGGACCCATAGATAGATAGATATGGATATTCTATAGCATTATAATAGTTCTCCCAGCATAAAATGCATTGCATCCTGGATATTGCACTACATGCATTACATTCACAGATTTACTTTTAAAAGAGTCAAAAGTGATGACGTTTAACTTTTCTTCTTCTTCTTTCAGCTTTTCCCGGTTAGGGGTCGCCACAGCGGATCACCTGTCTGCTCATGATTGGCAGTGGAGTTTTACGATGTCGAGTTGCCAGCCTGGTGCCCAACCTTCCACAGAAGGTACACACATGCACACACTCACACCTAGGGCCAATTTAGAGTGTCCAATCCACCTACAGCATGTCTTTGTGATGTGGGAGGAAACAGGACCATCTGGAGGAAAACCAAGCGACCACAGGGAGGGCATGCAGACTCCACACAGAAGGCACCCCAGCCAAGAATCGAACCCAAGTACCTCTTGCTGTGAGGTGGCAACGCTAACCGCTGCACCACTTCGGCCGCCCCGATGATGTTTAACTTTTGTGACGAGTTAAACATACCCTAAATTTTATTTATTTTATTTTATTTATTTTACATTTGTTGACCGGGCTGGTCTAGCTAGATACATGTCCCTTTTCAGTTTCCTTAACAAATCTGCAATAATTAAAATGTATTAACCTCTCTTTATTACAAGTGCATACCGCGGTGTTATGGCGGTAGCGTTGTTACCTCACAGCAAGAGATTCTCCCGTTCGATTCTCGGCTTGGCTTGGGAGTGCCTTCTATGTGGAGTCTGCATGTCCTCCCCGCGGTTGGGTAGCGTTCGAAAGACATGCGTGCGTAAATGGGTGTGCCTTCGTTGATGGTTGGGCGTTGAGCTGGCACCTTGGCATTTCGTAAAAATCTACTGCCAATCATTAGCGGACCGGAGTTCCACTGTGGCGACCCCTTACCGGGAAAAAGCCGAAAGACAACAACAACCCTCTCTTTATTACAAGTACCCTGCCTTTAAATTTGCTTTTTTTATTTTCAAATGAATGTTATTTCAAATACTTCTGTCATTTATAAAAAACAGGCTTCTCTCACTGACATTATTAGTTCTCTGTAACATTGTCTAATGGCTCCAGAGTCTGAATGAAGCCTTTGTAAGCCTGACCTGGTTCTATTGCTGATATTATCTGGCTCCGCAGCACCATCTTGTGGAATGTAATAATAATACATGTAAGAAATAGATCAACAACTTGGTATGAAGAAAATCATTTTTCTCAGTCACAAAGTCAGGACTTAGTTGCCCTAGACATTTTGCCTTGTTTTTGTTTTCAGTTGTCTAAAGTACATGCTGTGACAGTGTGAGAATGTGTTACTGCTAACATATTTACTTTAGGTTTCATTTAACTGTTAACTTAGCCCTAAGTAATCACCAGAAGTTCTATAAACAGAACAGATGTATTACTAGGGTAAGCAGTAAATTTCAGGAACTTAGTTGTGTATTACTCCTCATATGTAAAATCTGACATGTGTTTTGTCTGTAGTATTCCAGATAAACAAAAAAATTGCCTGTAATAGGAAATGTCCTTCTCAGGAACTCATTACAAGGTTAGCAAAACTTGGTGCAGTTACTATTGTACTGACGTTTTACAGCAATAGATTTGAGTTTTTCTTGTTTGTTTTGTTTTTCAGGCTTTCAGTAATGTTTTTGATGTATTCCCAATAGTAGGTTCTTCACATTCTTGCATGTCTGTCAGTTTCAGTGTATTGTGAACAAAATGTCTGATAATGACCAAGCAAGGAGTCCATTTATTCAGTGTAGTCTCTACAAAACATGATTCTGCAGTCACAGTGAGCAGTGATTGCAGTTGCAGAAGTCAGACTTGATTTCTGCAATTGTCAAACAATATGATTACAAAGGGCACGTAAGAGCCAGGCATAAGTGTGCTGGTCATTATGCGAATGTACTACAGACACAAGCAGGAATAACTTCTACACTTTAATATAATAAACATAACAAAAATATATCACCAGAAGAAATATTTTGATTTGTAACTAGATTACTTTTACTACAGAAGATAAGTTGGCCAAAAATATTGATTTGAATCATCTACCCATGTGGTACAGAAGATTGATTTCCTGACTGAGACTTGGACAACCCTCATTTATTATCACCATGGGTACAGGCCAAGAAGTATGGGAGTGAGCAGACACTGCCTGTTCACATTCCTGTGGGGAATGAGCTGGCACTGTCTTGCACATGGGTAAAACCTAGGGGGAGCATTAGGTATTACAGTAGACTCCCTCTTACACAGCCTCTCTTTAACCAGCCATAAAATTTCTGCCATGGCCATAGCAAAAGACAACAGAGAAGAAGAAACTTCTGCCTCCTCTGGGCTAAATAATGACAGATATTTGAGTTTTACACTTCATATTGATTAGAAAAATGCATAGTAAAACAAATACTGTTATTTTGGCTGATTTATAACCTATAAATTCTATTTTGTATGCTTTTTTTCTGATTAATCAGCTATTCGTTTATCCAGCCTAAGGTCTGTTCCCTGCGAGACTGGATAAGAGGGAGTCTACTATACTCCCATAATGCAAAAGCCTGCTGAGCACATTGCAAAGAACAGCTTGGGAAGTACTGTGTGCATGGATACATGCACACTTCCCTAAAGAAGGCAGCAACTGTGGAGATTGATGGGACTGATATGGGGAGGAGGGACACATACTGGGTTCAGCACACTGGCCCTCCCTACTCCCAGACTTATGCCTCTTACCAGAGAACAAATAAGCTGGTGATGCTCTCCAGCCGGAGAACAAACAGATAGACTGTAGAGCTCTTGTCCAGACTGGTATGCATCTGGGTCTCACCAAGGACAGAAACACTTGGGTTGGTGGGTGAAAGAAGGGGAAAACTTAATTTAGCAGTCAAAACTTTATAAAAAGAAAGCTAGCATATACCCATTCAGAGAGTTTTGTCTGACATTCTCTGAAAGGGGATTTGATGACTGGATTAGAGTCTCCGGAAAAAAGACAGCAAAGTGAATGAAGACCTTGATGAAGAAAAGAACAAGCTGAAGATCATTCTTGTTCTAAGAATCCTGAAGAGATAGCCACTGAGAGGTTTAGAGAAATATGTATGTACTTAAATATATATATATATATATATATATATAGAGAGAGAGAGAGAGAGAGATCTACTGTATCATAGTTGTATAGAACTGAAGTGAAAGCATTCTTGTCAATGTTTGTTACGCCATAAGACTTTTGTTTTAGAAAGATTCTACAATTGTATGTTTTTGTACAAAAACACTACATTTTTTTCCTAAAACTTGTGTGTCTGTTTCCTTTCCTATTGAAAACAGGAAGAACTCATCAGTCTAAAATGCCATGTGTCCTACCTCCAACTACCTTAACCCTCTCAACCCTAACCCTAACTCTAACCCTAAACTCCACTTATGATCTGTAAACCTAAATTCCTAGATCACTTCCTAATCATAAAACTCCCCTCACTCCTTAAACCTAAATTCCCTGCTCACTCCCTAAACCTAAATATTTCAAACTCCCCATGAGCCTCTCCTGCTTCCAAAACCTAAATTCCCCAATTCTTTCCCTAGCCCTAAAATATTCATTCTGATCCCTAACCCTAAGATTCCGTTCCTTAATCCTACATTCTCCTCTCACTCAAGATAATCAGCCAAAGTCCACCAGTTTGCAAGTTAGTACTGTAAGTGAATGACAACTGCCTCATTCACTGCTAATGTACACAGTTCAAGCGTCAGGAAGCAGCATTTGAACAAACGCAGTTTGACAAAATACTGCAAAAACTTACCTGCAGCAAACCCAAGACTCAAAAAAAAAATCTCTTTATATAAATATATATATGTATATGTATATAACTTTGAATGCTATTTGTTCAACTAGCAAAATTTGAAACAAAAAAAAAACACTGATATTCAAAACACTGCAAACTCCTGAATACCTCTCAACTGTACAGATGTGCAGATTTTTACCTCATATTTTTGGTCTGTTTCTCAGAAAATTGTGGATTTCTGGGAAATCACTGGCAAATTGTTGAAGTCAGAAAATAATCACACATTTGAATTTCAGACTTCATAGCTTTTAGAAAATTTGTGCTAATACAAAACCTGTTATTCTGTCAACTTTCTAACTTTGTAAGAGCAGTATTTGAAAAGTGTCCCTATTTTTGGGCCTTTCTTCTCCAATTATTTCTTTGTCCAGATTTCTTGCTCTAAGAGGTTGAGAGGTATGCTGTATGAACTTTAACATAGTTTCTGCAGGACAAGATTTCCTTGTGCCTTCCAAATCACTGTTTTGTGATTTGATATCTTTCATTCATTATTTTATGATTTTGAACAAAAATATTTGAATACATCAAATGCAACCATATACATTTATATTTATTTATTTCTCTACCTCTTTCTTTCTCCCTCCCTCCCTCCCTCTCTCTCTCTCTCTGTATATATGTATATGTATGGGAGCAAATGGTGAGGTAGCCAACAACATTTCTGCTGCCTTCATTTGGTTGACAGGAAAGCTGTTGACTTTTGTGCAATATCGCTAGGGATTAGGGAGGTATGCCCTTACTTTTGTATTTCACAAACACACTGAATTGATATATTTAATTAGCAGGGGGTGTGGGGAAGGGAGTCAAAGCCCCTCACTTCAGTTTGCAAAAAATGTTGCTTTTAATTTGCAAGCTTCAAGGTTGTGTCTAGGAGTAAGAGTATTATCTTGTTAATGTTCTGTTTTTTTTTCGTCTGTCGACTTTAGAAATGTTGACGCACTGAAGATGAGATTATTTGCAATACACACACACACACCCACACACACACATATGTATTATATGTATATATATATATAGACCTATATAATCACCATTTATATATATGTGTGTGTATATATATATATATATATATATATATATATATATATATATATATACATGTGTGTGTGTGTCTGTGTGCGGTGTGTGTATGTAAACCTATATAGATACATGCATACACATATATTTGATATACTAACACATACACGCAGTTACATACAGCACATGGCATTTTGCAGATGGTTAAAAACATCAACTAGCTTAGAGAGTAAGTCTGTTTACAGCCATTTGCTGGCTCAGGAGTGGCACTGAAGTATTTTAATATTTATATGTTTCCTCTGAACAAGTACATCAAAAACAATTCAGTAATAGTTGGCATTTATATACAGTTTATAGTCCAAGTTGAAATGGCACCAGTCTAATTATTACAAGGTGTGATGACTGAACAAAAATGTATTTGCTTACGTATTTGGAGAGACTGCATGTTTTCTTTTTAGGTTAATAGGTTACACTAAACTTTTCACTTTGTTCTCTTGTTTCAGTGAAAATAGTAATGAGATTGAATTTCTTTAGATTCATAGGAAAGGTCACCTATGGGACTAAAGTGATAAAGGTATTCTAAGAAGCTCTTTCCTTGAGCATCGCCCTTGCATCTCATGTATGTTCCTCACTTCAGAGTTCTTTCTTAATTAGGTAGCTGCTGCCATGCAAAGAAACTTCCAGAAAAGATAGTTGAAATGTAATGTAGATACATTTTCAGAAGAAGGCAGTGTAAACTTGTTAGTCTTGAAATGTAAGCTGCATACAGGCTAAACTGAATTACTTAAAGGCTTTAAATACAAGGCTCCTTTTAAAACTATTACACAGCAATGATATATGTGAGGCACAAAAAATAGTACTAGTAGGCAAGCAGAAAGGGATTTTTTAAAATGAAGCTTACATGAGAAAACACAAGACTGGACTTGGTAGGAAAGTAATACATAATCAAAGGAAAATAATATGGATGAAGCTGAATTTCTTTTACAATATTAATGTCACTCTGAAACTCTTCCATTTTAACAAGTATGATTTTCTCATATTTCAGAAATGATACCTCCTGAGGGAAGAAAAATGAGTGCTAAGTTGAGCTTATCCATGCTGCCAGACAGAGTGCTCTGATGTGCATCATCCTGCCACCTTAGTAAGTTAGAAGATTAGGTACAGCTAGAGTTTGCGGCTGACACACCTGAATACAAGAAAGGGGTAATACAGGGATTTAGGACCACATTGAAGCAATGGGAACTGGCTTTGTTTTCCCCTTTTTAATTTTAACTACTGGTTAGCATGAAACATGACTTGTCAGATCCCCTACAGAGGCTAGTCAATATCAGCCTCAAAACAGGATAAATAACGGATAGTAGCAACAGTCATTTCCTTGCACAAAGGTGGTACTTCAAAGGGCCTGGGTAATTGTAGACCAATAAGTCTGCCCAGTCTCATCTGTAAAGCTATAGAAAGGATCATGAATGTAATTAATGTATAAGGAAATGGGTAACCTGCAGACTCCTGACTCACCCCAGTTCAGCTTTATTGAGGACAGGTCCGGACTACTTAACCTGGTTGACTTCTCTGAAAAAGTTACAGAAGCTAAGCATGAGGTCATAACAGTGCATACCACGTATCTTGACCTCACAAAGGAATTCAGCACCATCCCACACTCTGGTATCACAGGTAAACACCTAGAGCTGATCTATCCCCATGTAGCTCACTGGAAAGCAAATTTGGATCACAGAACACAAGAAATTAGATCTACCACTAGCAGTATACCCCAAGGTTCAGTTCATGGACCACTCCTCTTTGGCATTTACTTCTTGGACATTTAAGTTAATGTTAAGGGTTGTGGCTGGCCAAGTTTATAAATTACTGCAAACTTGGTGCCATTGTGAAGTCCCCAGAGGTCATCAAGATCCTTCAAAAGGGCCTACCCCAAACAAATAGCTGTTGTTAAACCACAGACAAAAACTAAATGCCAAAAAGTGTATAACTGTGCCCTTTGGCCAGCACAAATCCTTTTGTAGCTATTATATTAACAGCACACCCCTGAAAATTGATCTCGTAGATCGGGGCCTTGAAACCTATGTCAACAATGAATTGTCCTTTGATCACCATATATCCACTGTTGTAAGGAAGTCCTTTTTCACTGCAGAGCTTACATCTAAAGATATAGCATCTGAATCCAGGGATGTAATTGTTTCACTTTAGTTGGTACTTATTAGACCAATCATTGAATACAGTGCTGCTTTTACTGTATACCTTTTAGTATGTACCTTTCCAAACATTTGCCACAGCTGGAATGGCCACATCACTTTCTCACTAAAAAAGTAAATGTCCTAAATCATAAAAGTATGCAGACCATCTCAAAGCCTTTCCTCTTTTCAGTATCATACAAGCTACTGAGAGGCAACCTCTGCTTTGTATGTAGCGATACAAGAGACTCCCTTCTGTCTGACATATTACACATTTTGCAATTCTGTCATAAACACCAGCTCAAGGGTCCTCAATCTCTTTTGCAAGATGAACAGAACATCTTGGAGGGATAAGTATGTATCACAGAAAGTTCTGCTTCTGTAGAACAATCATCTACTCCACATAAAGCATTTCTCCTACTCTATTCAAATGTAATTTGGCTGAATTGATAAGTAACCATGAATTCATCATCTGGTATAGCACCCCTGTCCCACATGGATATGGGAAATGTGTAAATGTCCCAGCATATACTTGTTTGGCCTACATCTCGGTTATATGTATGCAAAACAATGGCTAAAAACTACTATGGGAATATAAGGCTAGGATTAAGATCCTCTTAGATAACTGGCCTAATAAGTACCAATGACGCTAACAATTATGTTTAAGTTAGAGAAGTTGCAATGGATATAGAAAAAAATGTTTCTAGATGATAAAGAATATATTTGTTGTTGCCCAAACCCCACTATGGGAAAATCAGGAGCATAACAGAGTAAACTGATTGCTAAGATGAGTTACAAGCATATTTATCTATAAAATATGTCTTAGTCTGAAAATCACAAAGGTGTGGTACATGTGTAGTTTCCAGATTTCAGGGCTTGCTGACTTGGAATGAAAGCAAACTGATGAAACTAGTTCATCTGGAGTTCCTTTTCCCAAATTGCAATAGTCTACAAATTTGCTAGGCATAATTGCCTTCTTTCTAGATGATGAAGCCAGCTATGTGAAACCAGTCCCTGCTTCAGTCTTTCAGTGATCCTGATATAGTAAATGTTACATTGTGTCAGAAGTGAAGAATCAGCGGTTTCCATGTACAGAGTCAAATGGGAAGGAACACTGTTTTCCATGTATGAAAGGAGTGTACATACCAGAGGTATTTGTAAAGAACATATTTTTCCTTTCATTTAAGGAATGATTCAAATGCAGCCAACTTGTATTCTCTCTCTCTCTCTCTCTCTCTCTCTCTCTCTCTCTCTCTCTCTCTCTCTCTCTCTCTCTCTCTCTCTCTTCAACTTCAATTGTCTTAGAATTCAGTATTGTGGATCCAGAAAGGTGATCAATTTATTTTTTTTAATTTATCCTTTGTTAGCTTAGCTAGTTTCACTACTACCCCTTTTCAGAGGAGACCTGACTTGGTATTTATATAGGCTAGGAGACATTTGGTCAGAACACCAGGGTACTTACTCTGGTGTCAGTGGGCTGTTACCAGTATTCAGAGAATAGCAAACATGGAGAAAGGAGTTAATAGGAAGACACAGAGATGGCAAAGAGTGGAGAAAGAGGAAAGGTAGAAGTAAATAAAGTAGCTGTAATTGAATTAAAAGGCAGATGTATGGAA
The DNA here is from genome assembly GCF_019279795.1 of Protopterus annectens. Lineage (NCBI taxonomy): Eukaryota > Metazoa > Chordata > Ceratodontiformes > Protopteridae > Protopterus > Protopterus annectens. The sequence continues at coordinate 1,058,849,798 of NC_056743.1, forward strand.
ACCCCTATTTTGATGGAGTTGAGAAACTGTGAGGAACCGTAAAATAACAAGGAGTTCAGTTGGAGTGATATGGTAGATTGGATGATGACAGAGCAAACAGAAGTTTTGGTATGGGAGTTACCACAGAAGTAATAAAGTTTGCTGGTTTGTGATGAAACTGCTCTGACGGTATGTCTGGATGGTGGAGAGACTGGTTATAGGGATGCAACCCTGCAACAGATTGGGTTGCTAAGTAAAGAGAAGAAGCTGCTAGTAAATGGAAGTACTAAACCAAAGGAAAACAAAAAAGTAAAATAAATGGAAGAAGAGAGGAAACAGAAAATGGCGGATGAAAAACAAAACCAAAAAAGACAACCTGTGGTATGGATTGAAAACAAAAAAAAATGTCAGCATTAACAATATTACAGACAATGTAATTTTGCCTGTAGGCTTTCACTTGAGAAACATAAAAGCACTAGTTCATCTAGAGACTGGAGATTTTTGCAAAGTGATTTTTGAGACGTTTACTTTACTGGGCAAGTTTATAATGGAAGTTGAACAAAAACACTGAAATGCCTTGGAATAGATACATTTATCAAAATGTAGGCATACAGTTAAAAAGGATGATTGTGCAAACCAGGACTAAAGACATTGATGAGGGAGAACACTTTTTTTCTTACTGTTTTGCAGTGATGCTAAAATGTTTAATGAAAGAAATGTATGGACAGTGGGATGGTAAGTATGGTTAGCAATGGATGTGTATAATAGAAAATACAGTGAATGTAAATGGGAAAAGGGAAAATGTTGGGTATTGCAGATGAATCAAAGCATGTTTTTATTCAGAAAAAATTCATTTGGTGTAAAATTGTAATTAGAGAAGATGTGACCTTTGTGGGAAATGAGGCTATACTGCCAAAAAGTGTGAGCTTTTACTTTTTTGTAGAAATGTAATTATACAGAAGTATTTCTGGCTTGAACATCCATTATTAGAAGAAGAAAGGATAGCAGGAGAAGAGTCTAATGTATAAGAAAGGTAGTCAAATGAGAATATGACTTTACAAATGGATGAAATGGATGAAGAGGAAAATGCTGAAGAAGAAAACAAAACAAATGAAAACAATGCACTAAATACAGACAGTTATCAAATGCAGGAGACAAATCTGTATAATGTTTTAGGCAGTGATAAAAGAGAAAAGGGGGAGTTGAAAACAGATGAACAAAACAGACTAATAAAAAAATTAACTGGGGAAGGGGTGAGGAGAAAAAAGCAAAAATAAAAACTGACGGCAAGAAAGATGCAAAAAAGAGAAAAGTATGTAAGATATAAGTATATTAACAAGAAATGTGAATAGTATAAAAATGACATAAGGAATTTGTTAGTGATTGAATGGTGTGAAAATTTAGATATTGAAGTATTCTATTTGAATGGATACTGGCTGTGTATAGAAGACAAAAAGAAAAGAGTTGAAGCAATGTGAAGGAAGAGAGTCATTTGGTAAGTGTCAAAGGAGACTTCTTCAGGCATATGTATTTTGATGTAAAGGGAGGAAATAAAAATAGTAGATATATTTTTGTAATCCCTGTAAGATTAATGCTATATATTAGAAAATGGGAAGGGTGTGTATTATTGCTAATGATATATGCTTTTTACAAATATGACTGAAAGAAAAATGCAGAATTAGGAAAAGTTTTGAATTGGTGAATATGTAAGTAATAACATAGGAGTTAACTGTAATCTAAGAAAAGAAAGAAAAAAACAATTCAGTATGTTAAAATGATGTAAGAAGTGATAAAGTGCTGAGAGCTAATATTAAGGCAAAACATTGGATGGATGTATAGAAAGGTAGTTTAGTAAAACAGAAATCTACTGTGTGATATTTTCAAAAAGTATGAAAGAGGCATAGGGGGATAGAAATGGTTGAATTTTCTGATCTCAAAGCAGTATGTGCTATAACAGGAGATAATAGAGAAAGATTAAATGAAGGAAAACCAATTAAAAGGTTAACTGGAGGGATGAATAAAAAGGATGAAATGAAACAATGTAACAGATTTGGGTTGAGCAAATAACAGTGATAGTATTGTATTTCATTTTAACTTACTGGCGGAAAATTTACAAGGAAACCTATAAAAGGGTGTTTTAGGGGGTTGAAAGAATAGTAAAGATAATCCAATGTATTATGAAGACATTATAAGGAAACATGAACAAGGAATAGAACATGGAAATGAAGGGATAAGGGAAATAGTTATAGGAAAAATAAATATGTTGCACAGACAATGATATTACTTAATAGGACAAAAAGAGGTATCACCTTTTCTATAAAAAACAGTAAAGTTGAGAAGGAAAGATGGAAGAAGCAACACATGAAATAAAATGTAAGCTAAGATATAAATAAGAAGACATTATGGAGGTGGTAGAGGAGTTTTTTGGTAAAACGTATGAGAAAGGAAAAGTTGAAAGAAAATTGTGAAGTGAAAAAATTGGAAGATGTTGAAAAGCATTTAGGGAAGGAAATAAAAATGGAAGGTCTAGAAGAAGTGGTAAGAGAAGGAGAGGAAGAATTGGGCAGCAGGATTGGATGAGTTAAGTTATGGATGATGTAACATCGATGAGAAAAAAATAAAGTTTTTATTGAGATATTAAATGCATGGTTAAGATTGGAAGAGGAGAGGAAGAAATATATTTGGGGTGATTACATTTTTAAGGAAAAAAGATGGCAGAGTGAACATTACAACCTGAAGACCAGTAAACTTATGAAATCTAGATTACCAAATTCTTATAAAAATATTGCAAAATATATGAGGTTATAGGGGATGGGGTGTTTGGTATTAAAGGAAGAAAGTGACAGAAATGTTAATAACAGTAAAATAAGTGACCTACTTGATTTTAAGAGAAAATAAAGGAAGGTGAGTTAGTCAGGACTGAGTAAATGCTAGAGTGAGACCTGAATCATTGTGGAGAGTCTTATAGGCATATTGTAAAGAAGATAACTGTATTAATGTAACCGAAGATGTTATGAAATTTCAGGAGTGAGGGTTGTGGTAAATGGCTATGTGAGAAAAAGTAAGGATTAAAAGAAGGGTAAAACAAGGATACTCATTGACTGTGCATGTGTTTATATTATCCATAAATACAGTACTGCAAGCAGGTAAATATGGAGTGAAGGAAGAAAGGTGGGAAATAGAGGAAGATATAGTAATAGCAATCTGTTTGTCATATGCTGACAATGTAGATATTGCTAAGAACAAGGTATGGATAAGAGGGAGTAATAAGAACTGGAAAAGTGGTCTATGTTTAAACTAGTAGAAGAGTAAAGAATTTGTTGTAGTAAATAAAATGGAATTGTAATAGGAAGGAAGTATACTGGGAATAAGATGTGGGGATCATGACAATGTAATATGACAATGGAGGGAAATAATTGAAGATATGAAAAATGGTGGGAAAATGTTTTATTTGTTATGTAAGAAAAGAGTATATATGTCTAGTATTTATGTTTTATGGAAATTAGCATATTTGGGGGGTGTATATGTTTATAGTAAGACTGGAGAAAGGGTTATTAAAGATTTTTTCAGTTATTTCAGAATCCAGTATGAAGGGGTGTTATGTAATAAAAAAGAAGGAGGTGGTTTTAATTAAAAAATGCTGTTGTATTCCTAGCATGTTTTGCACATTTTCTGGGTATTAAAGAATGTTAAAGAAATCGAAACTAAATTGATAAGAAAATGTTTGTATGTAAAATTTGAAGAAGTATGGAAAAATGAAAGAATAAAAGGGGAATAAGTAGTAAAAATAGGAGGGAGAGAGTATATGAATAAAGTTAAGTTATGGAATTTGAAAGTTAATGATGCCAAGATGAATAGGATGGATGAATAGAATGGAATGATATGATAAAACTCTGGAAAATATTTTCTTTATCCATGGAAAGGGTTTATGCAAGAGGATGAAATGAAATAAAGAAGAAACAGTTTGGATAGTTTAGATAGTTTTTATATGCAGTATTTTTTATGGATGACTTTCATAGTTAAATTATTTTGTACTGCATGTAACCTTTTAACAGATAATGGAAGAAAGAATGGGTAATGAATGCAATGAATAATAGATTGCAAAACATTGGGTCTAATGTCCACTTGGCTCCAATGTAAGGTTGCTTTATTGATCGGCCTTGCATCAGAGGAAGTCACTTACACTGAGAGCAAATATTGGATTCTGGTCCATTGCTTTTGGGAATTTAAAAATGAAAAGCTCTGGAAATGCTTTAAAGAAGACTATAGTTGAGAAGGATTTAGAAATACAAATGTGAAGATAATTTTATATGGAAGTTATAGAAAGTGGTAGAACTGTGAAACTGACAAATGAGATAAAATATTATTTGTGGCAATACTGGTGTGTGGAAAAGAAGATGGGATAGATTATTGTATAACAAGATTGGAGATGATGAAGGCATTTTAGATTAATTAAAAAGAGGGTTGTGGACGAAGGGATTGTAACAATAGAAAGATGGAAAAATAGGAATGATTATTTGTTTTAAATGTCAAGTTGAAGATAAGTAATGTGTAACTATTAATAATAATTAGAAAATTAACAACAATAAATCTGCCAGAGCTCCCCCCAACTCAGACAGATGGTACTTCAGATTAATGTCTCATGCAGTGCAGCTATCCACCCTAGGGCATTTATAAGCCTAGCCAGAGTGTGTTTGGCTTTCACCACCCATTTTAAATTAATTTTGCTATGCCCTTTTTCGAGGTTAGTATACTGTGCCTCTATCTAACAGTGACACAGAAGTGATACCCAGGGTAAACCTACGATCTCCCATCCACTCATCAAGATTCCTCTTGAAGAGAGTCAATGAGGGACTCTGCCTAACCTGGACTGAGATTTTATTCCAGAGTGAAGGGAGCCTCTGGGTTATGAATCTGTCCCTCCAGCATGTCCTATTTATTTCAGTGCTGAGGTTCAAGTCTCTCGAGCGCGTAGCTCGATGGGATTTGGATTTTCTGAGGTGCAGCATGTCTATTAATTCCGGGTTGGACATGGCTTTATACGTCAGGCACAGATCGCCTCTGAGCAGGCGGTATGTCACTGAGTAGAGCTGGGGTTTCTTTAACCGGGCAGCATATGGCATCTGTTTGAGCCCTTTGATCCTCTTGGTGAGGTACTTTTGAGGTATTTCCAGTTGCTGCAGGTGTCTGGTAAGGTACATCCCAAAAGGGGCATTGTACTCAATTATGGGCCTGATGAGGGATGAGTAAAGAGGCACGATGACCTCCCCTGATCTAGATGTGAATCCCTTCATGATTAGGTGGGATATATAAAATGTTTTTCTAACCACTTTGGCCACGTGGTTGTCAAATGAGAGATTGCTATCAACTTGGGTCCCCAGGTCCCTAATTACTTCTTCTGTACTTAATGGATTACCACCTATGTGGTAATTTGTGGGCACTTTGTTTTTGCCAAAGGGGATGTCTATACACTTTTTGGCGTTTAGCTTGAGGCCATGGCTCTGGCACCAGTTGTCTGTTTCTATGAGGCCCTTTTGGAGGATGCTTGTGTCGGCTGGAGAGTCGATTATGGCGCCCAGTTTGCAGTCATCTGTGAACTTAGTCAGCCACAGTCCTTCCGTGTTTGCCTGTACCTCAGAGAAATATATACCGAACAAGAGAGGTCCCAGGACTGATCCTTGTGGGATGCCACTTGTAACTGGTTTGGAGTCTGACATGGCTTCAGCAATTCTAACCATGTGGGTTCTGTCCTTGAGCCAGTTTGCAACCCATCTAGTGACATAGGGGTTTATATTTAAGCTGATGAGCTTATCTATAATGCCCGAGTGGGGTATTGTATCGAAGGCTTTTGCGAGGTCCAGGTAGGCTGTGTGGACCACCTTCCCCTCATCAATGGCCTTGGTGACTGTTTCAAAGAAATCGACCAGGTTTAAGAGGCAGGATCTGCCCTTAACAAAGCCGAACTGGGTAGGATCCAGTGTCTGTAGGTCCCCAATATCTTTATTTATGAGGTCCATGATGATCCTTTCCATAGCTTTGCAGACCAAGCTAGTCAGGCTTATGGGGGATAGTTTCCAGGATCCGTTGAGGCACCACCTTTGTGGAGAGGGACCACTGTTGCTGTACACCACTCTTTGGGTACATATCCTGTAGTAAGGCTGAGAGTGAACAGTAGTTTTATGTTTGGGTTTAGCTCTTCTTGGAGTTCATGTAGGACGCAGCCCGGGACACCGTCTGGTCCCATTGATACTGTGTTTTTTGCTTTGGAGAGGGCGGCTCTTACCTGAGCATCTGAGATGTCAGGGGGCAGCACTCTGCTGGGATAGATATTCACCCTTTTGGTGGGGGGGGAGGGTTGTGCTGAACCTGTCAGCTAGGATGTTGGCAATGTCTGTGGGTTCGGTGTATTTTTTGTCATTTTGTACTAATTCTGAGCATATCTGGGAATTGCCACCCAGGTTCCTAACATAACTAAAGAAAGCCTTGTGATTATCCTTAGTGTCCTGTGCAATTTTTCTCTCGAAGCTGGCCTTAGACGATTTTACGAGTGCCCATAGTTTTTTGCAAATACTGATCAGAGATGCCGTCCCTTTCTGGGATTTTGCTCTATCATGTAGTAGCTTCCTCCTTCTATTGTATAGTTTGTTTATGGCTGGGGTCCACCAGACAGGACGTCTGCCTTTGGAGGATTGGGTCTTGGTTTTATTTGGGATTGTATGATCCATGCATTCCTGAAGGTGTTCATAGAATGCATTTATAAAGGATTCTGCGGTCTGGGCTGTATTTTCCACAGGCCCGGGGGCTTTGAAGGATTCCACCTCGGTTTTGAAGAGTGTGAAATTTGCTTTAGAGAAGTATTTCACTGTGGTTTTCTGGGCAGGGGGTGAGGTCGGGATGTGAATATCCAGTGAGATTAGTTTATGGTCTGATCTTACCAGTGAGGGATACACTTCTGGTCTGGAGCATAGAGTTCCCATGTTGGTGATGATCAGGTCCAGTATGTTTTCCCCTCTTGTGGGAGTGGTAACAAGTTGTTCCATAGCATTTGAGTTTATAAATTCTAGGAACCTTTGGGTTAGGGTGTTGGAGCTAGAGTAATGCTCCCAGTCTATGTTTGGGTAGTTGAAGTCGCCCAATACAATGGTGTTTGGAGAGACCTTCATATTTTCCAGTGTTCTCAGGAAGGCCGAGTGGGGTTCCTGGGTTTGGGAGGGTGGTCTGTAGCAGGCTATAAAATGGAAGGCAGTTTTACCCACTGTTAGTTGCACATGGATAGTCTCTGTTGCTTCGTGCTGTGCCACCAACCTGGAGGTGTGGGTATCTTTGACGAATATTGATACTTCCCCTCCTTTTGTGGTTCAGTCCAAGTTTTGGGGCCAAAAAGCATGATATGAGGTATAACCTGGTAGTGCTGGGGTGCTCTCGGGAGCCTTGAACCAGGTTTCTGTTACTGCACAGATATCGATGTTCTCCATGCTAAGGAGAGTTTCGAGTGCGTGCATCTTGAGGTTTAGACTTCTGTCGTTGAGTAGCATTACTCTTAGTTTCTTATCCCTTGTGATACCTATGGAGGTGCGTTTGTCTTTTGAGCCTTGCCTAAAAAAGGCACTATGGGGGTAGCAAGAGCCTTTGCCAATATCCGAAAGCCCAGGGGTGACAGGTGCAAGCCATCCCTAGTGAATCATCATGGCTTGTCGAGCATGTCATCCCAGGTTGACAGGTATTGGATCCCCTTTGAATGACACCAATACTTAAGCCAATTGTTGAAATTGATCATCTTGTCTTCATATTGTGACATCATTCTTGGTGAGGGTAAGATGCTACTCAAGGTCAGGGTAATACCGGCCTGGGCTACATGCTCAGAGAGCTCCTCTATGTCTCTTTGCATGTAGTCCAGGGAGGTACGTGTCAGGTCATTCACACCAGCATGGACAATGACTGAGTCATATTTGTACTTGCCTTGGAGTGACCTGAGTGCGTGTGTTATATGGCGGATCCTAGCGCCTGACAGGCAGCTCACCATGACCTTCTCCTTGTTCAGCCTGGTGAGCGGGACGTCAGTGTGCCTGATGATAGAGTCGCCTATTACAAGTGTATCAGGTGTGTTGTTTAGCCGTAAGGGCTGTGACTGTTTGGCACACTGGCTTTGTGAGCTATGTGTTGCGCGTGTTTTGTTTTGGGGTAGCGGTTGCTTGGGTGTCTGCTTTGGAGGTCTCTGCTGCTTAGGCAGATTTTTATTTAGAGCCTCCGAGTATATTTTTGTGTGTTTATGTGTTTGGTTTGCTGTCGTGGTAGGTCTATGTGAGACTGGAATTGTAGTGAGTGTAGTTTCCTTCTCCTCCTGACTGGTTACGCCAGTACTGAGTTAAGAGAGCTTAGCCTCCAGTTTGGCTATATGGTTGCATCTCTCACATGTGTTGGAATTTGTTGGGAGGAGGAGAGGGTTGTCTGTGTACATGAGGCAATTGTGACATTGCCTCAAGATTCCCAGATTCACCAACTGGACCGGAGAGGAGATTGACAACTGACCTTTGGACATGCTAGAATAGTATTGGGAATTCCTTTATAATTGAAAAAAGGGCCAATGGGGAACAAGGTACTCAAGGGGAGTTTGTGAGGGTGTAGTGCTTTTAATTTTTTAGTGCTGACTTAGTGAGCAAGTGCCAGGTAACTTAAATGCAATGTGTGTTACAGGTAACTTAAATTCAACCCCCTTTTCCCATTTTCTACATGGGGTCAGGATGTTATGTTAATTGTTGTCATCTGTCTTGATTCAGTGCCACACTCCTGCCTTCTTCGACACTCATGCCTGACCATTACAGATCTTCTTTCACACAATCCATCCACCTCTTTGCTGGATGAACTCATTTCATTGTAACTTTTGTGTGTCTGTCACAAGTCATCTTCATCAGATTGTCTTCTGCTTCTCTGCACATGTGCCCAAAACACAGTAATCTGTTCTCTTTGATCTTTTCTGCACATGGAGTTATTTTGGCTTCTGCTCTTATGCCCTTATTTCTTCATCTGTCCTACTGTGTGCATCCTACCATCCATCTCAGGGACTTCATTTCCATCAACTCTAGCTTCCCCATCTGCTCTGCCTTTAACACCCAGGTTCCTGTACCATGCAGTAGTACTGGTCACACCATTGCTTTTTTCACCTTACTTTTCAGCTTCTTTGGCATTCTTCTGTCATGCACTGCAATTAACACTCTTGACAGTTGGCTGCAGTCTCTCTGACTCTAGCTTTGACCTCTTCCATCAGACTTCCCTTCTTCTCAACCACTCCACCCAGATACTTGAGGCTATTACCCAGTTCCACTGTATTCCCTTTTATGTCAATTCTCAGCTTCTTCTGATTTTCCCAATTTGCTGCCATTACCACTGTCTTATCTGTACTTAGTTTCATCCCATGTGCTTCTGTTTTGCATTCTCTTCCACTGTCCTTTGATGAAGTTCTTCCTCGGAGTCTCCCCCTAATGCCATGTCATCTGTGTACAGCAACTTTGTTGATCTGTCCCCTCCAGTCTGTTTGCTAATTAGTAAATCACCATTATGAACAACAGTGGGCTCATGGATGGACCCTGGTGCACACCCATCAAGCTGGGAACCACTTTGTGAGACCAAATACTGTTTGTACTTGAGTTGTTGGGTCCTTGTACATAGCCTGCACTAATTTTACCAGTGATGTTCTTCATCTCACATTGCTGCAGTCCTTACACTTGGGGTAGTCCGCTGTCCTCGGTCGGCCCGAATATCAAAGTATAAGGCTGACGTCGGTCAAGGCGCATTAGACTGACATCAGGACGTCAGGGTACAAATGCGCATGACCGACGTCATATCCCCAGTCTTTTTTGCCGCATGGTCCGATGCAGAAGCAGCGTTGCAAGTGCCGGTTGGCGTTCTGAAATTTTTCGAATTCGGAGTTTCAGACCGAGTCAAAGTTGGCTAAGTACCCCGTTGGGGAATATTTTAGTTTTTTCTTGCCTCAGTGGTTTACCGGATGTCAGAAAAAGTGAATAACTGTATTTCTTGTGGGAAACAGATACCGCATAGAGATTATCATACTTTGTGTATTCCTTGTTTAGGGCCTGAGCACGACGTTGTTGGGTGTCGCTTTTGTGCTAGATTCAATAAGCGCACTATTAAGAGAAGGTTAGATTGTGCCAGGTTAGTCTTTGGGAAGCAGTGCAATTATAATATGCCGTCGGATGCTCCGACGCCCGCTACTTCGAAGAAGCGCAAGGACAAAGCAGCTAAGCCTAGGCAAGAAGAACCATCCGTACCGGACGCCGGTTCTTTAGAGGTGTCGGTGGAGCCGGGGGTTCCGCCGGAGGCTTCTCTGGAGTCCCAGGGGGAGACTTTGTTATTGCAGGATGTGGCCTCTCAGGAGGCAGGTCAGGCTGAAGGGGCTTCTCAGGTTACTGTACTCCCTTCCCTTCCTAGGGTGGTTAGGCCCTCTCCTTCTGTTTCCAAGGCTTCTCCCAGAGGCAGGCCAGGTTTAGCTTCAGTTGGTGTCACCCCTAGTTCTTCAGGTTCTGTGCCCAAGAAGCATATGCTTAAAATGGCAGAAGATTTGATTACTTTGATTAGAGGTTCTTTGCCCCCTCCTGATAAGAGACCTAGGGTGGAACCTGAGTTGGGGAGTTTTGAGCAGGCTTCGGATGTTTCAGAGTCTTCGGCTGAAGACTTGCAGGAGTATTCTCCTTATTCTGATTCTGATGTGGATGATTCTACTCCTTCTGCTTCTCCTCCTGAAGATTTTTCTTTTCAGAGACTCTTCATTCCATGAGGGAGCATTTTAAGTGGGAAGGTCAGGACTTCTCTGATTCCAGGAAAAGGCTTAGGGAATTTTGTTTTTACCCCAGCATAGGCCTTTGGCTATACCTCCTGTTCTGGATGTTGTGGAAGATGTGTTTGCAGAGGCTTCTCTTAATCCTGATTCTTTGCCTCCTGCTCCTGTTAAGCCGGATAGGTATTACAGGGTGCCTGAAGCTCATAAGTATCTTTTAAGAGTCCTAGGGCGGACCCAGAAACTGTTAGTCAGGGGCCTAAGGGTGTTAAGGCTTCTGTTGTTAAAATCCGGTTCCTCCAGATAAAGAGGCCAGGGCTTTGGATAGATGGGGAAGAAAGTCTATACTTCTTCCACCCTAGCTATGAGGGCTTTGAATTGCCAGTTTCACATGTTGAAATACCAAAACTATCTACTTTCTCAATTGAAGTCTAAGGTAGATGCTCTGGCGGAAGGTATTGAGTGTAAAGAGTTACAAGATTTAGTACATGTTTCTGAACAGGTGGGTAAGCATTCTTTGCAATGTGGTTTTGATGCTGTACAGGCCTCGTCTAGGGTGGCTGCCGCTGGGTCAGTTCTTCGCAGGCACGCCTGGCTGAGGGATCAGAATTTGTCTGACCATGTTAAGACAAGGATTTTAGATGCTCCTTTACAATCTGATGTGTTGTTTGGTTCACCTGTTGAGGCAGTCTTAAAGAAAATGGAAGACAAGGCTAAGTCTATGCAGACTGTTAAAGATTTTTTGCAGGTTCAGCCTCAAGTTTAGTAGAAATTGGCCTACCAAGGGGTGGACGTATCCTTCTTATGATTCCCAGTCTAGGGGTAGATCTAGACGTGGTAGGGGCAGAGCTCAGAGCTATTTCAGGCCTAGAACAGGGAGTTCACCTGCACAGTCTTCGGGTGAGGGCAGGGGTCAGTCCTTTCGTAAACAGACCCAATGACCTACCTTTTCAGCTGCCAGAGCCTTCTCGTCTGGCAGCACCTTTGGGAGGAAGGTTGGCACTTTTCAAGGACAATTGGAGTTTAATTACCCAAGACAGATGGGTATTGGATATCATACACCAAGGTTACAGGTTTTATTTCCATACCTTGCCTCCTTTCAAAGGCATGCCAGACGTTCCTCCTCAGCAAAGAATAGAGGCTCACAAACAAATTTCTCTGTTACTTCAAATAGGGGCCATACAGCCGGTCCCTATGCCAGAAGTGGGCCTAGGATTTTATTCTCGCCTGTTCCTAGTACCAAAGAAGGGGAACACGTGGAGACCAATTTTGGATTTATCTATCCTCAACACTTATCTGGACATTCCCAAGTTCAAAATGTTGACGTTACAACAGCTTTTACCTCTGCTGGGCAAAGATCATTGGATGGTAACTTTGGATCTCAAGGAGGCTTACCTTCATGTTCCTATCAGACTGAGTTGCAGAAAGTATCTGCTGGCTGGGACTTCTCATTATCAGTTCTCTGCATTGCCCTTTGGCTTATCTACTGCACCCAGAGTGTTCACGAAAGTTCTGGCTCCAGTGATAGCTTTCTTCAGGCTAAAAGGAATACAGATCTATCCTTATTTGGATGATTGCCTGATTCTGGCTCAAGGAAGGGACGAGCTTCTTCATCATTTGGAATATGTGATAGCAGTGCTAAGATGCCTGGGGTATTCTGTGAACGAAATAAAGTCCAGTCTAGTACCCTCTCAGGACATGTGCTTTCTGGGTGTAAGACTGAATACAGCATCCCAGATGGCCCTTTTGACCCCGGACAAACAAAAGAATCTTTCCCTTTACTTTCATCACTTGTCTCATCAGTCCAGGCTGACTGCAAGGACAGTCCTTCAAGCCTTGGGGTTCATGGCATCTTGTATTCTGGTGCTTCCCAATGCCAAACTGCATATGAGGAAGCTACAATGGTATCTCAAAACGTATGGACACAGCACTGCCAGGATCTGGACACTGTCATTCAAATAATACCTTGCATTCAAAAGGAATTTTTGTGGTGGGCTCAGGAATGTCACCTAAACAAGGGACTCTCTGTGACCCGGCCAGAGGCGAGTCAGATTCTAACGACAGATGCCTCAGACAAAGCTTGGGGAGCTCATTTAAATGGAAAGTGGATACAAGACAAGTGGCCTGCCAGACTACAACATCTACATATCAACTTGAAGGAGATGTTAGCAGTCCAGTTTGCATTAATAGCTTTCAAGGATTTACTTCTTCCAGGGCAGGTGTTGATTCTAACAGACAACACAACTGTCATGTGGTACATCAACAAGCAAGGGGGAACACATTCTTATCCTCTATGCAGGCAAGCAATGATTTTGTGGGAGACTGCTCTCAGTTTACAGCTACATCTTCAGGCAAGGTTTCTGCCGGAGCACAGAACTCCTTAGCAGATGTGTTGAGCAGGCAATTATGGATCCCCACGAGTGGAAATTGGATCCTCATGTATTTCAGAAATTGACAGTGTCATGGGGAACTCCAGACATAGATCTGTTCGCTTCTCCACTAAACCACCAGCTGCCAAAGTTTTGCATGAAAAGGTTTCATCCCACAGCTTGGAAAGTGGATGCTCTTTCTTTCAATTGGAGCAATCTTCATGTGTATGCCTTTCCACCTCTGCCTCTTCTCCCAAAGGTACTTCTAAAGGTCAGACAGGACAAGCCAAAGATGATTTTAATAGCTCCAGATTGGCCTCGACAGCACTGGTACCCATTACTGAGAAGTCTGGTACGGGAGCCTCCATGGCCTTTGCCTTCGATTCCACACCTGTTGTCTCAGGAGGACAGTCATTTACTCAATATCAAGCTTCACTCTCTTCACCTAACAGCCTGGCATATTCTGTTTTGAACCATAGAAGGTCTCAACTTCCACAGCAAGTTTTGAATGTTATTTTGGAAGCTAGAAGGCCTAGTACAAGGAAAGTGTACGCAGATAAATGGAAGAGATTTTTATTTTGGAGTGCAGCAAAGGATTTTGATGTTTCTGACCCTAATTTAAGTATGGTTCTTCAATATCTTACTGAGTTACTGGACAAAGGTTTGTCCTTCTCTTCTATTAAGGTTCATGCTGCACCAATTTCGGCTCACTATGATTGTGACCCACCATTGTTTTCTCATCCTTTGTTCAAGCAATTTCTTAGAGGGGCAAAGAATATAAGACCCCCACGTAGAGCTCCTACTCCTGCTTGGGATCTCAATTTTGTGTTGGAGAAACTCACTCTACAACCTTTTGAGCCTGCAGCTACTACCGAGTTGAAATATTTATCATGGAAGACTGCTTTTTTGTTGGCCATTACCTCTGCAAGAAGGGTTTCTGAATTGCAGGCCCTTATGGCGGTTGAGCCTTTCTTAATTTTCCATAAGGATAGGGTATCTTTGCACTAATCCTTCCTTTATGCCTAAAGTGGTTTCTAGTGTGGCTTTAAACCAAACTATTCATTTGCCTACTTTTTATGCAAATCCCCAAAATAAAGGGGAAAAGATTTTGCACACTTTAGATGTACACAGGCAGCTACGATATTATTTGAGCAGAACTAAAGGGTTCAGGCAGTCTCAGCAGTTATTTGTTTCTTTTGCTTTGAGTTCTCAGGGCAAGCCTGTGTCAAAACAAACTATTTCTAAGTGGATTGGGTTTTGCATTGCTTTCTGTTATTCCCATCATGGTAAGGAGATTCCAGCTGGGATTAGGCCTCATTCCACTAGGGCTACTGCCACTTGACAGCTTTTTAAGGGGTGGCAACTAAAGATATTTTGGAGGCAGCTACTTGGAGTTCAGTGCATACTTTCTCTAAGCATTATCACCTTCCACTTTACTCTAAATCTAGGGCTGGTTTTGCCACTGCTATTTTACAGGGCATTTTGGCAGCTCCTGCTTCTTTATAGTTTTGCCATCCTCCCTTACCTCTGCTTTGGGATTCTACCCAAGTGTAAGGACTGCAGCAATGTGAGATGAAGAACATAGTACAGTTTTGTACCTACCATAAATGTAGATGTTCAAGATCCACATTGCTGCAGTCCAATTTACCCTCCCTCCTTCCCTCTGTAGTTAGAGGCGGTTGTGTGGGTTGGGTTGTATATATTGTGTATATTGTATATATGGTACATATTATTAGTGCAAGGGTGGTTGGTTGGTTGTTTGCTGTCTTTTGGTTTTGACCTTTCTTTTAGGGTCTTCTGACATCTGGGGCAAGAAAAGACTGAGGATATGACGTCGGTCATGCGCATTTGTACCCTGACTTCCTGATGTCAGTCTAATGCGCCTTGACCGACGTCAGCCTTATACTTTGATATTCGGGCCGACCGAGGACAGCGGACTACCCCAAGTGTAAGGACTGCAGCAATGTGGATCTTCGAACATCTACATTTATGGTAGGTACAAAACTGTACTTTTCTGGGACTTTGAACCACTGCAGTACTACACAAATCAGCTTTCTTGGGACCTTGTCATATGCATTCTCCAAGTCTAGGAATGCCCAGTTGGACTCTTTCCTCATTTTTTTCTTAACTAACTGTCTCATTGTAAACATCGAGTCAGTTGTGCTGCATCCTCATTTGAATCCAAACTACTCGGCTCCCATCTTACTTTCTACTACTATTTGTATCCATTTATCAGTCACCCTCTCCAGAACTTTTATGCAATGTGACAGGACTTTAATACCACTGGACTGCCCACAGTTGTGTATGTCCCCTTTCTACTTGTTATTCAAGCAAAAATAGAGTGAATTCCAAAACGTGCTGTTACACCATTTGAGGGAGCAGCCCCCACATATCTGTTACTTTTATGTAGTAAATCTGAGATCACTCTTCCTCTAAGTGGGGGGGGGGGGGTACACTGAGGTACTACATTCTTACACTTCGTATATATTCCTCCTCATCCTCACTTATACTTTAATTGCTCTAAGGATCCACATACAATCCTCAGAATTTGAAAGATACCATTCAAAATGAGACTGTCCCAGGAGACTATGATAAATTCAGAATCTTTGAGTAACCTCCAGCCAAGAGCTGGGATGGGAACAGTTAAGAGTGAGAGAGAAAGGGAGAACTGAGAAACGTGTGCAGGGACACTTACAGAAGCAGCAGTAAATGTGACAAGAAGTATTTACCTGCGTATTGACCATCCTGATAAACTGAAGGGAAATGTTTCTTCCTGTTCATATTTCAGAAGAAGAAACACAGAGCATATATTTGCTCAGTTATTTAGCATGTGGTAGATTATTGAGAAGGCCAGCAAGACATTCATACAGCTGATACAGAACTAAAAAGTACTGAAATATGTTTTAAAATGTGTTACTAAATGTCCTTGCGTTCTTAAATAAAAAAGTGATGTTGGGGTTTGAGAGCTGAAATTTTGCAATGTAGTGTTTGTCTAATAAAGTAATGTCATAAAATGTAGAAATCTATTGTACATATAAAAGAAGTACCTGATGTTTATAAATGTGTTTAAGGTACACTGCATCATAGATTTTGCATAAATCTTTACCATAAAAGAGAGCAATATAAATGTATAGTTTTAAGGAATTTACACTTTAGCATACTTAGTTAAAAGAATGTGTGTCCCGTGATCTGACATCCTATGTAAGTAGTACAGTTTCAAGTACATGTTGATGAAGCTGGTCACATGTGTATGGCCTTTCTTTTAGCAATCCTGCTAAACCAGATGCTGCACAGGACACATACGAGTCCTGGTGATGGGCAGTTTGCTGTAACACTAAAGGGAGGGGAGGGGAGAGCAGATGCGAAAGTAGAAAAAATCAGTTTGTCATAAAGACGCTGTGAAGGTGTTGAAAGAGACAGAAAGAAAATATTCTGCAACATGAAGAAACACAGTGGCATGCACTTTCGAAAGTGAAATATGTTGTATTCCATTTTGTGAGAAGGCGATTTATACTACTGGTTGTGGGTTTGAAAGTAAATGCAAGAACTAGTTATCTTAAAAAATAAGCAATAATATTCTATGTGTACAGATTACATAAAGCATAAACTGTTGCAAAGTTTTTGTAAAGTATTGTTCGTAGAGAAAGCACACAACTTTGGATATATTAAAAACCAGATGATAGGCCAACTAGATATTTGCCCCCCAACAATCTCCATACCTCCGGCATCTCTAAATATACTAACGCTGAAATTGCACAGTAGCGGGTTTCTTCATACTCCCATACACAGACGCCATTCTACAAAACAGTAAATTTATGAAATGTGACATCGATCTGATTCATGTTTCAACAAAATATTAAGTTGACAAACTGATTTACATACACCCACACATACTTACATGTGCCTGCACACATGCACACTTGGGACATAGATATTATCAACATGGTGTTATGGCTGTCGAGCTTCTTGAATGTCAGTCTCTCACAAGCTTGGTAGTTCTATCTATAGATCAGGCATAGCTCTTGAGCTCTAAACAACTAAGAGTTTGTAATCGTAAAGCAGGCATGCATGTGCTTAAGACTTGAGGTCATGTTAACTAAATGGAGTACAGGCTGTGGAGAAAATTCTGCTGGAAAAGAAATAGGCATTCACAAAGATATTGAATATCTTGCTGGTGACTATATTGTGTGGCCTAAAAAACTTGGTGCACCCCTTTTAGAGAGCAGGTGTTGAAAGTAAGATGCCTGCAGAAAAAAATAATGCCTAATGTATGTGTCCGCACTTGGGAATGTGGTAAAGGAGGTAATACTGGCAATTCTCTCTCTCTCTCTGTCCAGTAAACATCTGAGATCCAGGATAAGGAACTGAAGGAAGCTACTAAAGCATGTTCAGGGATATCTGAATTAGAGATAAACAGAACTTATGTAAATGAAAAGCTAAGTGAAGCAAAAACTGAAATTAAATTTCTGTGGGACCAAAGTAGTTAGCTGATGAATAACCATGAGGATCAACAGAATAGAGTCAGAATGTTGAAATGCATGGAGCCCACCAGTAAGCAGAAGAGAAAGAGATGTATATAAACATTTACAAACAGCAACAAATGCACCAATGAATAAAAAAAAATAAAAATAGAATTGATTTAATATAGCTGGTAAGCATTTACATTCACAATGTAATGGATTGGCATCAGGCAATATACATTACATCATTATGAAACTTAAACACACAACTCAGATCACTTGATACTTTTTGTAAAAGCCCTATTGATTAATGTAAATTATCAAAAATATAAGCTTGATGTTTGAGAGGTCTGGACCTAGAAACACATTTTAAATGAAGAGTTATAATTTAGTCATACATATTTAAAAGCATTATTAACAGATTGTGATACAAGTATAGTGACCACTAACTCCAAGTATTCTTACAGGTCTGGATGAGCATTATAAGGACTGCTTGTGATGAGCTTGGATTGTCTCCAAGTCCTACAACTAAAACAACCACTGGATTATGAGTAGCAGTACCAACATCTGTACTACAGGACCTCTGAAAAAAGTTCAGATCTGTAGCTTTTGTATTGAAAAATACAGGAAAAGAACCCACTGCTTTGGTTGACTATTAAGTATCCTGAGTAC
This sequence comes from Protopterus annectens, assembly GCF_019279795.1. Classification (NCBI taxonomy): domain Eukaryota; kingdom Metazoa; phylum Chordata; order Ceratodontiformes; family Protopteridae; genus Protopterus; species Protopterus annectens. The sequence continues at coordinate 1,058,868,070 of NC_056743.1, forward strand.
TACATTCCTGTTGTGCTTCACATTATCTTTAATAATGTTAGAATCAGGAGTATACATGGCTAAGCCAAAGTCATCAGCTGCCTCAACAGTTTCAGTAATATTTTTCTACTTGTCCTGAGCGACGAGAGCAAACCTACTTTTCCTTTCAGCTTTCACCTCCTTAAAGACATATTCCACTAAAAGTAGCAGGTAGCCCCTCTCACAGAAAAACTTAATTACCACACCATCCCTCTTAGAAAGCATACTTTGAAGTAAGCTGCAAACATCTAATTGTTCTAAAAGTCCATTCCTTTATGCATTTCAATGTAGCTTTGAAAATCAAGAAGTTTAGTCCCACTTATTTCTTTTTTGATATATCTGCATGTAAAATAATCAGCATTTTATACTGCTTAACATCCAAGTAGTAAATTCCTCCTTTATCAAATTTCAGTCCAATCTCAAAAAAAAAAAAAATCTAGTGATTCTATTGCAGTAATCAAAACATTCAATAAGTTCAGCGCTACCCCCATTCTGTAAAAAAATATCACTAGATCGTCAATAAAACAACCATAAAATAATATTTTGGGGGTAAACTGCGACTCATAAATATACTTCTGGTTCCAGTGCCCCAAAACAGTATTGATAAAATATGTTGTCAGTATTATATACCATCCACTACTTTGTTGACATATTTCTTCTCCAAATATAATATATATAGGTTCATAGGTTCATAGTTAGGTAATAGGCTATCGGCCCGAGGGCCTACGTAAGCCTAGCCAACAAGGTTCCCTGGTGTACACCACCCAAGAAAGTTATTTTCCTGTGCCCCTGTTGAGCAGAGCCACTGAAGTGATCCCCAGGGTGTATTTCCTATTTCCCATCCACTCATCAAGATTTTTATTGAAGAGTGCTAATGGAAAACTTTGCTTGACATAGATGGGTAGCCTGCTCCAGAGTATGGGAAGTGTCTAGGACAGGAATCTATCCCTCCAGCATGTCCTGTTTATTGTGGTGACAAGGTTTAGGTCCCTAAACTTTGTAGCTCAGAGGGATTGGGATTTCTTTAGGTGTAGTATGGGTTTAACATAGCTTTATATGTTAGGCAGAGATCACCTCGGAGTAGGCGATATGCTACGGAGTAAAGCTGGAGTTTTTTTGAAATGGTCAGTGTAGGGCATCTGTTTGAGGCCAGTAAATATATATATATATATATATATATATATATATATATATAGATATATATATATATATATATACATACATATATATATATATATATATATATATATATATATATATATATATATATACATACATATATATATATATATATATATATATATATATATATATATATATATTATATATATATATATATATGTGTGCGTGTGTATGTACATATAGGTTCATAGGTCGGTACTAGGCTATCAGCCCTAGGGTCTATGCAAGCCCAGCCATAACAATTCCCTGGATATTTCTTCCCACAATATTTACATCTCTAGACCCCTGTCTAGCAAGGCGACTGACATGATCCCCTGGGTGAGTTTCTTATCTCCCATCCAATCATCAAGGTTCCTTTTGAAGAGGGCCAATGAGGCGCTCTGCTTGACATGTATGGGCAGTCTATTCCAGAGTATGGGGAGTCTCTGGGTCAGGAACCTATCCCTCCAGCATGTTTTGTTCATTGTGATGACAAGGTTTAGATCCCTGGAGCGTGGTATATACACAAAATGTCCACATCTAATTCCATAGCAGTACCGATCATATTATGATACTATCTAAACATCTCAACCCTGATCATATGATGGCCAACAAAACATTCTTATTTATTTTCATCAGTACCAGACCACTGACATCTATTGATAAGTTAATGGTAAAAACCTCTAAATCCTGCAATCCTGCCGGTGACTCAGTATTTTCCAATAACATAGCAAAAATTTGGAACTCACTTCCTCCTGACTTAACCCTCAAACCCTCTCTAACAAAATTTAAGATTGCAGCAAAAAATTATTTCACCAACCACTGGATATGTTCCTGCTCTAGCCCAGGTTAATCTCCCTCCTCAGGCTACCTCTCTAATATGCTCATTGCTTTATATTTTTCTCTTCCTCATTTCTTCTGGCATTTCTACACAGTTATTATATGGCTCCCTACACCTTACTACCCAAACTTACTCCCTAATTTTCTCTCAGCTTATTATCTCCTGCAATCTTTCTTTGTATTGTTATCTGAACTGTTGGTATTATATTTTTAACTGTATTTGTTAAATTGATCTTGTATTTCTGGAGCTTTTCTCCCCTGGCCTCCCCTGAAAATGGATATGTATCCAGTTGGACTTTCCCGGTTAATAAATGTAAAATAAATAAATAAATAAAATGTAATATTTCTTTACTGGGAAAGTTCAACTTGGAACTAAGCCAATTATCAGCCGAAGCCCAGGGAGAAATGCTCCAGATGCATGTCTTTATGACATGGAAGGAAACCAGAGCACCCTGAGGAGACCCACATGAGTGCAGGGAGCCTACTCCACACAGAAGTCACCCCTGCTGAGAATTGAACCAGAGAACCTCTTGCTGTGAGGCAACAATGCTACTGCTGCACCACTGTGCCATTCATATCTATCTTCAAGATGTTCACCGTGTTTCACTGTTGCAGTCATTACATTTGGGTAAACTGCTGGCAGGTTGCCCTCAGTCGGCCTGATTAACAAAGTCGTGGGTCCTGCATCAGTTGCTGTCCCTTCTTCCATGACGGCAGGTCATCAGGGGTATAAAATATGCAGCTGATGCCATTGCATTAGTCCTTCTTGCCGTGCGGTGCCTGAAGCAGAAGCAGTTCGCAAGTGCCGGTCGGCCGACTCCTGAAATTTTCGTTTTCGAGTTTCAGAACCAAAGTCTTCAACTTAAAGCTAAGTACCCCATTGGGGAAACTTTTTCTTGCTCCTTACCGATGTCAGTAAAAGTTAATAATTGTATTATTTGTGGGAAGCAAATACCTCATAAGGATTTTCATTTGTACTGTATTCCTTGCCTAGGCCCTGACCACGACATACCTTGCTGTCAGTTTTGTGCTTTATTTAATCAGCACACTGTCAGTCATTGGTACATTTTTGCTTCAAAATATATCGGTTCTTGGTTTAATTATCCAGAAATTACATTGGTTAGCCATCCGACTACCGGAATACCGAAAAAACGCAAAGAAAAATATAGAGACAAGCCGTTGAGGTCCAAAACTGCTGACAACACTTCTCCTAAGCCAGTCGCCAGTTCACCAGTACTCAGTGAGGTGCTTTTACAGCCTCTGATACCCGCTACTTCTGATTTGCAGGCCTCTATTGAGACCCATTCGGAGTCCAGTATGCCGCGAGATGCTTCACATATGGAATCCGTGGATGTCTCTACCTTGGATGGGTCCGGAGCCGCTGAGCAGGCACCGGCTTCTGAGGGAGTATTCAGGCCTGCAGACTTGCATATTAATCCATCTCCAACTTCAGTGCTAAGGCCTAAATCTCGATCTATGTCTAAAAAACCGATGCCCAGGCCACATGTTCAGGCCCCTATGCCTAAAAAACAAATGATCAAAATGGCTGAAAATTTAATTACTCTAATCAGGGATAGTCAACCCCCCCTCCCCCCTGCCTGGGATTGAATTTGACTATGAATCTTCTGAACAGGACTCTGTTTCTTCTGACTCTTCTAATGATCTGGATTTGTCCATACCTACTTATGAGGACTCTGATGCAGAGTATTCCATTCCCTCTCCTTCTCCACCTGAAGATTTCTGTTTTGGGGAAACTTTGCATACCTTAAGGGAGCATTTCCACTGGGAAAGTCAGGATTTCTCTGAATCCAAAAAGAGGCTTAGGGATTTCCTTCTTCTTCCTCAGCATAGGCCTTTGGCTATACCTCCTGTACTAGATATTGTTGATGATGTGTTTTCAGAATCCACTAAGGCCCCTGATTCCTTGCCTCCAGCCCCTAGCAAATCAGACGGGTACTACAGGGTTCCTGAGTCCCACAAATTCCTTTTCAAAAATCCTGATGCGGACCCTGAGACCATTTCTCAGGGGCCCAAGGGCATTAAGGCTTCTACTGCTAAAAATCCTGCCCCTTCTGATAGAGACTCCAGGGCGCTGGATAGATGGGGTAAAAAGGTTTATACTTCTGCAACCTTAGCAATCAGGGCTTTAAACTGTCAATTCCATATGCTAAAATATCAACAGCGTATCATGGGACTGCTTAAACAGAAAATGGTGTTGATTTCTGAATGTGTGGAGAATAAAGATTTGCAGGATTTATTGCATTCAGCTGAACAAGTTGGCAAACATACTTCGCAATGTGGTTTTGATTCCTTGGAGGCCTCATCTAGGGCTGTTGTTACTGGGTCTATGATTAGAAGGCATGCTTGGCTTAAGGAGCAATCTCTGCCTGATCATGTTAAAGCAAAACGTTTGGATGCTCCTTTACAGCAGAACCGTTTATTTGGCAATAAGGCTGAAGATGTTCTAAAAAAAGATGGAAGATAAAGCTAAATCTATGCAAACTGTGAAAGATTTCTTACAAGTGCAACCTCCTAGATTTAGTAGGCATTGGCCTACTAAGAACTGGTCCTTTCCAGCTCCTTCCAGAGCCACTATGGCCAGACCCAGACATTCAAAAACTACCAGGTTTCAGTCCCAAGGGACTTTCAGAACTAAGCAATGGGGTGCTTCCACTTCCAAATCTGGAAACAACAAGGCACCACCCTATGCTAAACAGTCTCAATGACTTCCCTTTGAAATTACCAAGCACTTGTCTTTTAGTCACCACTTTGAGGGGAAAACTGGCTCTTCATTCAAGGAACTGGCAACTTATAACCCAGGACAAATGGGTTTTAAATATAGTGTCCCAGCAATACAGATTTCATTTCCACACATTGCCAATACCAAACTGGTGGCCAGACCTGCCCCCAAATCAGTGGGCAGAGGCTCAGAAACAAGTTCTTTCCCTCCTAAACATGGGGGCTATTCAACTAGTACCAGAAGAGGAAAAGGGACAAGGTTTCTATTCTAGACTTTTCCTGGTACCCAGAAAAGACAAATCGTGGCATCCAATTCTGGATCTGTCTACTCTAAACACCTTTCTGGACATTCCAAAATTCGAGATGCTGATTCTACACCAGTTACTTCCTATGCTAGGCAAGGATGCCTGGTTGGCAACTCTCAACTTAAAAGAGGCTTACCTGTATATCCCAATCATGGAAGAAGATTCCTACACTTCAAAGCAGGCTGCATGCATTATCAGTTCTCTGCACTGCCCTTTGGCTTGTCTACTGCGCCCAGGGTATTCACAAAGTGCCTGGCTGCAGTAATTGCATTTTGCAAGCAAAGAAATATTCAAATATATCCAAACCTTGATGATTGTCTAATTCAGGCAGAAAACCAGGCCATTCTTCTAAAACATCTGGTGTTTGTAAAAAGACTTCTAACCTGTCTAGGGTACACCATAAACGAAAAGAAATCTCAACTGGTACCCCCTCAAAAAATTACATTCCTGGGTGCAGGCTTGAATACAACTGCCCAGATGGCTTTCCTCATGCCAGAAAAGTAAATTCATTTGGTTACTTACTTCAAAAAGGAGGCCACAAAAACCCTGCTATCTGCAAGGCAAATACTGCAAGCCTTGTAGTTCATGGCCTCATGCATTGTTCTAATTCCATATGCAAGTCTGCATATGAGGAAACTTCAGTGGTACTTAAAATGTTTATGGAGTCAACATTGTCACAGCCTGGAAACAATGATTCCTATCATACCTTGCTTGCACCTTGAGTTCCTGTGGTGGGCAGAGGCCTGCCACCAAAACAAGGGACTGCCATTCACACCACCCCCTGCTGCCCAAACCTTAACTACAGACGCATCAGACTATGCATGGGGGGGGCTCATCTGGCAGGGAGGTGCATTCAGGGCAAATGGAGCCCAAATCAAATGCACCTTCATATCAGTCAAAAAGAAATGCTAGCTGTACAGAATGCACTGACAGCCTTCAAGGACTGCCTTCATCCAGGACAATTACTGATAAAGACGGACAACACTACAGTTATGTGGTACATAAACAAGTAGAGGGGTACACATTCCTACCCCCTCTGCAGACTAGCCATGGCATTGTGGAACACGGCCTTGAGCTACCAAGTACAACTACAAGCTCGATTCTTGCCAGGAAAGCAGAATGTTCTGGCAGACGAACTAAGCAGAAATCTCACGGACCCTCACGAATGGAAACTGGAACCACGGATTTTCAACATGTTGGCACACAAATGGGGGAGCCCAGACATAGATCTTTTTGCCTCACCCCAGATCTACCAGTTGGACAAATTTTGCACAAGAACTCATCACAAAAATGCCTGGAAAGTGGATGCTCTGTCCTTCAGCTGGAAAAACCTATCAGTCTATGTCTTTCCCCTCTGCCTTTGCTCTCCAAAGTTCTACTAAAAGTCAAACAGGACAAACCAAAAATGATTTTGATTGCTCCAGACTGTCCTTGCCAACACTGGTACCCACTCCTGCGCAGTGTGTCACACATTTCTCCGTGGCCCACCTGCCTCCATCACCTTCCTTACTGTCTCAGCAGGAGAACCAAATTCTGCACCCGCAGCTCTTAACATTGAATCTTACAGCTTGGCTAATCACTTAAATTCACCCTTAGCATCCCTCAGCAAACCTGTGATGGATGTCATTTTGGAGGCGAGAAGACCTAGTACTAGAAAATCTTATGCTGACAAATGGAAAAGATTCTTTGTCTGGAATCAATCACAAGGAATGAGCACAGCAGTGCCCAATTTACCTCAGATTTTGCAATACTTAACTGAGATGCTTCATAAGGGCTTGTCTTTTTCTTCCATAAAAATCCATGCCTCAGCCATTTCAGCTCATTACAACACAGACACCCCCCTCCCTTCTCTTATCCTCTTCTAAAGCAGTATCTCAGAGAGGCCAAAAACTTGAGACCCCCTAGGAGAGCTCCAACCCCTGCCTGGGACCTTAACTTTGTATTGGAGAAACTCACTCTACCTCCTTTCGAGCCAGCTGCAACTGCAGACTTAAAATTTCTTTCCTGGAAAACAGCCTTCCTTTTAGCAGTCACTTCAGCTAGAAGGATATCTGAATTACAGGCCCTTATGGCAGTGGAGCCTTTCATCATCTTTCATGCAGACAGGTTGTCACTCAGGACCAATCCATCACTCATGCCCAAGGTGGTATTCAGTGTGGCTCTTAATCAGTCCATTCATTTGTCAACTTTCTTTCCCAATCCACAGAACAAGGGAGAGCAGATTCTGTATTCATTAGATGTACACAGACAACTTAGATTCTACTTGGACAGGACTAAATCTCGAAGAAAATCTGAACAACTGCTGGTAGCATTTGCTGCAGGGGCAGAGGGGAAGGCTGTTTTAAAGCAAACCATTTCTAAATGGATAAGCCATTGCATTCATTTCTGTTATAAGCACCATGGAAAACCTATCCCCCAGGGGATCAGATCTCATTCCACCAGGGCTGCATCTACTTCAGCAGCCTTTCTCAGAGGTGTTCCTACCAGGGATATTCTAGAAGCTGCTACCTGGAGTTCAGTTCATACTTTCACCAAGCATTATCACTTACCAATTTTCTCCAAATCCAGAGCTGGCTTTGCCACTGCTGTTTTGCAGGGCCTTATAGCTGGTCCTAATGCTGTATAAATCCAGCCTCCCGACCTTAGCTTTGGGAATCTACCCAACTGTATTGACTATAACAGTGAAACACGATGAACATAGTACAGTTGTGTACACTTACCATAAATGCAGATGTTTGAGTGTATTCACTGTTGCAGTCCTGGTTACCCTCACTTCAGCCCCCTGTTTTTCTTTTACTATACCTCTTCTTTCTTTTATTATGCTTAAAAGCCTTTTTGGTGTATTTGCTTTTGTTTGGAGGTATATTTTTGTGTTTTATATATATATATATATATATATATATATATATATATATATATATATATATATTTTGCTCCCCATTTGGGGGGCGCCTGACATCTGGGGCAAGAAAAACTGATGTAATGGCATCGGCTGCATGTTTTATACCCCTGACGACCTGATGTCATGGAAAAAGAGACAGCAATTGACAGGACCCAAGACTTTGTTAATCAGGCCGACTGAGGGCAACCTGCCAGCAGATTACCCAAATGTAATGACTGTAACAGTGAATACACTCGAACATCTACATTTATGGTAAGTGTACACAACTGTACTTTCTTAATTTTGTTTATGACTTTGGGACTGTTAGCAGTACATCCTTAAAAGTGCTCCAAAATGCACAACACCCAAAGCCATGGTGCAGGGGGCAACCAACAATCCAAAACACGGACAAAGTCCAGCACACATGTATACACAAAGATATATATATATATATATATATATATATATATATATATATATATATATATATATAGGTTCATAGGTAGGTACTAGGCTATCTGTTCAAAGGCATTTATAAGCCTAGCCAGAATGTGCTGGCTTTCGCCACCTCCTTAGATTAGTTACCTGTGCCTCTGTCCAGCAGAGCCACTGAAGTGATCCCTGGGGTAAACTTTCTGTTTCCCATCCACTCGTCAAGGTTTCTCTTGAAGAGAGCTAGCGAGGAACTCTGCCTAGTGTAGACTGGAATCTTGTTCCAAAGCATGGGAATTCTCTGGGACAGGAATCTATCCCTCCAGCATGTCCTATGTATTGTTGTGGTGAGGTTTAGATCCCTAGAGCGTGTGGCTCAAGGTGATAAGGTTTTCTTTAGGTGGAGCATGTCCATCAATTCAGGGTTGGACATGGCCTTATATGTCAGGCAGAGATCACCTCTGAGCAGGTGGTATGCAACCGAGTACAGCTGGAGTTTCTTCAGTCGAGCTGCATAGGGCATCTGTTTGAGGCCAGTTTTCCTCTTAGTGAGGTACTTCTGTGGCCTTTCCAGCTGTTGCAGTTGTCTTGTAAGGTACATCCCAAATGGGGCATTGTACTCTATGATGGGTCTGATGAGTAGAGGGGCACAATGACCTCTTTTGATCTGGATGCAAACCCTTTTGTGATTAGGTGGGCCACATAGAAGGATTTTCTAACCACTTTGGCAATGTGATTATCAATGGAGATATTACTATCAACTTGGGTTCCCAGATTCCTTATTATGTTTTGCATATTTAGGGGACTACCACCTATGTGATAGTTTGTGGGTACTTTGTTATTTTCAAAGGGAATAACTATGCACTTTTTGGCATTTAGCTTGAGGCCATGATTTTGACACCAGGTATCTGTCTCAATGAGACCCTTTTGGAGGATGTCTGTGTCAGCCGGTGAGTCAATTATAGCCCCTAGTTTGCAGTCGTCTGAAACTTGGTCAGCCATAGTCCTCCTGTGCTTGTCTGTACCTCTGAGAAGTATATGCCGAACAGGAGGGGTCCTAGGACTGAGCCCTGGGGAACGTCACTTGTAACCGGTTTAGAGTCAGACCTAGCTCCCGCAATCCAATTGGCAACCCATCTTGTGATATAGGGATTTATGTTCAGGCTGGTGAGCTTGTCTAATGGGGAATGGTGTTGTAGGCCTTTGCGAGGTCTACTTAGGCTGTGTGTACCACCTTTCCCTTGTCTATAGCCTTGGTAACTGTCTCAAAGAAGTCCACCAGGTTTAGGAGGCATGATCTGCCCTTAACAAAGCCAAACTGGGTAGGGTCCAGTATTTGGCAATTCTCAATGTCTCTGTTAATGAGTTCCATGATGATGCACTCCAAAGCCTTGCAGACGAAGCTAGTCAGGCTTATAGGACAATAGTTCCCTGGGTCTGTTGTGGCTCCACTTTTGTGAAGCAGAATAACTGTTGCTGTGCACCACTCCATGGGTATGTAGCCTATGGAGAGGTTGAGTTTGAACAGTGTGTTTAGATGAGGGGTTAATTCGTCTTTTGAGCTCATGTAGGACGCAGCCTGGGACACCGTCCGGTCCCATTGATGCTGTGTTTTTGGCTTTGGAGAGGGCTATTTTAACCTGAGTGTCTGTGATTTCAGGGGCCCTACATTCTTTGGCTATGGTTATGGGCCCTTTTGGGGGTGTGAGGTGGGTGAAGTTTGCACTGAACCTGTCTGCCAGGATGTTGGAAATATCAGTTGGTTCAGTGTATTTTGTGCCATTCTGCACTAACTCCGAGCAGATCTGAGCATTGCCACTTAGATTCTTGACATAGCTAAAGAATGCCTTGTGGTTATCTTTGGAGTCCTTGGCAAGTTTTCTTTCAAAGCTCACCTTGAATGATTTTATGAGGGATCATAGTTTCTTACCGATACTGATCAGGGATGTCTTTCCTTCTTGGGATTTTACTCTTTTCTGTACTAGTTTCCTCCTTCTATTGTATAGCTTGTTTATGGCAGGGGTCCACCAGACTGGTTTCCTTTTCTTCGAGGAGTGAGTCTTGGTTTTTGCTTGGGATAGCATGATCCATGCATTCTTGTAGGTGATAGTAGACTGCATTAGTAAAGGATTTTGCAGCTTGGACAGTGTTATCCTTTAGCATGGGGGCTTTGAAACTTTCCATCTCTGTCTTAAGTAACGTTAAGTTTGCTTTTGTAAAGTTTTTCACAGTGGTTTCCTTGTCCGGGGGTGGGGATGGAATGTGGATATCCAAAGTGATTTGTTTATGGTCAGATCTAACCAGCGAGGGGTTGACCTCCGGTGTGGAACATCGGTCTCCTTTGTTTTTGATGACCAGGTCCAATATGTTGTCACCTCTGGTGGGAGTGTTGACCAGTTGTTCCAGGGCATTTGAGTTTATAAAGTCTAGGAAATGTTGGGCAAGGGAGTTAGTACTTCAGTAGTTCTCCCATTTAATGTTTGGGTAGTTGAAATCACCCAATATTAGGTTGCTTGGTAGGACCTTTATGTTACCCAGTGTTTCCAGAAATGCGGAATGGGGGTCCTGGGACATGGTAGGTGATCTGTAGCAACCTACAATTTGAATTGCACTTCTTTCCATTGTTAGTTGCAGATGGATAATCTCTGAAGCATTGTGCTGTGCCACTAACCTGCAGGTGTGGGTATCCTTGATGAATATGGATACTCCCCCCATCCTGCCTTTTGTATTTCGGTCCAGGTTCTGTAGCTGAAATGTATAGTATGAGTTGTAGCCTGGTAGTGCTGGGGTGCTCTCTGTAGCCTTAAACCAGGTTTCTGTCACTGCACATATATCGATTTTCTCCATACTGAGGAGTGCCTCGAGTGCGTGCATTTTGAGGTTTAGACTTCTGGCATTGAATTACCCTCAGATTTTTGTTACTTGTGCTATTTACGGTAGTGGGTTTGTCTTTTGAGCCTTGCCTAGAAAAGGCAATATGGGGGTGGCAAGAGCCTTGGCCAATATTCAAAAGCCTAAGGGTGACAGGCACAAGCCGTCTCTAGCGAAGCAGCATGGCTTGTTGAGCATGTCATCCCAGGCAGACAGACACTGGATCCCCTTTGAATGACACCAGAAAATTAGCCAATTGTTGAAATTGATAAGTTTTTTCTTTATACCATGGTATAATTCTTGGTGAGGGCAGGATGCTACTCAGGGTCAGGGTCATACTGGCCTGGGCTACGTGATCAAAGAGCTCTTCCATGTCTCTTTTCATGTAGTCCAGGGAGGTACGGCTCAGGTCATTTACACCAACATGGACAATGACAGAGTCATATTTGTACTTGTTCTGGAGTGACCCGAGTGCTTGTGTTATGTGGCGGATCCTAGCACCTGACAGGCAGCTAACAGTAACCTAGTGAGTGGGACGTCAGTGTGGCTGACTATAGAGTCACCTATTACTAGTATATTGGGTATGTTATTTTGCCTTGAGTGTTGTGATTGCATGGTACACTGGTTTTGTGAAGTATCTGTTTCATGGTTTGTGTTGGGGGTGGAGGTTGCTTGGATGTCTGCTTTGGAGGTCTCTGTTGCTTTTGCAGTTTTTTATTTAGAGCCTCCAAGTATGCCTTTGTGTATTTATGTGTGTTTTTTACTGGTGCTGGTTTAATGGGTCTGTGTGAGACTGGTGGTGTGATGCCAGTATTTCCCTTCTCCTCTTGACTGTCGGATCCAGTCTTGGGTTGAGAGAGCTTAGCCTCCAGTTTGGCTGTATAATTGCATCTCTCGCATGTATTAGTGTTTGGTGGTAGGAGGAGAGGGTTGTCTGTGTACATGAGGCAGTTATATTGCCTCAAAATGCTCATTTTCACCAGTTAGACTGGAGAGTACACCTGAAACTGCCCTTTGGACATGCCTGGATAGGTACAGTAATCTGTTTTACTGAATGGCTGGTAAGGTTGAATAGCGAGCCTTGTCCTTCTGTAGTGCTAGGGTTTATAAGTGCTTGCTATGAGTTTTGAGCAAGTGCCGAGCTGAGAAATGAATGGCTTGAGTGCTTAAGTTGAAAGTTTGTCTAGTTCCAACGGAAAAATTGAAGAGGAGACTTTGTGGAGCCGGGAATAGTTATACCCTAGCTAATTGGCGCTGCCCGATGAGCAAAACCGGGCAAATGCGATTTTTATAGCAGGGAAATGAAAGAGATAGAAAATAGCCCAAAATGGCCAATAAACTACTACTTTCTGACCTGAAACCACTCCTCTAGGCTGCTCAAAGCTCCCCCTCTCTGACAGGTGAACAGAGAAACTTCCTTCTATCCAAGTAAGGTATGGGCAAACACAGAGATCTGTAACACAGCCCTGAATTCAGCACAAACCTGAAAACTGGACTATACTAGCCTAGAAAGGTGGGAAACAAGTATATATTTATTGTTTTTTTTCAGAAAATAAAGCAGATACAATCAAAAAACACTTTAAATGCACATAAAAAGATGCTTAGTATTGTATATCTCAGTTCAGAGTTGCAGTCAATGCCCACAATAATAAAATAGGAAGAAACACAAATACAGTAAAAGCAGATGAATAAAGTGCAATTTTATATATATATATATATATATATATATATATATATATATATATATATATACAATAGAAAATTAACAATCTGATTTAAACAAGTTACCCAATTAACCAGAAAAAAACTCAAACTTGAGCCCTGTTCCAGAAGTCTTCAGACAAGTTCTAACTGCACACTCCCACTACTAGGGTTCAGGGGAACCTTCTCCAAAAAAGATGGCCTGGATCAGTGCTCAAGTTATACAAACAAAGATAGATTCAGCAGGCCTGAATCTGCTCCTATGCTACAGCAACAAGGCGCACCAATTTCAGAAAGAAACAGTTCGAATAAGCAGGCACAATAAGCATGTGACCAGAAATTCCCAACTCAGAAGGGCAGAATCCAGCCTCTCCTCCCACAAGAGTACAGACCACAAACCTTCTTAATGAAGAATAACTGGCCTGAAGCCCAAGTGCTTAAACCAGAACTAATACACTTTTAGAATAGCAGACACTGAGCTTTCAATCAGCAATTCCTAGCTTAGAAGGATGTAAGCTACCTGTCCTGCCACAACAGTGCAGACCACAAACCTTCTTAATGTAAAACAGCCTGTATGAAGCCCAAGCGCTTAAACCAAAAGACTTAGAATAACAGTTACAATTTAATCAGGCT
>NC_056743.1:1058886650-1058949150 GCF_019279795.1 Protopterus annectens
ACCTTTGAAGACGCAATGACTCCTTTTATAGTGGTCATCAGTAACAAAGTAGAAGAAAAGATGTCAGGAACAAGAGCTGATTTATGGTTACTCAGTGGATGTTGCTGTATCCTGTTTCCATGGATTCTGATTATTTGCAGTATATACCATGATATTATTAGCTCTGTTCTGATAATGTAGTAGCCAACAAACTATGTTTACCATCTGGGTACAAGGGACCCTTGTCCCAGCAGATCTTTTATTTGGGGGTGACCTGCATTTACTAACCAGACCTGCTCCCTGAGGAGTCACCTATGGGGTTTGGAATGAGCAGCATTTTGTCAGTGCACCTATCATGTGAGGAACTGATTACTGGTTTTGATTCTAGCCCAAAATCAAGATAAGGGACTCTAGCCTCTCCTCAGAATGCTTCGGAACACGTAGGTAGATAATTTTCAAGTAAGTTCTACATCGGTGTCATTGCACAACTGATGAGAGGTGGGACTTGTCAGTAGGACAAAAATAGAAACGTCTCCCATTGATGTTAGGATGATGCCATCTCAAGTCATCCTGATTTCCTGTTTGTCTGTTTCCTGGTGTTCTACAGTTTTCTAAAAGGGGGGGGGGGGCTGGTGAAGTGCTGAGGATGTCTTCCTGCAGAGGAATGATGAGACTCGTCACATGACAGACATTAGTGGTAGCATTTCCAGTGTTAAGAAAGTGAATAAGCAGAGTATCAGAGCAGAGTGGTGATAGGCCTGATACTGTAACTGCCCAACACGTTTCTCATTTCCTCCCCAAGGTATGAGTACAACAGCTACTCATTGGTATAGTAGCCCTTGGGGATATATTGGACAGATTTTCTCTTTATTTTTCTTTTTAATCAGATATACTCAAGTTCATAAGTTTAGGCTGTATAATGTGTGTCTTTCGGTTTTGTTTTTGTGCTGTTACCACATACTAATAGGTATTGTAGACCAATTAGAAATCTCACAAAGATGATGTTAGAGATTAATCCTGCCTTTATATAGAGTGATATATATATATATATATATATATATATATATATATATATATATATATATATATATATATAATTTTTTTTTTTTTTTTTTTTTCATTCATTGGTGATCTGTGAAGGTCAAGTTTTGTTGCAGCGACATGCAATGGGCACCTCCGTTGATAAGGAAACATTGGGATTGAAGTGATGCCATTAAATATAAACGGGCTTAACATCCTCATGAAATATAGTAGGTTATTTCATAATGTGTGGTCCAACCACCTAAATGAGTTATTTTTTTATAGGAAACCTAACCTGTCTTGCAAGGAACATAATGAGCTTTGCAGAGAAGGACACTACATGATTGACATATCTTCACATAGAGGAAGCCAAGGAGGAAGTGCCATACTTTTCTTACAAACTAGGGCAGGAATATACTAATACATGACACCTTTGATGATTAGAAATGTTTGTGGATTTTACTGAATGCTGTGGAGTTGGTTACAGTGGTTTCACTATATCTTTCTAATAGGACAATGTGCCCCTTATCAATGTCGTTTTAAATAAAGAGGAGACTTCATATTGTGAAGTCAATTTCAACACAGTCGCACATAGATTAGATAATTCTAATCCTAGTGTGTTGGTAATAACCCCAGCTGCTAATGGAGTACAGCATTTGGTTGGCACTTTAAATTTAATTGAGGTAGAATTTCCCCTCAGGACCCACCCCACCTCTCACATGGCACCTCTGAAACAATTAGCATGATTTACATACAGGGTAAGTTGTTGGGACGGTGCTCTGCCTTGAACATACAGCCTTGGCAGTCGCTATTATGCCTTAGAAAGGAGTGGAGTTATGGAACCAGTACACAGAGCTAGCCAACACTATCAACCCTCGTCTGTATATAACATTTGATTCTTTATATGCTTATATCAAAGCTTAAATATCCATTTAATTAACATATGTGAACTGTTTCTTTGCAGCAGTACTGGTATATAAGGTAATGTGCATAGCTGATTGTCTAGTATTTTTTTTTTTTTACCCATTAGGGTGATTAAAATGTTCCTAACATTTTCCCTTGTGTAATATGTAGTGAACATTCATATAAAGGTGTATCACAATAGTGTAACAACTTTCTTAGTCCCCAAGAGTCAGTTTTACAAACTGTGAAGATACTTAAGATATCACAGATTCTGTTCAGGTTGATTAAGTTTGCCTGAGTGTAATAACTCTTCTTTTCTCTTCTCTTGTCTTAAATTCTTCTTCCTTTCTTTCTCTTAAGTTGTTGAAATCTAAATAAAGTTTAAAAAAAAAATAACTACCACAATTGCCGAAAATCAGTTATTCTTAATGCACAAAAACTGTATATAATGTATGTATAGTTATTTACCTAAAACAGTAATATATTTATTCTTAGATTTATGAGTTTTTTGTCTAGAGGGTAAAGACAATTGAAACCATACTAAATAGGTCATATAATGAAGCACCTTTTTCTCTTAATAAAGCACAATAGTTACTAATGTCAGTTACAAACAGTATATAAGGTTCACAAAACCTTGTACTTGGCCAAAAGGAGTACCATTAAATACGAGGAAACTGAAACACCTGAGTGCAGGTCATCAAATTAATGTTCACAAAAGAAAATCATCTTGCAATTTAGTGCAAGTTAATAATACTAAACCATTCCTCTCCGTAACCTGATGTGTTATACATAAACAACTTCATGCAATGTTGAGCTGCGTGTTAGGCAGTTATATGGTTCCATGTTGCATGCTGAGATTTTTGACAAATCACCCTGATTTTTTGCACCTATGAAAAGTATCACAGATTGCATGTGTTGTATTAGCTGTCCAGTGCAGTAAAAGTGACATTTATTAAGCAGTATTTTGACATTATTTTTTAACAAGATGTACTGCAATTTTTGTTATTCTGACTGTGCCCGAAACTGACATCTCCATAATGTCAGGTTGCTAGACTGACAGAATGCTGATGAAGTCATTCTTGGGCTAAAATGATTTTCTGATGTTTTGAAACCTACCAATGCATAAACTCTAGAACAGCACTTTAGCCCATCAGGAAATGTTTTAGTCATCACCTGCATATTTAAAAGAATTGCAAACTTTGCATTTTCCTTGCACTGTTGTTACTGAGGAAAAACAAGAATGCATGTTGCTTGCATAGACTTTAGTTGGGCGCACCACAGCACATGCAGTAATTTGACCCATTGAGGTCTATGGCAGCAACTCGCATTACACTATGTCAACATCATAACTGAAAAATCATTTTTTTTTTGTTTTGTTTTGTGGGGGAGCATGGTTTATTAAAAAAGTTTACAAATCCTTTTATTAAAAAAAAAAAAGCCCAAAAAGAAAGGAAGGGCAAGCTAGAAAATACAGTGTAGCACTTAACTCCTCGAATGCCTAGATGTACATAGAAATATCAGCAAACCACTTTTAGCTTGTTCTATTATTCACAAGGGGTCCATTCAGAGCATTCTTTTTATTCACATTTTGTGATTAGAAGAGAGGTGAGTTTGGTACAGTTTTGCATTGAGATGCTTTGCAGTCCTTTTCAAGCCATACCCATATTTTTCAGTCCAGGATGCCATAATTCACTGGTCCTGATTATTCCAGTGAAGTCTATTCATTGTTTTTTGTTTTTTTTGTTTTTTTTTTTTGTATGAATTGGAACACCATTTTGTATCTAGAACTAGTACTGAATCTGCGGTAGACAAACACAATCATGGCTTGGCATCCCACACAACAGAAGATACTGTTGTTCAATTTTTGTGTGACTTATACTATTGTATTTAAAGACATGCACGTGTTTGTATCTATTCCTTTTTTTTTTTTAATAAACAACAGTGTGACCATTGCTTAAGTATTTCTTTTCACCGCTTTACTTCAAATTATTTATAATGCTTGTGTATCTAATGTACAGTTTTCATTTTACAGGTATCACTGATCCCAATAGCTACTACTTATCTTGTGTCTGGAGCTTCATCTCACTGAAATGGGCCTTCCTGCTCTGTCTTTATTCTTACCGTTACCACAAGGAATTTGTAGACATCAGCATCCTCAGTGACTTCTGAGCACTTAAAAAGTCACACCTCGTCAAACTGTGGTGACTCTTCTAAGGCAACTTGGCAGAACATTACGTGGAAAAAACACACATGAAGTCTGTTGCAGAAAAAGACGATTCCAGTTATTGGGTGTCTCCATTTCAGTAATGTTATTGTAAACCATTTATGTCCTTCCACTGTCACTTTGTAATTCTGGGAACCGACACATGCATATTCTCACAATACTTATCTGAATCTTTAACTACCTATTAAAATGTTTTGCGGGGAAAGCTCTGGGTACAACTTATAAACTGTAGCATAGTGGTTGTATAGGGAAATGTGCCACTTTTATCAACAGCTGTCACCAGCATTTAGCACCTTTACAGAGAGTTAAATCTGTATAGGATTAAAGATAAAACAAAACCAAACAAAAACATGTTTGTATAGCAGCACTGCTCAAATGAAACAACATGTCAACTTACCTGAAGGGCATGATGATGTATTAAATATCCAGAGACTGTTTACTCTTATGTAGCCCTATGAGAATAAACTTTGACCATCAAGTATTTTGTTTTATATGCCTGTAAATGTAGGGCTTACTTAAGTAAGCTGTGGAAGGGATGGTTCTGAGTCAGCTGACTGCAGATTTAAATGAGCAGGATCGTATTCTCAGGTCATGATGTATGCTCAAACTAACAAGCTTTAGTTGGATAAACCAGGGAGTCACAGAGAGACTGCATTATTTGTAGTTGTAAAGAAGTATACTTTGTGTATAATGTGCTAATGTCAGTCTGGTAAGAGTCTGTATTATGCCTGTTGCTTCTACATTTTCATAGTGAAGAAGAGGGATTTTAAACCTTAGTGCCTTCTACCACTCATGCTTCTGTAACACTGCAATTCATCACAAGTCAAGATTAAGGCACTAAGTTATGCCAGTTCCTCCACGGTAGCTGCCTGGCCATTTACTGCAGTAATTGGGGAAGAGTAATAACCTGAACAAAGCAGGCCACAATTTTTTCCTAGCTGAGCACTTAAAATTCAGTTCTTTTTCTTTCTACCTAACATACTTGTACCATCCATGCACTTGTTCGAATGGCTCACAACATTTTCACTTGACATTTCAATTTAACCTTGGCTGTAGAAGGTTGTCACTGTTGAAGTGACACTGACAACATGTGCAAAAATGGGGAAAAAGGGGTTGTGGATGGATGAATTTCAAGGATGAATTCCTGTGAGATCATTTTAAAACAATGTTCCGTGATGACAGTAAAGTAGTCATTGAATTGCATACATTCAGAAGGGACACCATGAAAATATTAAAGAGAGAGCCTGACATTCTATCATTATCCCCCTTTGAAAGGGGTGGAGATAAGATGAGCAGAATTAACATGGCAAACAATGTCTTCTCATGTACTTGATTATGGAGAAAATTATAGCCCTCTTTTCTTACCCCCCACACTCACCCCTGTCATAGGGTAGGAGCAGCACTCCACTTTAGTAACAAACACCTTCAGGAACACGGTGCCGAATTTTCACAACTATTTACTCTTTTAAAAGGTACAAGAGATTGTCATTTATTAGAAGTGAAACTACTTCAGTTCATGTCTTTGTTGACAGCAGAGGTGTAATTGACACTGTTACTCAAAGGTGTCCTAGCCTACTTCAGTCTTGAATTTGCATTAGAAATGATTTAGTCTTAAACACTCATCCTTGGATAGTACTATACATGGTAAATATGGAGAGTAATGTGTAATATGTTACTCCATACACTGAAATATGAGATCAGTAAAACTTTGCAGCAAAGCTTCAGATGGTTAGTAACTCAAACTACACTGAATATTAATTTTTCATGATATTTTTAGTATTAACAAAGTTCCACTAAACTGATTTTCCGTAAATGAAGAATAAGATCTTTTGATACGGTTGCTGTTTTTGTTACTACTGGACCGCAGTTCTATGTTATTCTTTTAGATCACACAGAAAAATATAACTCAGTGTCATAAAAATGATTAGATAATTATTATGAACTAATCCCTTTCTGGTTGAAATCACTGGCAAACTTTGATGGATTGTTAAAACTCAAACAGTTTTCTTAACAGCAAGCCTCTGAAAGTATACTCAAAAGCTGTTTTCAGTTTCAGACACACTTGCAGCTACAGAAATGTTTATGTACAGTTGTACTACTCTCAAAATTATTAAATTTAGTTTGTTGAAATAACTGAATTTAATTAAAAGATGTGTGAATTTCAAATATCTGTCCCCTTAATAGTGTAATTTTTCCTATGTGATTCTTTATTATTACAATTTTGTAGTTTCACCCATCTATGAATTTTTGAAGGTTCTCCATTTACTCATTCTAAAACATTTATAATACTTCACAAGAAAATCATTTTCAGCTGCAGACAGTTCCAGAGTTGACTGCAATTTCACCTGTAAGATAATTTTTCTAAAGCTTCTTTTAATAAATATGTCACTGTCCATTCGGTGTATTTTTCATCTGCTGACAGGTATATTGCTCATTTCCACAGGAAGGCATAGTGGAACATATAACCACATTGCATCCCAACAATAGTGTTTCTATGCCTGCCTACTGTGAACCTTCTAGAATAACAGAGCCAGGTGGTTCTCTATACTTTCATCACTCTGAAACTTGGAAAATGCCCTTTGTTTTCTGAATGAGATAATAGAATCAGCATCCCAAATATTAAGATGAGAATATTATGCTAACGCGCCAAGGCAAGAAGTGGGTGATTGGTATTTTAACCACCTTAGAAGGTATTAATTCATCTCAAAAGTGTCGTAAGGTTATGAGTTTCCTACAATTCTGCTATGGTGTATAGCCTTTATACAGTGGCACTATTTTAAAAAGTTATGTCTTGCATATTAAAATAATGTGGTTGCATAGTTTGTACTTCATCTCTGTGCACTGATAATAAGTGAAGAAGGATACCTTAGTGATGTACTGCACGTGCATTTCAGTAAATGTGGCAATGCATTTACAGTACAGAGACTGGGTGGACTTGAAATCACTGCAAATGCATCAGGAGCAGAAAGTGAAACAGTGTGCAGTTTTTAGACATGCATAACGGGAACATTATGAAACTAAAGGAATAGTGTAATAAATTAAAATAAATGTTCAAATTATTTACATGGGAAATTATATGTTAAAAGAAAAATTAATTTTTCATATGTTTTGTCATTAGAAAATGCCAGATGCATTTTAAAATGTATTTTTTTGTACCATACTTAGGTTCATAGGTCCATAGGTAAGTGCTAAGCTAACTGCCCTTGTGGGCCATTTTAAGGCTATCCAATTTTGCTTTTCGTCCTTGAATTAATCAATCCAGTTGGTTAGAGGTTGGCTTTACCCATCCCATGGTCAGTAATTGCCCTAATGAGAGTAAATAGGATCATACCATAGATAATTAGAGGGAGCCCATGCATTTAGGAGCTGTATTTGTCCATGAAGTAGTACACGTGGCAATCCTGAGGTAAATTTTCTGTTTCCCATCCATAGATCTAAGTTTCACTTGAATATGTTTATGAATGCACTTTGTTTTATGTGAATGGGAGAGTCTGTTCCAGTGCACCGGTATCCTGTGAGAGAAATGTACCTGTCCCTCCAAACTGTTCTATTGAGATTGCAAAAGTGATTTAGATCCCTAAGACTGAGAATATCTGATGCATTTACTGCACAGACAAGTTATATGGCATCAGTAATGAGTGAGAGACTAAATGTGCATTACAGTACAGCTATCAAACTTACTATTAGGATGTAAGCTAATCATCATGTATTTCACCAGGAGTGGGCAAATCCCACCTCACCAATGCTTGGACAGTGATTATTGGTATTATATACCATAGCCATTAAAAACTTTTTTCACTTCTTTGAAAGAACTCCACATGTAATCACTTCCTTTTAGTTTGAGGGATTTTTCTTCAGTATTTAAGATGCAGAGATGTCCTTTCTGCATATTGGACACCCATGTCCTTATGTGTAAATGCACACATACTCATTGGAGAGGTTGCAGTTCGTGTCTGTCCTTTTGTATGAAGCAGTTGTGACTGGCATTTTTTATTTAGTTGGTTTTAAGTTTAAACACACTTTGTAGCAAGAACTCTAAATCTGTTGCAATTAATGGTTTGTTTTTGATTTTAAAGTTGACAAAGTTTTGTTTCTTACATTTACTTTCATGAGCTTGTCACCAGTGTTTTTTATGAGAGGAAGTTAGTTTTGTCTGTGTGCCAAACAGATCTTTCTGCACCTAATTTAGCCAATGAAATAGCCTGGCTTGAGAGGTGTTTTGAAAGTAATTTGTAATATACCATCTGAATTAACTGCACTGGCCCTCTACAGGAGCTAAGCACTGCCACTGAGAATATGTATTTTAAACCACTAAAAATTATGTAACCAATATTGCTTTTTAAACCACTGACAATGTTGTAAGCAATCATTATTTCAAACGTACTCTTCAGAACCATGCAATAACATCACAGTAGAGGTTCCCACTGTTTCAGTGCAGAAAGGACCTTAGTTAAAATTTCACTAAATTCTGAAATGCTAGCATATTACTAGATATTCAGTGGCAGTAAAATTGATTAGAATGTTGCTTTTAAAACATTTAAATGTCAATGAAATGATACTCAGCATGTGAACTCTGACCTCACATCAAAGGAGTTTTCATAGCCCACCACATGGAATGGACATGGAACGTTTTGCTTTCACTGCTAACACATATTACAATGTGCTGCTGCAAAATCTGTTTCACTTTTCTGTGTTTTAACTGGAACTTGGAGATTAATAGAACGTGTTAATACATTATGATAACTTGTTTCTTGTAATGAAAAATCTAAAACTCTGACATGTGATTGTTTTCCAGATTAGTAATTTCTCTTCCAAACTGCTTTTTTCCCCTTCAGTTTCTATTTAAATCACATTGAATGCTTCATTTTGGATAGATTATGATCTATGTTTCATCATTTTCTTCAGCTTTTCCTCTTTACCAGTCATTATTACAGTGGGGCACATACATGAAGACAAGACTGGTGTTACTCATTCTAACTTGTTTACATTGTATGTTTGTCATTTTATAGTGGCACAACATTTTCAGTGCAACACTACACGTTTTAAGAGTTGCAACATTTAGAGTATACAAAGCAGATGAGTTACAATGCATCTCTAAATAAAATTGTTTTTAGTGATAGACGTATGAGAATTAAAACAAAATGCTACATTTAATTTGAATTTTGTATGGTTTCAGAGTTGGCCCTGCTGTGTTAATCTTCTGAGAAGAGCTCCAGTTAATGAAAATCTCCAGTTTTCTTAACCTAGAGCAATTCTGAAATAAAAGAAACATGAAACACTTGTGCTTCCTGTCAGCTCTGCTCATAAGGAAGCATAACACTTGATGCATTATTCCATGTATAGTACAGCATTAATCACTCACAGCCTTCTCTACAATCACTGCCACTTTTCTCAACGTAGCATCACAAAACATCCGCTCTGTCTCTGTTGTTGGATTTACAAATGTTATTATAAGCAAAAGTGCACTCATTTAATATTCATGTATATTGTAAACCCAAAATGATGAGGCAGTTACACTTCAGGAGTTAGGCTGTTTATTCTCTGAAAAGCATTTGTATGCATTTGCATATTCCATTGTACAGTTTACATAAATGAATCTACAGGTTATATAAACTGTTTAATGTTGTTTTGCAATTTGTGAAAACCTGAGATTCAGCCTTTAGAACCTACGAATTATCCTTCTCTTATGAACCCTCAGAACAGGGGGAATTTTTTTTTATTTTTTACAAAATCTGCAGAATTTAATCATGGAAGATTGGTCTAAAATTCAAAACAGTTCTTCCTCTTCTGTATATGAGAACTGTTGTTTGTATGTTATATTACATTGAACTTTGTGGCAGTTGCATTGCATAACTATCCTCTGCTTGTGAGTTTACATATCTCTTGTTCAAAGCAGTTATAACAGAAGACATTGTAATATTTGTGTATGTATTTGGTTATTATTGACAATAAAAGGAAAAAAATCTACTTTTATCATAATCCTCGTGTTTGCTTCACTGAAGGCATTAGATGCACTTATGAAAAGTTAATTCCTTTTAGCCCTGAATGAAATATTTATGTAATCTTGTAATTCTTCTGCTGAACTCTGCTTCACGTTAGTGGTGAAGAATGTAAAAAAAAAAAAAAAAAGAAAGAAGCATTTCTGAATGCCAAATAGTGACTTGCCTGAATGGGAAGTGCAGGACTAATAAAGAAAGGTTTTGTCAACAACGTGAGGAAGTACGAGGTCGGAAGGAGAAGGATACGGAAAAAGGCATAATTGGTTGTCTGTAGTACATCTTATGACTTATTTATGGGGGGGCTAAATGGGGAGGGTAGTCACTTGTGCAAGTGGAGAAAAAAGTTTATCAGAGTTTTATTTCAAACAATGTCTTGCAAACATAAAAAATGCCAGGATATACTGATGTAGTAATGGTGTAGCATTCTGTACAAAAACTGACAGCTAATTTAAATAATGGGCGCAATGCTTTTCTGTAAGAACAGCTGGCAGAAGGCCCTACTGCCTAGATGGATAGGTAGAAGTGTAACAGAATGGTAATGATTAGTTATCATACTAAGTTAACTGAAGGATTATTTTTTTATTTATACATATCTGCATTTAACAACATAGGTTTCCTGCTCTGAAGACAATTTTCAGGTATGTCCCAGACCATCATCATCATCATCTTCTTCTTTCGGCTGTTCCCGAACTCTGCTTCACGTTAGTGGTGAAGAATGTAAAAAAAAAAAAAAAGAAAGAAGCATTTCTGAATGCCAAATAGTGACTTGCCTGAATGGGAAGTGCAGGACTAATAAAGAAAGGTTTTGTCAACAACGTGAGGAAGTACGAGGTCGGAAGGAGAAGGATATGGAAAAAGGCATAATTGGTTGTCTGTAGTACATCTTATGACTTATTTATGGGGGGGCTAAATGGGGAGGGTAGTCACTTGTGCAAGTGGAGAAAAAAGTTTATCAGAGTTTTATTTCAAACAATGTCTTGCAAACATAAAAAATGCCAGGATATACTGATGTAGTAATGGTGTAGCATTCTGTACAAAAACTGACAGCTAATTTAAATAATGGGCGCAATGCTTTTCTGTAAGAACAGCTGGCAGAAGGCCCTACTGCCTAGATGGATAGGTAGAAGTGTAACAGAATGGTAATGATTAGTTATCATACTAAGTTAACTGAAGGATTATTTTTTTATTTATACATATCTGCATTTAACAACATAGGTTTCCTGCTCTGAAGACAATTTTCAGGTATGTCCCAGACCATCATCATCATCTTCTTCTTCTTTCGGCTGTTCCCGTTAGGGGTCGCCACAGCGGATCATCTGTTTCCATTTCTTCCTGTCCTCTGCATCTTGCTCTGCCACACCAGCCACCTGCATGTCCTCTCTCACCACATCCATAAACCTTATCTTAGGCCTTCCTCTTTTCCTGTTACCTGGTAGCTTCATCCTTAGCATCTTTTTCCCAATATAATCAGCATCCATCCTCAGCACATGTCCAAACCAATGTAATTTTGCCTCTCTGCTTTGTCTCCAAACCTTCCAACCTGGGCTGACCCTCTAATATACTTATTCCTAATCCTGTCCACCCTCATCACACCCAGTGCAAATCTTAACATCTTTAACTCTGCCACATCCAGCTCAAACTCCTGCCTTTTTATCAATGCCACTGTCTCCAACCCATATAACATAGCTGGTCTCACTACCATCTTGTAGACCTTCCCTTTCACTCTTACTGGTACTCGTCTGTCACAAATCACTCCTGACACTCTTCTCCACCAACTCCATCCTGCCTGTACTCTCTTCTTCACCTCTCTTCCACACTCACCTTTACTCTGAACTATTGATCCCAAGTATTTAAACTCCTCCACCTTTACCACCTCTACTCCTTGCATCCTCATCATTCCTCTATCCTCCCTCTCATTCACACACATATATTCTGTCTTAGTCCTGCTGACCTTCATTCATCTTCTCTCTAGAGCATATCTCCATCTCTCCAGGGTCTCCTCCACCTGTTCCCTACTCTCACTACAGATACAATGTCATCTGCAAACATCATAGTCCACGAGGACTCCTGTCTGATCTTGTCTGTCAACCTGTCCATCACCATTGCAAATAAGAAAGGGCTCAGAGCTGATCCTTGATGTAATCCCACCTCCACCTTAAACGCATCCATCACTCCCACCGCAGACCTCACCACTGTCACATTACCCTCGTACATATCCTATACCACTCTTACATACTTCTCTGATACTCCCGACTTCCTCATACAATACCACAACGCCTCTCTAGACACACTGTCATATGCTTTCTCTAAGTTTACAAAAACACAATGCAACTCCTTCTGACCTTCTCTGCACTTCTCCATCAACACTCTCAGAGCAAACATCGCATCTGTAGTGCTCTTTCCCAGCATGAAACCATACTGCTGATCAGTAATCATCACGTCCCTTCTTAACCTAACTTCCACTACTCTTTCCCATAACTTCATGCTGTGACTGATCAATTTAATCCCTCTGTAGTTACTACAGCTTTGCACATCACCCTTATTCTTAAAAATCGGTACCAAAATACTTTTTCTCCATTCCTCAGGCATCCTTTCACTTTCCAAGATTTCATTAAACAGTCTGGTTAAAAACTCCACTGCCATTTCACCTAAACACCTCCATGCTTCCACAGGTATGTCATCTGGACCAACAGCTTTTCCATTCTTCATCCTCTTCTTAGCTATCCTTACTTCCTCCTTTGTACTTCATGATTCACTACCCCTACATCATCCAACCTTCTCTCCCTCTCATTCTCTTCATTCATCAACTCCTCAAAGTACTCTTTCCATCTCCTCAACACACTCTCCTCGCTTGTGAGTATGTTTCCCTCATTATCCTTTATCACCTTTACCTGCTGCACATCTTTCCTAGCTCGGTCCCTCTGTCGAGCCAGTTGGTACAGGTCCCTTTCTCCCTCCTTAGTGTCCAACCTTTCATACAACTCTTCATATGCCTTATCCTTAGCCATCGCCACCTCTCTCTTTGCCATGCACATCATTGTAAGACAGGATGTTAGAATATGTCAAGCTGCAAGAATTAAAATAGACGATGCAATGCAGTATGCAGAGATAGAGAGAGAGAAGATGGCAGTGCAGAATGTCCCGATTAAAGAGTTGTATACCATAAAACTGAAATGTGATATGGAAGTTTCTATAAAACAATGTGCACAAATGCTGCTATGCTTGTGTTCAGCATGGTACTTAAACACAAGGTCATTTTACATGATAAATACCACTGGCTATCACACTCTGATGCCTATGAATATATTGTCTGGTGGATTGTCTAATTCTCACAGCAGAATAAAGCCAGAAGAGAATTATAACATGGTAGAGTGAGTACATTTACATTTATAAAACTTATAATGTTACAGTAGAATTCTTACAGGGAAGCATATATCGGAGGTCCACTAACAATATATATATATATATATATATATGTATATCATATTGTGAAGCTAAGAAGTAATTTTAAAAAGTCGAACTAGTCTTGTTTCTTTGTATTCTGAATTCTTCCCTGAGATCCAGAAACAAATACTGTGATGTGGTAGGTGGAATGGTGTGAGAAGGCAGCCATGCACAATGTGGGGGTAGTTCAGACACACAGTTAACATAATATTGCTAGATCATGAAATGCAGCAGCCTGCATATGGAAGTGAGCAACATTATTAAAAATGAGGCTCATGCTGAGTGCAAATGATTGTGAACTGTATGATGGAATCATTCAAAACTGTACAACGAGACACAACCACAATAGTATATGTTCACAGAAACATCCTGGCATTGAGACAGACATTGTAAAATCATGCCATGGGTAGCTGCAGGCGTAACATAAATGTACATGCATGAGGCTATCCTTACAATTGGTGGCCCTGGTGATGTACACCATTGGCTACTACACCACAGAGTCATCCAACCCCACCTAACATTCCATCCCCTCTGTCACAGACATTTTGTGTGGACAAAGGCACCATACTGGAGCTGGTAAAGCAAATGTGTTGCCCTCGTGCAGGATCATGCCATGCATGGAATATCCATTCATGTGGATACCAAGGTATGTGTAGCTTTGGTAATACTGACAGCTGCCTCAGGGAAACTGCAACAGTTTTCAATGATGTTATAGCATTTGGAGCAGCATATGTGGGTCCCATGCATCACTGAGGAAAAAAGTAACACCATGTTGTAATTTTATAAAATGGTCTATTTCCCTGAGGTATTGGGAGCCATTGACTGCACGTACACTGCAATCAAAGCCCCGCCTAGTGAAAAAAAGATGATTGTATATCAACCAAAAGGCAGTCTACTCTATCAGCAAACTGGGTAGTCTGCAATGCACATGGTATAACACATTGTATGTCAGTGCATCGGCCAGGTAGTGCCCACAATTTCAATATCCAGTGCACTTGTGACTTATATCAACAATTTGTGGGGTGAACATAACAGACTAAACCTCTAAGTAACAAGCCCATCATTATGAAGCTGTACATCTCTACCATAGCAGCAGTCAAAATTAAAACATTCTCCTGTCATTCACTGTTTGGCCACATCAGGACATGTTATTTAATATCCAAGAGTTGGTAAAGTTGAGGAATATGGCATATGTTGAAACTGCTTTCAAGCAAGCTACCTTTGTTCATTTTTTTTTTTTTTGCATTTTAGATTTATATATTCATTCTTATGACTTTGCATTAAGCCTGAATGGTTCCATTGAATTCCATGAGAGGAAGTTCCATAGAAGTGAGTGACTCTCGGAAATCATGCTAATATGCCTGGAAACTATTTGATGGTTTAGTCTCATCCAATCTCCATTCTTTCATGTACTCTCCCCACCAATCAGCATGTACTTCTTTCCTCTAATCCATATATGTGCACTAACACTCAACAGTCACTCATTTTCCTAACCCTTAGATCCACACTATTGGTGCTTTTCCTGTAAAACAGTATCAGCCATTCCAGATACATATGCTAACTGTAGGTTAATCCTGGCCAATCCTCTATTCTTTTTAGCTGTGTTCCACTCCCTTGGCAGTCAAGATTTATAGTCCTGTATTTTGAAACTAGTGTATACATATATATATATATATATATATATATATATATAGTGCTTTTTGCATGTACAAAATAGATTTGAAACATTAGTCTAATGGCAGAGATGCTCATCATTTGGGAATAAAACTACCCTTCTTTTCTGTTTGAAGAATCAGTTGAGGGTGTGCTCTTTTGCATTTGCTGAACTGAGCTTTGATACTAATATGCCTGAATTAGTAACCCTTTTACTTAAAGTTAATAATTACTTGGGACTTCCAAAGTTGTATTGTTCAGGTTTTCTCACAGGAATTATTTGAGTTTGGTACTAAAAGTTTGGAACTAGACGTTCAGTACAACTCAACAAGTGGATTCGTATTTTGATTACCTCTTATTTTATTTTGAATTTGTTATCCAGGGTAGAGCACTGAACCCAATGGACCTATTTCAATCTCAGTCTGGTGGGAAGCCCAACTAATAGAGGACTTATATACAGAATGAATGACAAAATGAATGTATGGATGTATTATATGCAAATACTGAAGTCAACATATTTTGTATTCTGTATTTAAAGGGTTAAGCAGAAAAATGTTCACTGCGTGCAAACTGAAATGTTCTGGAAAATGTTGATCACTGAGGAATGCAGGAGTTAATCTTAAACTACTGATAAGGAAGTTAATGGTGCAAGAATAACTGTGGTACTGGCTGGTAAAAACAAGTAATCAAACTATCAATTTTAATGAAAGTCCTCTGTGCTACGTGTATGTACGTGCAGGAGGGTCTATATAAGGAGAACTTAAAGTACAAGTAGCCAGACTGCTGGCATATTACTATCATGTAGCAGATCTCCATGCATGTAAAATAAAGCTGTTTTACTTGCTTACAAGAACTTGGTGTGATTCTTCCAGAATATGTTAGAAGAGTAAAATCTTCGACATAACTGGCGCCAACGTTAGGGCGGCCCCTGCACGGCGCGAATCGAACAAAGAGAGGCTGAAAACCTGCGCAGGTGGAGAGAGATCAGGCTCTCCTCGAATGAAAGACCTCCAACTGAAACAGGTTGAAATTAGAGGCCAGTCACTCTTTCCAGATTCAATCCGTGAGGTGGCAGCGAAACAGGGCGGAGGAATCACAAAGGTAAGCAAAAAGAAAAGCTATTTTTTGTTGTTTCTGATTGGAATTTTTTTGTCTAAATTTTAAGGGACTAGTCAAGGGAGAAATTGAATTTTCTCAAAGTATAAGGGGTATATGTGAATAGATTCCATATACAAGAGATCTCAGGAACAGGAATAGTTTCTCGTAAGAGAAATGGGAACAGGAACCAGTTGCCAAAGGCGACAAAACTGAAGATGAAAAGTTTATGTTTGATTTACACCCAAAGAATGTAAAGTATTTAGATAAATGGAAAAAAGAACATGGGTTTAGTGGATGTTTAAATAAGTCAGAATGTCAAAATCTAGTAAGATTACTGCGCAAACAGGCAGGAAATAAGACAAGGAAGCAAAGAAGGTAGGGATTCCCCAGGCACAGAAATGGCTGGAGGAAGCAAATAAAAACATAAGGAACAAAATTTGAAAAAGGGTGTGGTAATTCAAGTGAAAAGATGTGTACTTTCTTCAAAAGGAAGATAATGAAACTTCCATAGTCAGTCGTAGTCACCAGAATCCCTCGGCCCCTCCCATCCAGTATCCAGACCCTGCACAGGTTATTGAGGTGCCCCGACCAGGACCCACCGCAATACCAGGCTTCGTGAGTGTCCCCCACGCCACGTATTATATTACAGAGAGAGCCTGCCAACACTCTTGACTTACAGCGGAAGTATTAGGAGAGAAGGGACTGGAAAATTAAGGAGAAGGTAGATCAGGAAGGAGAGGAATACCCACTGATAGAAGTGGCCAACCCTCAAGCGGGCGCAGAAGGCGAGGTACCTACCATATAGGCCTTCCGACCCTGGACCCGTGATGATATCCGAAAAGCGGTAGAGGGATTCCCCATCCAAAAGTAGATATCGTAAATTCCATACAGGCGTAGGGGCATGAGAATGAGTTATAGATTAAACGCTGTAGAATTTGAACAAGTAATAAGGCAAATCCTAGGACCTGATTGGCACCTTATTTGCGGAACTTGGGACCCCTGCTACCAGAGGAAGGGGAGCCTTGCCGTTTAACTCAAGTGTGTAGAACCAGAATAAAGACTCTCCTAGATAAAATAGAAGAACATTGGAAGCCCAAAGCAGATTGGACTTGCATTAATCAATGCGTTCAATCAGATGACGAAACCGTAGACAATTATCTACATCGTCTCACACAATGTTTTGATGCTCATAGTGGGTTGATTAAGGCAGAAAATCAGGCCAATGACTCGCCCTATGAACAGCAACTGAAAAATGCATTCCTAAAGGGCTGCAAGACAGCCATTGGTAACTTTATACAAAAGCATATGATCACACACAGGACAGCGTCTACAGCCCCTTATGGATTATGCTAGACATGCTGAGAAATACCTGAAGGAAAAAAAATAAAAAAGCCCAGACTTTTACAGTTAGTGAAGATGGAACTTTAATGTTAGTTCAAGGTTCCGCAAATCGCGGAAGAGGGCGTGGCAGGGGAAGAGGACGAGGACGGGGAGGCATAAGTCATTCTGAGGATTTCGAGGGTAGGCAAAGAGGGGAGTGTTTTAAGTGCGGTAAGAAAGGACATTTCGCCAGAGATTGCAGAGGACCAGAGAAACCGATGGTTGCTTCGGTGGTACCGCATGACTATATGATGGTCAAAAAGACGTAGATGGAGGGTATGAGGAAGAAGAAGAAAGTGAGAATGGGGAAGTAGGTACAAGTGAAGACGATGGGTGGGGACAGGAAATGGCAGAAAATGAGAAATATCAAATGGTAAATCTAACAGCACTAGCATCAACTATGCAATTGGAATCCCAACCAGTGATCACATTGCAAGTTGAGGGCCGAGACATAGAATTTCTTTGTGACTCAGGGGCTTCTCGAACGTTAGTCAGAAGTACTGCCATATCATCCGATGTTACCTCGGATGAATATGTGCTTGTAAAAGCAGCAAATGGTCGTATTTACAAAGAGCCATTGTCCAAACCTCTGTGGTTTACCGACCCAGAGACGAACCAAACCATACGGTTCCGAGTAATAATTTCAGAAATCTGCCCAGTACATTTACTAGGAAGAGATTTAATGCAAGTGTTCGGTATAGCAGCCGTCCCAACCTCCACGGGGATGGTGGCGAGGAGAATAGAACTGAATAGTGCAATGCTATTAGAGGGGCAGGGAGATCTACATTACTGGTATAGTAATGATTTGATAGAGACAGGCCCCGAGAGTGTAGTGACGGCTCTTACAAATTTGGCATTAAGCAAATACGGCATAACAAATCCGAAGGTGTCAGATCCATTACATTGCACAATGTATTACAGAAGATGTGCCGGACCTGATTTAGAATACGAAAAGAAATTTCTTAGTTTTAAAGTCACCAAACTAGTATTGCATAGCCTTTTTGGGACACACTAGGTAATTCTGCAGTCACATGTAGCCTTACAAGGGATATGCAGCTGCTGTATAAGAATGAATTAACCACACATATTTCAGTCACGGAGGGTGAAGGAATGTCATGGTAGTGGGTAAGAAAATAACTGAATGGGTAGGATGGACACCAGAACAGTTGGCAGGTAAGGGCATTCAGGTTCAAAAACTTAACTGGGTTACACAAGCCAGACCGACCGTGCACCTCAGGGAAGACAAACCGATACAATCCCCTGGGACATTATGACTATGTCTCCTTACCCCATGGAAGAATCTCAATTGCAGATGATTCCAAACTCATTATGGTCGCAGGGTCAGCACGATATCGGACTGATTAGAACGGCAGGACAGGTAAAGATTACACCCAAGTCAGAATTTAGACCTCATAAACGGCAGTATCCCTTGAGCAGAAAGGCAGAGGAGGGCATTTTACCGGTAATCACAGCACTTTTGAAAGCTGGAGTATTAATTCTGTGCACAGACTCACCGTGTAATACGCCCTTATTTCCAGTAAAAATCGGATGGGACATGGAGGATGGTACAAGACTTACAGGCAATAAATGCCGCGGTGGTACCTCGGGCCCCCATAGTCCCGGATCCGTCTATTCTGCTGAACGATATCCTTCCAACGGATAACTACTTTTCTGTAATTGATATCAGTAATGCCTTTTCTCTATTCCCTTGCAGGAAGATAGTAGATTTTGGTTTGCATTTACGTTTATGGGCAAGCGTTATACCTATACCAGGTTACCGCAGGGATACTGCGAAAGTCCGACCATCTTCTCACAAGAGATGTCCACCAATTTGGCTCAGTTCCAACCAGCCCAAGGGTGCCACCTACTGCTGTCGTGGATGATATCCTCCTGGCGCGACTACGGAAGAACTCTGTAAGTCCGAGACTATTCGACTACTACACTTTCTGGCACACGAAGGACATAAGGTAAATAAGTCTAAGTTACAATTTTGTAAATTAGAAGCACGTTACCTGGGTTATACTATCTCTGGGAAGGGCAGGCGCTTAGCTGACAGCAGAAAGACTGCTATTTTACAAGCCCCCATGCCAACTACAAAAAGAAATGATGTCCTTTTTAGGCATTACGAACTTCTGTCGTAGTTGGATTCCCAACTACGCCGAAGAAGTGCACCCGCTATCAGACTTAATTTTTGCAATACTGATGGCGGCAAAGATTTGCTGCACTGGACAGACAAGGCAGTACAGGCATTTACTAGGATCAAGCAACTGATAGCTGGGTCAGCAACATTGGGGTTTCCAGATTACAGTAAGACCTTTATACAGACTGTAGATTGCAAGCAGGGATTTATGACATCTGTTTTAATGCAAATGTATGGAGATAAGTTAAGACCATTGGCATTTTACTCTAGCAAATTAGACTCAGTAGCACGAGCATTACCACACTGTGTGCAAGCAGTAATTGCAGCCGCTTTGGCGGTACAAGCGTCTGCCACGTTGGTATTGTTCCATGATCTTACGTTAAAAGTCCCGCACTCTGTAGCAGTCATCCTTCTGCAGGACAAGTTAACATTTCTGTCACCTAGCAGACATTTATCTTGTATGACTACGCTGTTATCGCAGCCACACATGACAATTGAGAGATGCACTACCTTAAATCCAGCGACATTGCTACCTGTTGCTGAAGACGGTATTCCGCATGTATGCTTAGATCTCATACATTCTAAAGTTCTACCAAGACCGGATCTTAAAGATCAACCCTTACTACATGCGGACTGGACACTGTTTGTAGATGGGTCAGCACGCAAAACAGAAACAGGCACCACGCAGGTAGGGTATGCAGTTACTACTGCAACTCAGATAATAGAGGCAAGACCACTCCCGGGAACTTATCCGCTCAAGCA
Organism: Protopterus annectens; assembly: GCF_019279795.1. NCBI lineage: Eukaryota > Metazoa > Chordata > Ceratodontiformes > Protopteridae > Protopterus > Protopterus annectens. The sequence goes on from NC_056743.1 coordinate 1,058,907,253, forward strand.
GCGGAACTGATTGCTGTGACAAGGGCATGTCTCCTTTCAGAGGACAGGAATGTCACTATCTATACGGATAGTCAATATGCCTTCTCTACGGTGCATGTGTTTGCTCAGCAATGGAAAAATAGGGGATGGTTACAACCTCGGGGAAGACATTATGCACAAAGACCTAATCCTTGAATTACTACAAGCCGTCCAACGGCCACGGGGTTTGGCCATCTGTAAATGCGCTGCTCATACCCGTGCTAAGGACCGGTATCACTTGGTAATGCCCTAGCAGACAAAGCAGCCAAAGAGGCAGCTATGTCCAGTACCTTTTCACTTGAAACCACACCTACAGAATTACAACCAACAGATAAATTTGATTTGCAAACCTTACAAGTCATGCAGGAACTTAGCACAGTACAGGAAAAACAACGCTGGACTAGGTATGGTGTTAGGCAGAACAAAGGAATCTATGTGGGACGGATAATAAATATGTTTTGCCTACTAATCTTTTAGATATGCAGCACTAGTTGTGCATGGCCCTTCCCATCTGGGCCCTGCAGCTATGGTTAGAATTATCCACCTTACCTTTTGGACCAAGGGTTTCATTGCATATGCAAAACGCGTTTTGTCTATCCTGCATAGTATGTGCTAAATACCACGGGAGGGTCAGAGTTGCTCCGGCATCATTTCTAACACCCCTATCCTTTTCATACAATATGTATGGACTTCATCGAATTGACCCGGCACAACTAAAGAAGTTTGTGTTAGTAATAGTAGATGCATTTACTAAGTGGGTTGAGGCTTTTCCGGTGACACATCCGGATGCTCAATCAGTGGCTAAAATTTTGGTCAATCACATCGTCCGCACTTTGGACTTCCTACACGCATCTACTCTGACAACGGCACGCATTTTGTCAATCAGATCATACAGAAACTGTCTACAGTTTTCCAAATTGAATTAAAACACCATTGTGCCTACCACCCACAGTCAGCAGGGTTGGTGGAACGCCATAACGGCATTCTAAAAGGCAAGTTGAGAAAACTCATGGCCGAGACACATCAGTCTTGGATTACCTGTCTACCTCTAGCCCTCCTTTCCATGCACAACTCCCACCTCAAAAGGAGTCACCCCATTTGAGTTGTTGTATGAGAGACCTTATTACGCCGCAGTGGCAAAACTTGTTGCCTGCGGAACGTGAGGGGGGTGAGGAGATAGCTGAGTACATGAGGAAAATGCTGACCAATACTAACAGTTGTTTAACGAATGATTGTTTTTCAGGTTCAAGAGACGACAAGATCACGGAAATCAGACCCGGCGAGTGGGTCTGGATCAAAATAATAAAACGCAAGAATTGGGCATCCCCCAAATGGGAGGGCCCCTACCAGGTGCTAATCGCAACTCCAACAGCAGTTCGGATTAAAGAAAGGTCCTCATGGATCCACCTAACGCATTGCAAATTCATAAAACATTTTAAGTTAAATAAAGACCTGAGTTCCCCTGAGGAACAAACAGACAGCAGCAATCATGAAGGACAATAATGAGAATAAGAGAAAATGGTTCTATTGCAATGTTTTATTGTTTATAACTATTGTGATTGTAATATTTCTGTTTTGGACATTTCTGTCTTTTAATGAAGCTAGCCATTCAAAAGAGACAAACACACCAGCTGGCATCCAAACTTTAATACATATCAAGCGATTAAATATGCATATGCATCCTCAATGAATGTCTCAAATTGTTGGGTATGTACTGCAATACCTACTGTACACAGTGGCTTAATGTTAGGGACAGCCCCTCTGGGAATAAATGATACTTGGAATAGTTTGTTGTTTGAAACCACAGAAGTACCACTGAGAGACAAGGTGGCGCTGCCTCTTCTGGGGCGCCAAAATGGAACAGTGTGTTTTCAAAAGATTGGGAAAGTTAAGGTGGGGCTGAGCCAATGTAATTTGACAATAGTTCATAATTGTACCCTAGAAGGGCAGTGTGAGACCAAGTTTGGAGCTATAAAAAAAGACATCAATGTAAATGATATTAGTTTTGTTGAAAAAATGCTGTATGTATATGGCCTGTTATTTAAGGGCTAAAGCCAAATGGGAGTTATGAATTTGCAACCAATATTACCATCAAAACAAATGATTGTTATTTTATTTGTGGTAGGAAAGCATATAAATGGTTACCATATGGCTGGTCAGGAAGTTGTTTTTTGGGATATCTGATACCAGCTATCAGGCACGCAAATGCGTTGCCTCAAGGTAAAATCTGAAATGCACGTTCTCTTAATAAACCTATTAATCCCGTTGGTAACATTGATGCGTCATGGATTTATCACCATGACTTGGCACACGCCAGCAGCAAAGGACTCTCACATATGGACCTAGGCGATGATGTAATTGCTTGGGCTGGTATTTTGCCAGCATATGGGACAGTAAAATCCATCTGGGAACTGAGAAAACTGTCAAAACTGTTAGAGACTCTGAGTAATGCGACATTTTCAGCGCTAGAATTGGTGACGGACGAATTAACGGGCATGAGAACGGTAGTGTTGCAGAACCGTATGGCTCGATTTCACCCTAGCGGCGAAAGGAGGTACTTGCGCTCTGATACACGAGGAGTGCTGCTCGTTCATCCCTGATAACGAGCACGCGATTCAGAGCCATCTTGAAATAATTCAACAAGTTTCTGAACTGACTAAACCTGGTCCAAACCCCTTGACTGACTTTTTCCAAAATCTGTTTGGAAACTGGGGTTCTGTGTTGATGAACATTTCAATTGCTGTATGTGTTGGTGCAATCATATTTTTGCTGCTTGGCTGCTGTTGCATACCATGTATCAAAATGATAATATCGAAGGTTATCTCTGCCAATGCTACAAAAGCATATTTCTCTGATTATGAGAAGGTATACAACGTATCTGGGATTGTGTAAAATAAACAGTATACAAAATGTTGTAAGGGGAAATGTGGAAAAATACTGAAGTCAACATATTTTGTATTCTGTATTTAAAGGGTTAAGCAGAAAAATGTTCACTGCGTGCAAACTGAAATGTTCTGGAAAATGTTGATCACTGAGGAATGCAGGAGTTAATCTTAAACTACTGATAAGGAAGTTAATGGTGCAAGAATAACTGTGGTACTGGCTGGTAAAACAAGTAATCAAACTATCAATTTTAATGAAAGTCCTCTGTGCTACGTGTATGTACGTGCAGGAGGGTCTATATAAGGAGAACTTAAAGTACAAGTAGCCAGACTGCTGGCATATTACTATCATGTAGCAGATCTCCATGCATGTAAAATAAAGCTGTTTTACTTGCTTACAAGAACTTGGTGTGATTCTTCCAGAATATGTTAGAAGAGTAAAATCTTTCGACAGTTTGGTACTAAAAGTTTGGAACTAGACGTTCAGTACAACTCAACAAGTGGATTCGTATTTTGATTACCTCTTATTTTATTTTGAATTTGTTATCCAGGGTAGAGCACTGAACCCAATGGACCTATTTCAATCTCAGTCTGGTGGGAAGCCCAACTAATAGAGGACTTATATACAGAATGAATGACAAAATGAATGTATGGATGTATTATATGCAAAGTGAATATTAGAGTTGTCATGACCGTATAAATACTATAGATGCATGACCTTATATACAGACTGACTGACAAAACACAATATGCACATAAATTATATAGAGTCGATATCAGAGTTGGCACTCTGAAAGAACACAATGAAAAGTACAGTTAGAGTAAGGTATGTAGAGAGAAGTAAGGTAGGAAGAGGTTAAGCTATAGGACCAGAGAGAGAGTGCAGTTCCATTTTCCTAAAGTGTTGTAATGTACTTTTTGTTGTGCTAGGAAAATGGTGTAAGAGGAAATACCTTTAAGAAAAGCAGGGAGAGATTGCCACATTTTGGGGCCAAGGATTAAAAAGGCGTAATCTATGTACTGAAGCCAAGTTTGGAGGCTTTGGAGGAGAGGACCTGAGTGGTTAAGATTTTTAAGGTTGTATGTTGGTGCGTCTCTGAATAGTTTGGAGGCTGGTAGGGAAAAGGTTTCATTCTCTATAGGGTTAATGAGCTGAGAGGTGAGTAGAAAATCAGCCCATTGTTTAGCAGGTAGCCAATTAGATTTTTCAGTGGTTTTGCAGTAGTGTTCATGAGAGAGTGATGAATCTGCATGTGGCAGTTCAGGTTAATTAACTGGTGGATGCATTTCTTTTAGAGGCAGCAGCAATCAGATAATCGGATATTTAATTGATGATTAGTTTAAAGCAAAATCTTGCTACTCTGCATCTTCTCATCTTCTGATGTTTGGCAAAATTAGGCATGTTTCATAGGGCTTGTTTCTAAACTTAGTAGCATCATGTCTGGATGATTACAAAAACTGGAAAATGTGACTATGGACCGTGTAAGGTACTATACTTACACACTAATGGCCTTTGTGATATTCAAATGAAAACAAAACAATAAAAAATGATGAATGAGTTTGCAGATGGCACTGATCTAATGACATTATTGTTTGTGATTATGGTATGTCATTAGTGCCACGTTTTCTCATTCTTTATTAGTTTGCGTTGCTTTACAGACTAAATATTTAAAAAAGTGAAATCTGTTCCATTTATCAGGCTAACAAAATTAAATTGCCTGAGTATTTTTTGGTGCAGTAAAGATTTGAGATATGGAAACAAATAGCCGTATACAAGAAAACTATAAAAAGCAACAGAATAGCAACTTATGATTATAGGAGGTTACTAGGCTAACAGCCCTAGAGGCTTTTTCATCATAGCCATTTGTATCCCATATTTCCTAATTATCAATGCCCATGGGCTAAAATGGCTTTGGTATATTTATTTATTTAACATTTGTTTGCTGGGATAGTCTGACTGGGCGAGAACCCATTTTCACTGGATACCTGGGGAGAAAAGCTCCAGAGACAGTTAAAAATATTTAGAGATATAAACATTTAAAATACAGAAAAGTATATAGAATTGCAAAATAAAAGTTAGGCACAGCCAAATCACTTGATGTTACACACAGCATAAAAGGTACTTTGAGTTACGATGATTATACTGATTGTGTAGCAAGTTGTTTTTTAGTTAAAGCCAGATAGGAATACTAACAATAATTTGAACTGCATGGAATTTTGTACAACATCGTCAGTTGGGGGAGTGAAAAGAGACCACAACAATGTATGAAATTTGATGAAATTGAGGACTGTAGAGAATAGAGTGGAGAGCAGAGTAGAAATAGGGGAAGTAGGAGTGAGTGGAGAACAGGGCTGAGGGGGGAAGAGCTAGGAGGGGATTAAGGTGAGCATGAGAAGTTAGAAAGAAGAATTGTTACAGGTGAGATGGAGATAGGAAACATTTAAATAAAGTTACTTGTATGTCTGTGACACAGTGCATCTACCAACTGTCCCTGTCCAAAAGGACCAAAAACAGCAAGCCATCCATTGGTCCAAATTTCATCTGAATATGCTTAGGGAAGAGCTCTGTTTCACATGAATGGGGAATCTGTTCCAGAGAAGGGGTATTCTGTGAGACACATACCTATCCCTTCAACATATTTTGGTTTTAAGTCACAGATGAGGTTTAAATCCTTAGATCAGATCATTCTAGTGCTGTTTGTTTTGTGAATGTGTAGCAGATTCATCAGGGCTTAGATTGGAGAATGCCTTGTAGGTCAGGCATAAATCACCCCTCAGTAGTCTGTAGGAGACCTGAGTGCAGGCACAGGGTTCTGAGGCAGTCCGCATAGGGCATGTTATTTAAACCCTGTATTCTTTTAGTGAGGAACCCCTGTGGCTGCTCAAGTTGTTGCAAATGCCTCATCAGGTACATGCCAAAGGGTGCATTGTGCTCAATTATTGGTCTAATGAGGGCTGAGTATAGTGGGACTATGACCCTGTTATTAGATCTAGATTTCATGCCCTTACTTATAAGTAGTGCCACATAGAAGGATCTTCTCACTACCATGGACATGTGGTGATTAAAGTTCAGGTTACTATCAACCTGAATTCTCAAGTCCCTTACCACTGGGTCTTTGAGGGGAGTGTTATTAATGCTGTAAGTTGTAGGGGTAGTCATTTTCCCAAAGGGAATAATTAAGCATTTTTTTGTGATGAGTTTTAGGTCATGGTTCTGGTGCCTGTTATTTCTCTTTGTCAGACTTTACTGGAGAATATGTACACCTTTGGTGACTTCATTGATTGCATGTGGTTTGCAATCATCAGCAGATTTCATCAGCCAAAAACCCTCTACATATGTCTTGACTTCAGAGAAGTATATACTCCTGTGGGAGGTTGGCATAATGGTTAAGGTGTTTACCTTACAAACAAAAGGTGCAGGGTTTGATTCTCACATGGGGTAACTGGCTTGGCTTAAAGTGGTCCACAAGGACAGTTAGCCTAGTACTAATCTATGAACTCTATTCCAAGCAGAAGAGATCCCAGTGCTGAGCCCTGTAGGACACCACTAGTAACAACTCTTGGTGGAGGTGGATTTCCCCACCCTAACTTCATGTGGCCTACCTGTGCTGTGAGCCATTTGGCTATCCAATGGGTGACATACAGATTTCTGTCTAAATTTGTGAATTTGTCTATAATACCTAAATGCAGCATTATTTCCAATGCCTTTGTCAAGTCAAGGTAAGCAGTATGTACTGTTTTTCTCTTGTCTGTGGCTTTAGTGACCTTGTAAAACAAGTTCACCAAGTTCAATAGGCATGACATACCCTTGACAAAACAGAACTGGGATGAGTCCAGTGTTTGAAGATTTCCTATGTCTTTGTTTGTCAGGTCCACAATAATTCTTTCCATGGCCTTGCATATAGGACTAGTCAAACTTATGGGTCTGTAGTTCCCTGGATCTGTTGATGGTCCACCTTTGTGTAGAGAGATGACAGTTGCAGTCCTCCATTTGGTAGGAATGAAGATAGTCTGGAGGCTGTAGTTGAATACATATTCTAGTGGGCCTCACAGGTCATGTTTCAAGCTACTTAGGAGTTATACTGGGATGTTATCAGGACCCATTGATGCAATGTTTTAGCTATGGATAATGCAGTCAGGACCTAATCTTTAGTAATAGGAGAGAAATGGTAGAAGGTATTTCCTGGGGGGGTTCAGGATGATAGGGAGTTGAAATTGGAACTAAATTTATTGGGCAGTAAATTGCTATATTCTTTGTGCAATATAGACATTCCATTTACTATTAGTTCATTACACTGTTGGGTGTTTCCTTTAACGTTGCGTGCATAACTGAAAAATGCCTTATGGTTATCCTTAGTCTGGGAGGGTATTTTTGCCTCAAAGTTGGCTTTGGAGGACTTGATTAGTCCTCTGAGCTGCTTGTTGAGACTGATGAGGGATTTATTTTATCTTTTTATCTTTTTTGCATAGCCCTTCACATTTTTGGACAGGATTTTTTTTCTTTTGTTGAATCACCTATTTATACTGGGGGGGGGGGGTCCACCAAGGAGGCTTGTCTTGCCCTAGGTTTATTTTGGTTTGGAACTATTCCTTCTATGCAGTTATTTACATACTTATACATATTTTCTGTACACACTTCTGCATAGGCCACTGTGTTTTCTGAATCTGGGAGGGGGGATTCAAGCAGATAAGTGAAGGCTGATAAGTGATTGAAATCCCCAAGTTGTTCAAATCAAGAAAAAATTAAAAAAACATCAAGATGAAAGAATCTGTTTATGTTTCAAGATATTTTTTATTCTCTTAGTTCTTCTTTTCAATAAACTATGCCTCGTAATTTTTAAGTAATTTTACTTAGGACATAGGTGTGGGCTGATGAGAGCTGAAAAAAACATATTGAATTTGGGGGGATTGGATTGGGATTTAGCTATGTCTTCACTTAATAGTAGGTAGCTAGCCTTGAAAACTTTTTTAAATGTTCTGGTGTTTACTGGAAGTTGGGGCTTTATATTTATTTCAAGAGTTACTTTGTGATCTTATCTGACCAGTGAGATAATTACAGAAAAGGAGGGGCAATGTTCATATTTATGAGTGCGAGATTCAGCAGAGTTGCACTCCTAGTAGGTGTACAGACTAGCTGTTCCAAGGAGTATGCATTGGCAAAATACAGGAATCTTTGAGCATGTATGTTACTGGTTGTGCATCTATCCCAGTTTATGGTGGTACAGTTAAAATCACCCATGAATATGGTGTTGGGCTGAATTGTGAGTGACTCCGGTACATAGTTCTGGGTGAGGTATATTGATAGGGTACTGTCCTTTGATACCCCAAAACAACATCCCTGAAAATAATGTTTTGGTATGAGAAAGCAAAGTGGGTATCTGTAATGATGTCATTCTTGGAAGCAACAGTGTTCCACAGATGGCTTGATTTTTATTTATCCATGTGGAGTGCATATTAACGTCTAGTCCACTGGACAATAGGATAAAAAATGTATTTCGATTGTGGATTTTGGTAATTTCCAACACAGAGCTGATATAAATGGCTTATGTCTTATAAAATGTGTTATTTTTAATTTATATACATGCCATAGTCCCTGGCAAATGCTTAGGGTATTTTACATTTGTTGTCTGCACTGACAGGTTGGCTGAGGTTTATATGTTTAGTCATAGTATGTGCTGTGATTCTGCTACGAGTGCTTGAATTCCAAGTGTCTGAAAGCCAGTCTTGAGCACCTCATCATGCGCGTGTCGGCTTCTGCCGCTTGCACTCAGACTTGACTAGGAGTTTAGGTCATCAGCTGCTGTACCTTACCTGAACACCTTGGAGCCATGGAGAGGCAGAGTGTGAGTATTGATTAGGACAGTAATCAGGAAGGGTGTTTAGGTTTAGGGAGGGGAAAGGGAGTTTTAGGGTAGGAGTGGAGCTTTAGGGTTCGGGAATGGGAAACGAGTTTTAGGTTTAGGATGCATGAGCGAAGTTTTTAGGGTTAGGGAGTGACCAGTGAATTTAAAGTTTGGAAAGGGGTTGGAGTTTTAGGTTTAAGGAGTGATCAGGGACTTTAGGATTAGGGACGGGAAGTGGAATTTCAGGGGAAGGGAACAAGGTTGGAATCTGGTTAGGAATTTTAGGGTTAGAGTTATGGCTGTGGTAGGGCTGCACAGTTTTATAGAATCAGATGTTGGGATGGCTATAAATTTATGAGAGATCAGACTGGTGGGAATTTGAGCACTTGATTTTTCAAGCAAGTGGCAGAGAGCAAGTGTGTTGTGAGCAAGTATTACCAAACGAGCACCTGTAGTAGTCCCTCGTAGAGTATACATTGTTTTTGTTGTGCACCGTCTAGTTAGTGAGGATGAACCAGGCACAAAGAACCAGCTTCAGCAGGAACACATTACAAGTACTGCCATAGACTGTGAAAATGCACACAATCTGGAAATCTGTGATTAAAGCAGCAGTGAGTGTGATATTCAGCAAATGTGTGAGTATAGCCCACAGGATTCATTTAAATGACATGCAGTTTTGGATCTCTTGCCATTCACCATTACTTCCACTATAAAAACTCGACATGAACATTATACATGGTTTATTTACTACAGACTGATTATATAACAGCACATATATTACTATCTTATTTTAAACCATGTACAAGCAAACATACTCTGAAAAGTACATTTGCCAGCCACTTCAAAACAGTAACTGCTTAAGGGACAACTACAACATAAGCACAACATTTTATTTTAATAAAGCATACTTTTCTCCCTAAAGAATGATCTCCATACTTCGACTTAAAAAGCAGGACTTAGCAGTTCTTCCTTCTGTAGTATTTGATACTAGTCAGCTTTCTTAGTACACACAATGTTGAGGTTGAGCTAAATCTCATGTACTTTCTTTAGTAATCTGTCTCCTTTGCTCCTATGATTTCATGTATCGCATTTGAAAGTTTATTTTTGTGGGAACATAACATAGAAAGGTATCTGTATTATGTTTTTATTACACAACAAATGGGGTCAGAAAGCTATTCAGGCTAAAAATTCACAGCTTTTTTACTGGGTTTTGTCACCTTCAGCTGCAAACTTTTCAATCCCTGGGGACATAAAATCATTTTGTAGTCTGAAGGTAAAGATACTAGATTAGTTACTGAGAGCAACTTCACTAATTAGCTAGCTTTGCAAGCAAAGAATATGATATTCTTGTTGACCCAAGGAAGGGAGGCAGAAGGAAGAGAGGACCTGAAACTTACATTTACTATTTTAAAAAGTCTTGTTAGTTGTTTTTTTTTTGTTTGTTTTTTTTTTTGTAATTTCTTCAAGAACTTTTTTAGAGATTGTAAAGAAAATATGTAAGAGTCACGGCAAATAAGTAATGGCACTTTAAATGAAATGTCTTAGACTTAACAGTATTCTCAATATTGCCATTCTAAGTGAAAGAAATTGTGATCTAAAAGCAAAGACTAGAGCAAATTAATTTCATAAGTTGTGCCCTTACAATGCTTTACAGAGGAAAAAAACAAGATTATATCAGGTTGTCTTCCTACACAATAGCATTCAGTTAAAAATACAATTACAAAAAACTGTTTATTGTGTTACAGTCAGGTCTTGAATTCTGTAGAACATCATGACAAGATAAAAAAATATATATTTTCCAGTTTCTACCCTTAGTGGCCCTGTAACAGTATATATCACCAATTCCATTCTAACTGAATGAAAGTATGATCTGACAGTACAGGCTAAAGTAAATTAAACTCATCAGTGCTGTCCTTGCTTGGATTATGAGCCAAGAAAGCACAATCATATTAGGATATCTACCCTCATGTAGGAATCCAGGGTAAAAAAAAGTGAAAAAAATGAAAATAATTATTTATTGTGATGCATACAGGTTTGAAATTTATAGAACATTATGTCATGATGAACATACATGTTTATTTAGTTTCTATCTATAGTGGTACTTTAAGTACACATCTCTTCATTTTCAAAAACAGTGCTAAGGTGAACTTACGTATGGTCAGCCTCCCTCCTTTAGCAGCACTGGCTGTCATATAACATTTAATAGTGTCAGCAGCTGTATGTGTGATGGGCTGACATCTTTAGCCTTGACTTCTATATTATTCTATATTGGAGGGTCATAAGAATGGTAATATTAGTACTAAAATACACAGAAATTTTGAAAATGTGGGTCATTTTTTAGATGGAAAGAGCTGTCACCAACACATTTGTTGAAGTCATTGCCTTATAGTGAATTATTGCATATAAGTGCATTGTGTAGTGACAGTGAAATTTTGGTGTGGGAAATATTAAGAACATGTGGCATGTTTAAACAGAGACATTATGATAATGAAGTTATTTTGCAATCTTTGAACAGACTATTTATAGGTGAGCGGCAACCTGGTATGAGCCCTCATGTTAAAAAATGTATATTTAAACCATCTAATGAAATACAAATGGAGCATAAGAAATTTTATTTTGTAACAATAGCCAATGTCCTTACTGATGAAATAATAGATATTATAAGATTTTATTAGGGCTTTTAAAAAGTAGAGATTGTGTTAATACTTTGTGTGTGAGGACACTTATATCCTTTAAAAGAGAATGGAGAATAAAGGATATGATAGTCAATAGTTATTTTTCTTTATCTGAATGTAGACAGAGTATAGAACCAGAAAATTGTGGAACTTGGCCTTGTGGGGGGGTGTTCAGTTTGTAAACATGTAGCTAGATTTTTTAAAAAATATTAATGGAGTAACATATAGCCCTAGAGCCGAGTATTGTTGTAGTACTGAGGGTATAATATACGCACTTAGATGTTCATGTAACTTTTTTTTTTTTACATAGGGGAAAGTAAAAGAGCTTTTAAAATAAGAGTACAAGAATATCTAAGGGATATAAAAAATAACAAATGTGAAAGTCCATGAGTAGTTCATTTTAATTCAGTACAGAGAACATTAATTGTTTAGAAGGCACTATTTTAGAGTAAGTTAAAGCACATCACAGTTTGCTTTTAAAAAATAAATTATTATATAAAAATACTTATTTTAAAGTATGGAACATTGACACCTGCTGGATTAAATGTTGCATGTAATTGGAAATTCTTATTGTGGTATTTTATGATTTGACTGGATGTTTTTAATTGATGTTAATTGTTAATATTTAGTAGGGTGTATAATTTGTATTTGTTGACTCCTTGAAGGCCTGTGTTCCTAGGCACTAGAGCTATGTTTTATTAAACAAGCTTTTAGATTACGGGTTTTGTGGTAATATATTATATCGATTTATTTTCTGTGATTGCGGAACATTGTACCTAGTAACGGTTCTAATCAAAGCAGAATACAAGCAGTAGAGGACTTCATTTGATCTGGGAAAAATACCATTTGCCACGAGTTATGCAAGCTAAAAGGATTTCCTAACCACCACTGCAACTTAGGTTCATAGGCAAGTACTAGGATAACTGCCCTTGCGGGACATTTTAAGCCTTCGCAATTTCCATTAAAAAGTTGGGAGTCAAACCTTGTACCACATGTCTGTGAGGTAAGTACCTTAACCATTATACTAGCCTCCAACCCCATAATAATCCTATTTGTTAACTGGGTAGGCTCACTGGGCACACAGTCCCTTTTTAGAGGCAATCCAGGAGCAGTGGCTGGTTAGGTGACTTACTCAAGGTCACATAGTAAACAAACAAGGGCTGAGGGGAATTAAGCCCTATACCAGAGGAACTGCAGCTCACAACCTTAACCTTTATGCCAACCTGATGGTCAAATGCAATGAAGCTGTACACTCAAGTGCCCAGGTGTATCACAACCTGTTCATTTTGAAGTGGTATGATATCTATGCCCTCAGTTAGTGCTAGGAGATGCTTACGAAATGCTAGAATGTTGCACTTTTTTTGGCATTGACCTTGAGCCAATTTTTAGTATACCATCTACTGACAAGTATAAGCTCATGCTGGAGTGCATGTCTGCCTGAGGGGTACTAAATGAAAACCCCTTGTATACAATCATCTACAAACTTTGTTAATCAAAGATGCTTGTTTAATAAGTGGAGATCTGAGAAGTATGTCAAGCAACACGGATCCGTCACATTCATTATCTCAGAGAATGCTCTCCCAACTCTTACTTTGTGAGTTCTAGCTTTAAGCCAGTTGGCTATCCACTTAACCACATGCAAGTTAATTTCAACCACTTTGAACTTGTTTATTAGATTTGCATGTGGTATGAAATTGAATGCCTTTAAAAGGTTCAAGTACACTGAATGGACAGCTTGTCCATAGTCTACAGCTTGAGTAAACTTATAAAAAAAGTTCACAAGATTCATTAGACATGATCTACCCTTGGCAAAGCCAAACTGCCATGGGTCGATTCTGATAAGATCTTTAATATCATAGTTAATTAGAGGTCAATTATGATACATTCCATGGCCTTGCCGATAAGATTCATTAGCCTGATTGTCTGTAATTCCTGGGATCTGCGGTGGGGCCAACCTTGTAGAGTGGCACTACCACTCTCATGGGGCAAAGCCAGTTGCTAGGCATAGTTTGAGGAGGATGAGGAATAGGTACATTAATGACTGCTTCATGCTATTAATTAGACAACAGGGTATATATAATGTTAGGTTCATTCTGGAGAATATCTGCATCACAGAATGACAGTTGGTGGCTTGACTCCATCAAGCATAATTGGCTTTGGAATAGAGGTCTCTGGGGTGAAGCTGGCACTCAATTTATTAGCCAGTGTGTTGTCAATATTCACTGGATCATAGTAGTTAGTTACATTATGAATAAGCTTGGAGTAATGCTGGGTATTATTGCTTTGTTTTTCTGGCATAAGTAAAGACGTATTTGAAGTTGTTTTTTGGCTTGTGTAGCTAGTCTGAGTTCATGAGATGGTTTTGTTTTTCTTACGTCCTTAGTTTCTGATCTAGCTATTTGATGTTCTCATTAATTTAGAGACATTTGTTCTGTTATAGTGGTTTATGAGTTTCTTCCTTTTATTACATAGTTTATTAATTCTTGAGGACCACCAATCTAGTTTGCTTTTAAACCTCCACAATTGAATGGATATAATTAGGCCTGCCAATTTAATACATTTGCCCAGGTGCAAGTAACATTTTCTGTATAGAATTGTAGGAGATGTGTACATTTGAAGTCCTTGAATTCTGTGTTTGTTTCTGATGGTTTGCAGATTATGATGGAGAAAGTTACTAGATTGTGATCTGACTTGTACAGTATGAAGATACCATGGAGGCGGTACATATACAGATGCCAAGTTTAAGACCAGGTTGAATTTATTCTGTTTTCTTTCACAATCTGGCCATGGGAGTTTCCATATACTAAATTTATGAATTTTTTAACATATCCTATGTTTGTGGTGCAGGTTCCCCTGTAAATCATTAGGTGCTTAAAATCGCCTGGGGTAACAATATTCCTTCTTATGGGGAGTTCATTCAGAATATTTAAGAATGTTGTGTGATTCCGGAGACATGGAAGGGGTTCTATAACATGTGATGAACTGGTAGCTGATCTTATTTAGCATGATTTTAATCTCTGTAAGCTCCACTTGTGGGTTTCTAATTATCTATGTCTAGGTAAGGTGGTCTGTAATAAATATGGATATGCCACCACAGTTTCTATTAGCTATAACTGACTGCTAAGCAGAAAAACCTAGATACTGAGGCCGTGCTTTCTGGGCACTTAAACCAGGTTTCTGTAGCAACACATACATGCGTGTGTGCAAAATACAGGAGAGCTTCAAGGCCCATCAGGTTTTTCTTTAGACAAGTACTATTAAGTAGAATCAAATGATTAATTGGTTTTGGAAGTTAGGTTGAGAGGTTCATCAGCTAGACTTAACTTTAAAACTCTATAATTGGGGCTAGAAAAGTTTTCTCTGGTATGCCAAAGCCTTGGGATGAAAGGTGCAAACTGCCCTTGGTGAAGCAAGAAAGACTGTCACGCATCTCATCCCATGATGATACGTACTGGATCCCGCTAGAGTGACACCAAATCTTTAACCAACTGTTAAAGCCAGACATTTTTTTCTTTATACCTAAACATCATTTTTGCTGATGGAAGGATTCCAGTCAGTCTTAGGATCTTTCCTGCACTTGTATCATGTATGGGAAACTGCATTATGTTCCTCTCGCTTCACATCCCTCATAGTCCTGTGCAGCAGGTTGTTTTCTCCAACATGGGCCATCACCATGCCTTATACATGAGATTGTCTATTTTAAGGACCCTGAAGGCCATTATAATGTAGACAATCTTTGCTCCTGAGAAATAAGTCACTGCCAGCCTGCTTTTTTCCACCCTCATGAGTGTAGAATCTATGTGCCAAACTATGGAGTCAACAATTATGTGTACAATTTTATTTGAGTTTGAGATTTGTTTAGAACCATTAGATGTAATTGGTCTGGGATGTGCTGCTTCATGGTGTCTAACAGCTGTGCTGTCGGTAATCGGTGATGCAGTCCTTAGCTTATACTGGAACTTGCACATACTAGTTATTGTAGCTTAGTTAAGGATATTTTTAGTGCCTCAGCATATGATAATTTAGTACGAATAAGTGCAGAGTGTGGTATAAGTGAACGATGCCCACAGGATGTGTTTGATGTGGGAGTGTAGTCTTGAATTTGGTTAGGTACTTATATCTTTTAAAGTCAAACAGGGATGGATTAAGTAAAAGATTGTTGTTTGTGAGCATCAAACAATTTTTACAATGCTTAGGTATACTGAGTCCTATGACAAGAGAGTGAGTTTGGACTAGTTCATTCACCTTTCATTTTGACCAAGTTTATGAGGTATGTCCAGGAAGAATGAGAGAATATAATAATGTTTCATTTCCCTGGTTAAAGCATTTGTTCAAGAAAAATAGCTGAAGATTACTTGATGTTCTGATCACTAACAGTGCAGTCAATATTCTAGTCTAGCCTGACTCTACAATCAGTTTGGTGGACGAAATAAAAGAAGATAGTAGCATTTCAGCTCCTAGTTAAGGTATTGATTTGGGTAAACTAATAAATGTAGAAAGAAAAAATAAGTTCAAGTACCAAAGCCAGGTAGGCAGTAATTAATTTAGTCTAGACTGGCTATAAGATCAACTTCTGATCACTAACAGTGCAGTCAATATTCTAGTCTAGCCTGACTCTACAATCAGTTTGGTGGACGAAATAAAAGAAGATAATAGCATTTCAGCTCCTAGTTAAGGTATTGATTTGGGTAAACTAATAAATGTAGAAAGAAAAAATAAGTTCAAGCACCAAAGCCAGGTAGGCAGTAATTAATTTAGTCTAGACTGGCTATAAGATCAACTTCAAACATGCAACAATGCACCACTGTTTAACTCTCCAATTTATAAAACTAAAACTGGAAGGAGGAGTTAAGTAAGAGAATTTGTAATTGAAAGTGCCTGGATCTATTAAATACAGTGATGCACAGTGCTGAGCTGAGCACCACCACCCCCATTAAGCTGAGGGGAAAAATGAGAGAACCAATAAGAAAGCATTTAGAACTCCAGCTGATAAATCCTACCCCTCAGAAATAGCAGCAAATGATTCCCTGTCATTGAGTAACTCTACAACTCTCCATAAGTTTACACCCAGACTAGAAACCCAGCTGAAAATGTGCTTTAATATAAGATTAAGCTGTAAAAGTGTAAAAAACAGTGGAAAGTCACATGGAAGATGGAGGATCTATTAAACAAAAAACAACCAGGTGAATAAAATGGTACAATATAAGCAATATTATCTGAAACTATAATTTAATGTAAAAAAACTGAGAGTGATAGAATACTTAGATCAACTAGAAGGGGGTACAGTTTGATATTCTAACAGAGAGGTGACTGTTCAAGACACAAAGCCAACAACTTTCGCCAGACTGCAAAATGTTATTATAACATTCAATAAAATTAGCAAAAATGTATTGAAATCACCAAAACAATTATACATGTAACAAAAGTTAAGCACTTTCTGGGAAATTATGTAGAGTTTAAGCTTGAAAATAACAGAAGACATTCTGTCAGCACATCTACTTTAGCTCACTGTCCTGGGATGTTGGCAACAGACACAAGCAAATGACTAGATGGCTATAAACAGTGTAAAAGTGAAGGAAAAACGTGAAAGGACCAGTAAGAAAATATTTAAAACTCAATACTGCCCACCCCTCAGAAACAGCAGCAAATTAGTTTCAGCCAGTAAATAAACCACGACTGCTCTTAGAATACCCTGACTGGTAAACCAAATGAAACTGAGCTTAATATACAACTTTATTTATTTATTTTTATTTATTTATTTATTTACATTTGTTGACCGGGAGTGTCTGACTGGACGTAGGTCCATTTTCAGCAGAGGCCCAGGGAGAAAAGCTCCACAGTTACAATAAACAGACAGTAGTTACATTGGATTACATAGCGATTAACAATTTAACATAGCAATTACTTACAACATATTTACAGATGAAGAACATAGTACATCAGTAGACAACTAGAATCTTTATCTCTGAAATACATAACAGGCATTAACAAATGTTACA
Source organism: Protopterus annectens (assembly GCF_019279795.1). Lineage (NCBI taxonomy): Eukaryota > Metazoa > Chordata > Ceratodontiformes > Protopteridae > Protopterus > Protopterus annectens. The sequence goes on from NC_056743.1 coordinate 1,058,924,670, forward strand.
ATAAAAAGTTCCTGCTGTATAATAAGTACTAGGCTTATGAGCATCTGAGCTTGCTATAATCAAGGTAGTTAGTGGAGTGGAAAGAAAGGTAGTGGTTAAATGGGGTGGGTGATATTAGAGTGGGAGATGCAAGGGCATAGCCAGCATGTTTTTAGGTGCGCTTTTAGTAAAGTTTTGAAGTGGGTGCATGATGGTACGGAGGTAATTGTGGGTGGGAGGGAGTTCCATAATTTGGCTATGGTGCAAGAGAATAGTGCTTCACCAGCAGAGTTATTGGCTTTAGTGATCTGCAAGTAATTTTTGTTGCTGGATCTTAGTGGTCTGGTGGTGCGATAGGGTTGGAGTAGATTCTGGAGTGATGGGACATTTAGTGGATGGTTTACTAGTTTGTGGGCGAGTGAGAGTTGATACCACTGAAGGAGGTGTGGGAGTTCAAGCCAGCCCAGTTCAGCAAGTGAGAGACAGTGCTGACTTTGGTAGGATGCCCCTGTGGCGAATTTGGCAATTTTGTTGTAGCAGGTCTCTAGCTTGTTTAGATCGCATTGCCTTAGGTTAGTATATATTGGAGAGGTATAAAGCAGGGTGGAGATAAGGTGGGAACTTGCTATTGAAATCTTTGCTGCTTTGGTGAGACGTTGCTTATTTCTGTATAACGCTCCTAGTTTTTTCCTGGACTTTTTTATGTTCATGGATATGTAAATGTCAGATTTTAGTTTATTGTCTATTTCCACTCTTAGCAATTTGGTGTGTTCAGTTGGGTATATAGTGATGTCTTTTGCTGTGATGTTAAAGTGAGAGTTGTTTTGAGTATGTTTGGTGGGCTGGAAGATGAGTAGTTTAGTTTTGTTTGGGTTGGGTATTAATTGGGCATCGGATAACCAAGTTTCAACAGAGGAAAAGGCTTCCTGTGTGACTTTTTGCAGTTTGGATAGGGACTGGGCTGAGCAGATGATGGTTGAGTCATCTGCATATTGTATGAGTGTGCCATGTTTGGTGGCTGAGGCTAGATTATTGGTGTAAACAGAGAAGAGTAGGGGTCCAAGGATGGATCCTTGGGGAACCTCTATGGAGACAGGTAGTTGGGGAGATATGTAATTCTGCCATACAATGGATTGTTGGCAGTCAGACAGGTAATTCTAAAACCAGTTGGTCACTGATTGAAAGAAGGATAGGTTATTGAGGACAGAGATAAGTTGTTTGTGTGGGACCATGTCAAATGCTTTAGATAGGTCTAGGAAAGTAGCAGAGGAGAGATAGCCATTGTTTTTATGCTGAAGGATAGTGTTAGTAAAGGAGAGTAAGGCAGTGGTGGTGCTATGGTTTGGTCGAAAACCATGCTGAGTATTGGAAAGAAGGTTGTTAGTAAGGAGGTAGTCTGAGACCTGAGAGTGTATGCATCTCTCTAGTGTTTTGGAGAGTGGAGAGAGAGAGAATAGCTATGGGGCAGTAACTGGTTAGTTCTGTGGAGGGTCCGCCTTTGTGGAGGGGAATTATATGTGATACTTTCCACAGTGTGGGAACGTAACTTTCTGACAGAGATCGGTTAATCAAGATGGATACTGGGTAGGCCAGAGCATCAGCTGCGATTTGTAGGTATTCACTTGGTAGGTTGTCTGATGCTAATTTGGTGGGTTTAAGTTTAGTTAAGAGTTTTTTTATGTTGGAGGTAGGTACAGGAGAAAAAGAGAAGGCAGTGGGGAGATTACTAGTTGAACGTGTGGGTTGGAGGGGAGGGGAGTTGTGTTGTTTAGCTAGCGATGGTATGGTTTGTGTGAAGTGTGTGTTGAATGAGGTAGCAATATCTTCTGAGGAGTGAAAGATATTAGGAGGAGGGGTACTGACTTTACCTGGGTGGAGGATGGAGTTTATGGAGGACCAGAATTGTTTGGGGCTGTGTTGTGAGGAGTCTAGGGCAGACTGGTAGTATTGGAATTTGTCCTGTTCTATTAACTTTTTGACTCTATTGCGTAGTTTTAGGAATTTCTGTCTAGCTGCGGGGGTTTTGGTTTTGCGCCAGTGCTCCCAGAATTTATCCCTGTTTTTCATTTCTGACTTAGTGGTTTTCTGTAGCCATGGGGAGGGTTGTGCTTTGGTTCTGGAAGGTCTTATGGAGGTATGGTAATTAAGGATGCTCAGGAAGGTAGTATTAAAAAATTCAACTGCGTCATCAAGACTGAGGTACTTTAGAAGATGCCAGGTACATTCTTTGAGGGATGAGATGAATGTGAGTGGGTTAAAGTTTAGTTTTTTACGTATTTGATGGTAGATGACAGGTTTAGCTTGGTATAGCTATTTTTTGAGTAGGAATGTTGGGGAGTGATCTAAGCTGTAAAAGTGTGTAAAAGAGTGGAAAGTCACAGGAAAAAAAAAGTTTTATTAGCAAAATTGATGTAACCGTGCCTCCTGTCACTAATAGCCTGCATCTCTACTGTACGATCAAACTATTTCTAGCAATTGTAACCAAACCTATTAAAGTTGTTCCTAATATTGAGTATGATTGTATATAAAAATTGCCAAAAGCTATTTTGTTAATTATAATGCTGCAGCAAACGTCTAACACACTTTACATCTATCTTTACTCGTAATCCATTGCAACTGTAGTAGTACATTTGTATGATTTCATGATGTATAATTGTATGTAATTATAGGTAATTTCCCTGTGGAGCTTTTCTCACTGGGGTTCCGCTGCAAATGGGCTCTGTTGCAGTCAAACTTTCCTGGTAAACAAATGATAAATAAATAAAATAAAAATAAAACAGTATTTGTCTGTGTTGGTTGGTTTTATATAGTATATATGCTACTAAGCTGACCTTGTTAGGCTGATGTAATGTAATTATAGTGGGAATTTTAGATTTTATGTACAACTTTAAGAGGTAGATTATTATTACTATTATTATTGTTGTTATTATTACTATTATTATTATATAGCAGAGATAGCAGAGTACAAAGGTGGTTGTGGGTGGGTGGCTGGATATAGCCGTGTCGGATTGGAGAAGTACTGGCCAGCTGATCTCTCTCTGCTAAGCCACTTTGCTGACTAATGTGGTGTTGCTTCAGAAAGCATCTTCAAAAAGCTTGTTATGTTATCCAGTTCAACACAGATTTTAGAAGTTCTGCTGTATTTACATACAGTTTCATCATCTACAAAAGAATTTGACATGTAGATGTTTGATCTGAGAGTGTTGATGGAGTACAGAGAAGATCAGAAGGAGTTGCATTGTGTCTTTGTGGACTTGGAGAAATCATATGACAGGGTGCCTAGAGAGGAGTTGTGGTATTGTATGAGGAAGTCGGGAGTGTCAGAGAAGTATGTAAGAGTGGTACAGGATATGTACGAGGGTAGTGTGACAGCGGTGAAGTCTGTGGTGGGAGTGACAGATGCATTTAAGGTGGAGGTGGGATTACATCAAGGATCAGCTCTGAGCCCTTTCTTATTTGCAATGGTGATGGACAGAATGACAGACGAGATCAGACAGGAGTCCCCGTGGACTATGATGTTTGCAGATGACATTGTGATCTGTAGTGAGAGTAGGGAACGGGTGGAGGAGACCATGGAGAGGTGGAGATATGCTCTAGAGAGAAGAGGAATGAAGGTCAGCAGGACTAAGACAGAATATATGTGTGTGAATGAGAGGGAGGATAGAGGAATGGTGAGGATGCAGGGAGTAGAGGTGGTGAAGGTGGATGAGTTTAAATACTTGGGATCAACAGTTCAGAGTAATGGTGATTGTGGAAGACAGGTGAAGAAGAGAGTATAGGCAGAATGGAGTAGGTGGAGAAGAGTGTCAGGAGTGATTTATGACAGACGAGTACCAGTAAGAGTGAAAGGGAAGGTCTACAAGAGGGTAGTGAGACCAGCTATGTTATATGGGTTGGAGACAGTGGCATTGACAAAAAGGCAGGAGTCAGAGCTGGACATGGCAGAGTTAAAGATGTTAAGATCTGCACTGGGTGTGACGAGGGTGGACAGGATTAGGAATAAGTATATTAGAGGGTCAGCCCAGGTTGGAAGGTTTGGAGACAAAGCCAGAGAGGCAAGATTATGTTGGTTCGGACATGTGCTGAGGAGGGATGCAGAGTATATTGGGAAAAGATGCTAAGGAAGCTTCCAGGTAACAGGAAAAGAGGAAAGCCTAAGATAAGGTTTATGGATGTGGTGAGAGAGGACATGCAGGTGGTTGGTGTGACAGAGCAATACTCAAAGGACATGAAGAAATGGAAACAGATGATCAGCTATGGCGACCCCTAATGGGAGCAGCCAAAAGAAGAAGGAAAGCACATCAGTCAGAATTATGCTGGACTGACAATGCAACAAGTGACAGATGCAGGTTTGTTGAAGAATAAGCAATTCTGCTATGGTTGAGTAGATATCTGGTGAATGAAGGTGTTGAATGCACACGTACAAATCAACACAAAACTCTGTGCACATCTTCTAGTGATATTTCTAGACTAAATGTAACATATATGTATTTATGCAGACACCGATATATTAATGTCCATAGCAATTTCTTAAAATAAACTGGCACACCCCTGTTAAAGTTGATGTTATATAGTCAACTGTGTGATGGAGTGGGATGGAGCCCTGACTGTACCCCATCTAGCTGGGCATTGAATACTGACCTGGACATTGGAGGAATCAGATGGGGAGGGAGGGGCATGAACTGAAAATGTTAGGTCATATATCCCCTGGTGCAGAGGTGGCTTAGTCATGCCTCATGAGATCTAGCTGGAGGAAGGGTCAGAAATGTACTCTTGCAACAAACTGTGAATCTGGGTCAAAATCAGCGAGTGTTTATAGCACATATGCTTGCAAGAGATGTGAGGGAGTACAGAACCACATTGTTCATATCACAGTGAAAAACGCTCTACACTTGCTGCCAGTAGGAAGGTAAGAGTAGGCATATAATAATAAAAAACTCCTCTACTCCCCCCCCCAAATAAGACAGCAATATGTCCCTTTCTGTCACCTCTCCCCTTTGGGTGAGACCTATAGTAATGGGGAGCAGTGGGGCTTTTCAGAGCACAGAGCTTGGTCATCACTGGGTATTGGGGGGTAAAAAATCAAATACAAAAAAAGAGCTACATAGAAATCAGTCATCTAATGCACATTCATTAGGATGTTTCAAGTGTAGCACTTGCTACTTTGTAGTAATTTCATATTCCAGCTCTGAATAAAGAAATATTGTGGAATAACATAGTAAGCCGGGGTTCAGAGTGTTAGATGATTTGAGGAGCAGTACAATTTGTGCATACCTAGGTTTTATTCCCAGTGGAAGAAGTAACTTTCCCCTCATGTAATAATGTGGCTAAATTAAAGCAGAGAACGATTCCTATCAAAGTGAAATTAATAAAACTTCAGAGTTAACATGCCGTGCCATAATGTCCATGATTAGAGCTACCTCCAAGCTTCAATGTCTGAAGATGAGTTCTGGCTTCTGGTTGCTGTATATCTGTATCATCTTCACATTTCTTCTGTTTGTTTATGAATGTCTCTTCAGTTAATGCTTTTTCTTCCCATACTCCAAAAGACATTGTTGACAGTGCCAGTGTCTATATGTCTAATGGTAGTAAAGTCTATGTACATGCATGATGGAAGTATAAGGATTCCAGGCTGGGAATGTTAATGAAGGCTAAATGGCACAAGAGGGTAGGAAATAATAGACAAATGCCAAAGAAGAGAGACAACAGTACTGGCAAAATAGAGGTTAGCCTGTTAAAAAATGAATGCCAACTGCAAAAAATGGATGTGTATGTATGACACTGTTTTCAGTCAGTAGAGCTTGCTAACATGGACAATGCTTGCATTCTAACATACTAAAATGTAAGGCTTTCCACTGACATGAAAGATGCTGGCTGGAATATAAATGCTTTTGGGAATACTTTGTTGAGAACTTCCTGACTATTAGTAGTGCTATTTTTGGACTTTGCTTGTTGATCCTGCTATTTTATGGCTTTACTTGTTGAGTAGCTCTATTCTGGGGCCTTGTTTACTGAGTGGCATGAGGGAACTGATTGCTAGAGGATTTGTTCCTGAACCTTTGGCAATCTGCACATCATTCATTGACCACATTTGCTGGAAGGGGATTGACTAACAAAATAACTCCCATAAATCCTGATGAGAAGGCCAGTCTTGGGCTCTGATTGTCAAGACAATATCCTTGAAGCTGGCAAAGGCCTTCACTTCTGATATATTAACTTTTTATAATCAACTAGACAAATGCACTGGACCCTAAAATTTATGACTTATGAATAGTGTAATTACTGAAGCAGTGAATATTGCAGTCTTGTGAACTTTAATGTGTCATGTCCTAAAGAAATGCTTTGAGAAAATGAAAACCACACACACACACACACACACACACACACACACACACACACACACACACATATATGCACACGTGTGAGCACACAGAATAAACAGGTGCAGTTCAGTCAGTTGAATAGTCAGTTTGTCTACAGAGTAAATGTCTTTGGAAATACATTGAAATCATTCTTTGTAGAGTGCTTTGCAAGAAGGAAGATCAAATACCTATTGTATGGTAAGTGTGGGTTTGTGTTTTAATGCTGAAATTTTTGGACATACCAAAAGTTTTGGCATTAGGGGTGGAGGGATATAAGTGGGTGTTTGCATGTTAAGCTTAGAATAAGGGCTAAGAAAGGAGGTTAGGTTTCATTTTCTGCATGCATGTTGATACATATACGAAAAGTGTCTGAATGTTTTGTTTAGTAGTAGTAGTGGTGTTATGGAAGGGGGTTTTGGCAAGCTAAGGCACAGAATTTTTGTTAGGGGGGTTTTGGTAGGCTGAGGTACAGAATTCTGGTTGGGCAGGGGAGGGTTAGGGTTAAATCACATTAGCAAGATAGTGTGGAGGTGCTTTTCCAGCTGTTGTTTCTGAAGGAGCAGCAGTGTAATCTGGGTATTATAAGTGTTTACAGGTTCAGTGGACATAAGATGCTCTTGCTATTATGTTGTAGATGCCTGACTTGATGAGGTGCTCTGTTTTTGATGCTGCATTTGTTTTATGTTTAGAGGTGTAGAAAAGGAGAAACAACTGATGTTTATTTGCAGTTCCTGCAGGCATGGAAATATTGTAACTTGCAGGGCTTGTTCATGCGCTGTAGTGTTAAGCAGAGAAAAGCGGAGATAAACTGCCCTCAATCAAGCCAGGCCAGAGTGGTATCAGAGAAATGCTTTTTCTGTCCGCAGAGTTCTTTCTTGCTCCTTAAGTTCTTCTTTCGTTTGATTATAATAATTTTTATTGTAGTTGCTGTTAGTAAAAAAGGAAATAAGTCTGTGTAAAGAAGAGAAGAGTCCCAGGTTTTGTTTTATCTTTCAAGCTTTTCCTCATTGTTGTTGAGTATTTTGCAAGTGTGTAAAGAGAAGTAATTCCTTCTGTCTGGTCTCATGTAATAAGACGGATAATACACTGTACACTTCTAAGTGGACAGGTTTTTACAATATGAGGCTGTAAATCAATTTGGCATTCCTATAATAAATATAATGTGTATAATGCACTTTAATTTATAAGATTTTTTGATTTAGTGTTATTACTAAAACAGTCATAACTGTGTTGATATCAACATCTCTTTATACACCCCCCAGAACTCTCAGAAGCTCTGATCAATATCACCTAGAAAATTTACAAACCTAAGAGATGATCTGGACAAAAACATTATAGCTACGTACCAGCACTTTGATGGAACAAGCTTCCCATGTCCCTATGTAAAATAAGCCAGACTCATCCCTTATTCCTTTCCTCTATTCTCTTCATGAAAAATCCCTACTAACTGTATCTTACCCTCCTCCCATGTTATACCTAATTCTCCTCTATTCTTATTCCCCCACCTTTAGTCCCCTTCTGCCTTCTGAATATACTTCTCTATATTCTTCATTACTAACAGCAGCCTTCCTTTTTTCCAAACTACCATTCCACTAACATGACACTTTTCTTGCACAATATTGTTATTATTTTTCTTACTCTATATGTCCTTTTATTTACATATTTTGATAAAGCTGCAGTTATATTATTCCCTGTACCTCTGTTTACACTAAAAATCTCTGTATACTAGATCTCTTTAATTTGTGTCTTTCGGCTTTTTCCCAGTTAGGGGTCGCCACAGCGGAACTCCGGTCCGCTAATGATTGGTAGAAGATTTTTACGTGCCGAGTTACCAGCTCTGATGCACAACCTTCAACGAAGGTACGCCCCTTCACACGTCTCCACACAGAAGACGCTTTAGATGAGAATCGAATGGATGTCTTACTGTGAGTCGACAACGCTACCGCAGCACCACCACCACTGTATAATAGATCTATTTAATAATGTTTTATATTTATAATGTACACATACAGTACTATTGTATCTTATTATTGTATCTTACTAACTATTGTGACTTATTGACTTGTACTGTGGAGCTTTTCTCCCAGGGCCTCTGCTGAAAAAGGGCTATTGCTTAGCTGGACTATCCTAGTTAACAAATGTCAAATAAATAAAAAAATATATAAACATCTAAATGTTCCATTACTGTAATTGTTACACCCACTGATAGAGGTCAGTGGTCACTTTTTTAACAGTGCTGTACTCAATGTGATGAACATGTCTTTCTTTTAAATTCAACATGGTAGACTACATGGCATATTATAAGGAGCTAGTATACACTTTGGGAAGAAACACTTTTTTTCAATAGTTTCATGTTGATTGTGCTTTGTACATTTTATTTAGACCTAAGGTTTTGTAAGTGTTATTAGTGAACAGAGACTTTTAGGCAAAGCTGGCTGAGTTTTATCCCATTTGGTGTGCCAAAATTAAAGATGTATGCCTGCTATTTAGTGCTGGAGTTCTTTCTTTTAAACTGGAATGAAACTACAGAACTTGTAGAGCCCCCTTCTGCACGTACACACACACACACACACACACACACACACACACACATACACACACACAGCCTATGCAGACTCCCCATAGACAGTGATGAAAGGACAGGATTTAATCCAATATCCTGAAAGTATGGAGCAGAGATTTTAACTAGTGAGCTGCAGTGCTTCCCATTTTTGGAACTTGTTCGCTGTGCTCCTCTATGCATTCTTCTTTTCAGTTATCTCTCCCTTGTGTCTGACTTGGGTACATTAATTGTATGTTGTTTCCACACTTCCTTCTGTTCACCATTCTCATACCTCTATCATTGCACCTCATACTGTAAGTAGTATACACTCAGGATGATGGCCTCCCCTGTGGTTGTTGTTGGATAAAAACAGTTCACTTTATGAATGAGGTTACTGCCTTGTAGGGTGTGGGAAGATTTGCCCAAATGTAAATGCAGTACTTAGTTTCCATCTTAAGTCTAGTTATTTATTTATTTGTTTTTGAATTTGCATGGAATTTGTACTGCTAACATTCATGATTGTGGCATGGAACGCCCCAAAGCTCTTTCATTGTTCTCATATATTGCTTCTCATTTTGTTTGTCAGCAAATTAAGTCAATCCTGTTGCAGTGTCATATCTTGGTGCTTCATACATTGTCCTGTAAAACTGCTGGGCCAGTGATCACTGTTACTCAGGGACAGTTTCACCTCTACTACTGTCATTCCATATACGTCACTGAATACCAGGTCAATTTGATCATCATTGTTTTCCATCCTTGTTGGGGGATCCTCATAGAGCTCCTAACATTTCCTAAACCCCAGTGAAACCACCACCAATTCACTGCAGGGAAGCTACTCTCACCAACGACTATAATCTTCTTCCTTTTTTCCAACTACTTAGTATTTTCTTGCATCTTATACAGTTTTTAACCTATTTGTCCTTCAGCAAATATTTTCATCAGGAATAATAACAAGGTGTGAGGCCTACTGCAGCCATCATCAAACCTACTCATGTGCACTCTCATTACCATGGAGATCTTTACAGAAAGTGAAATGGCAGTGCTCCAGTGATTAACATGTTGTCAGTAAAGTAATTAGTGTGCATATTGTACTGATCTGGCTGTTGTCTGTTTTGTCTTTTTCACTTGACTACACACAGGAGTTCTTCGTATTTAGCTGGGTAGGACTTTTGAGGCATAGGCTGCCTGTGTGAATGACACTTGAGCGAATGTCATTTCATAAAACAAAGAGTGTATAATGACATTCACACAGCACAGACGTTATTGATTTCTGTGTGTGTAAACTCCTCTATTCTTTCTCTGTCGAGCACTTTTCCTTTTGCACCACTTTACTTAATATAGTCAACCTCGGAGTTGGTGCACCTTGGTAAGATGATTACATAACCTCATTTTTTATTCTAGTGTGCATTTCTTGCACTATAGGCTACTATCCTCACACACTTGTCTTTCAATGTGCTGTCCTGCTCTTATCGTTGTTTATTTGTGGCTAACAGGCCAGCTCTTCTTAAGTATGGTGATGTCATAGTGAGGATACAATGCTGATGGTGCAATGGAGATGAAGAAATAATCAGTAATCTAGTTATGTCTGCTGCCTGTCAGGGGCTTGTTCCATGTATCATATCATATCTGTCAGTACTAAGGAGCCTTCTGATCTAGAGAAATGGGAAAATAAATGTCACATCAAATATTTTCTGAATATGATGAATGGTTGCTTTTAAAAAGTAATAGCAGTTTTCGTTCTGTACCGGCTCCTTTAAACTGCATAATGTGGAACTTCTGCTCTTTAGCATCTGCATCCAATTTAAAGAATGTAAAATAGAAGAATTCTGAGAGAAAACAGCAGTACTGATTTATGTCAAAGTTCAAAGACATAGTTATGAAATCATTACTGTCAACATTCAGCTTGTCGGTGTGGTTACACATCAGGCAAGCTTTATCCACAGCAAGGAGAGGAGGCATAGGGGTGGAGTGCTGTAAATAGTAGGGTATAGATCCATTCCTCAATATAGGAGGAGATTTAAATTTTGGGTGGGGTGGAAGTTGAAGATATTTGAAGGAAGGGTTACTCCTTCAGTATGTGGCACTTGGTGATGGATCGGAATAGTGTAATGTGAAGGTAAAGGTACAGGTTTCTCCTCTAACACTGGGTGGTAGAAGCTGTGAGAAGGACAGGGAAGCCATATGTGCTGTATCTCATTTGCATGAATATCAAGACAAAATATGTGGCAGCTGTGCAGAGCTTTGAAACTCTGAAATAATAGAATGAGGTGGGGACTAATAATCCACATGGTGTGGAAAACACAAGGATTACAGATGCACACTGTGGTTTGCAGGCCCACATGCGAACACGCAAACATACAAGCCCATGTAAACTAAAATTTAAGCTCAAAGGATCCCTAACCCTGCCAACAAAATAACAAACAGATGGGTTCCTAATGCACTTTATTGCACACATTCATATTTCTGTCTGTGTCCCTTGGCACTTTATTTAGCATAAAATATCTGCTAAAGTAAAGTCTTCATAAACACACATCATTAGCATAAACATACCAAATTTGTGAGACCCATATAGTGCTTTTACAATACACCGAGAAACACAGCACAGAGCTGATATGAGAACAACTGAATGCTGTTGCAATTAAGTGAGTGCTACAGAATCTGAAGTGATACAAAAATGAAGAACAGATCAGCTGTCTGGTAAGATTCAACAGACCTGGTATAGTAAGACATATTGTAAAGATATGGCGGGATGCATAGAACGATGAAGTAGTACTGTGGGAAATACTGATTACCATATTGACAGAATGAGATCCACAGCATACTGAGATCCCATAAGACAGATGTGCACGCAGACACGCAGCTGCAAACATGGGAAGCTGCTGAAGCATGCAGTAAGATGCAAGTCACATTTGGAAAAGAGTGAATGCAAAACAAACACTTGTAATGTTATAGGCATGCGCAGACATATATGCACCATGCACACGCATGCACACACACACACACACACACACACACACACACACACACACACACACACACACACACACACACACACACACACACACACACACACACACCAAATCATATAGGTTCATAGGTTGGTACTGGGCCATCTGCCCGAAGGCATATATTAGCCCAGCCACATTGTGAGGTATTCACCGCCCCTTTAGTAGTTCCCTAGACCCTTGTACTAGTAGCTAGTACCCTTGGCCCCTATCTAGTAGTGCTGTTGGTGTGATCCCCGGTGTGAACTTTCTGTTACCCATCCACTCATCAAGGTTCCTCTTGAAGAGTGATAGTGAGGGGCTCTGTCTTATGTAGCTCGGGACCCTGTTCCATAATAAGCTGTCCAGAATTCTGCAGCTATAATATTTAAACAGCATCTAAACATCCAGATCTTAAAATCATCAGCTCCACAAATAGGCAATGAAGAAATAATATATACCATCCTCAAAATAAACCAAAACAAAACCATCCACATAATTGGATGCTACTTTCTACCTGGCCAAAACATCCCTCCACTAGAAAACCTCCTCAGCTGGTCTACCCACCATCTCCCCCAAGAAACTATCATTTTAGGTGATTTCAATATTGACTGGCAATCCTGTTCTGGCAACCATCCAACCCATCATGTAAACCTTCATGGCTACACCCAACTAGTCCAGTCGCCAACCAGGATAAATAAAAACTCCAGCAAGCACACTACCCTGGACTGGATACTAGTCAGTAAGAGCCCCCAGTCATATATAACAGGCTGCTTATCAGATGGCCTCAATGATCACTCTCCAACATTCCTACTCAAAAAATACCTATACCAAGCTAAACCTGTCATCTACCGTCAAATACGTAAAAAACTAAACTTTAACCCACTCACATTCATCTCATCCCCCAAAGAATGTAACTGGCATCCTCTAAAGTACCGCAGCCTTGATGACGCAGTTGAATTTTTTTAATACTACCTTCCTGAACATCCTTAATTACCATGCCCCCATAAGACTTTCCAGAATCAAAGTACAACCCTCCCCATGGCTACAGAAAACCACTAAGTCAGAAATGAAAAACAGAGATAAAGCCTGGGAGCACTGGCGCAAAACCAAAACCCCCTCAACTAGATAGAAATTCCTAAAACTACGCAATAGAGTCAAAAAGCTAATAAAACAGGACAAATTCCAATACTACCCGTCTGCCCTAGACTCCTCTCAACACAGCCCCAAACAATTCTGGTCCTCCATAAACTCCATCCTCCACCCAGGTAAAGTCAGTACCCCTCCTCCTAACATCCCTCACTCCTCAAAAAATATTGCTACCTCATTCAACTCACACTTCACACAAACCATACTATAACTAGCTAAACAACACAACCCCCCTCCCCTCCAACCCACACCTTCAACTAGTAATCTCCCCACTGCCTTCCCTTTTTCTCCTGTACCTACCTCCAAAATAAAAAAAAATGCTTAACTAAACTTAAGCCCACCAGATTAGCAGCAGACAACCTCCCAAGTGAATACCTACAAATTGCAGCTGATGCTCTGGCCTACCCAGTATCCATCTTGCTTAACCAATCTCTATCTGAAAGTTACGTTCCCACACTGTGGAAAGTATCACATATAATTCCCCTCCACAAAGGCGGACCCTCCACAGAACTAACCAATTACTGCCCCATAGCTATTCTCTCTCAACTCTCCAAAATACTAGAGAGATGCATGCACTCTCAGGTCTCAGACTACCTCCTTACTAACAACCTCCTTTCCAATACTCAGCATGGTTTCCGACCAAATTATAGCACCACCACTGCCTTACTCTCCTTTACTAACACTATCCTTCAGCATAAAAACAATGGCTATCTCTCCTCTGCTACTTTCCTAGACCTATCTAAAGCATTTGACATGGTCCCACACAAACAACTTATCTCTGTTCTCAATAACCTATCCTTCTCACAATCGGTCACCAACTGGTTTCAGAGTTACCTGTCTGACCGCCAACAATCCGTTGTATGACAGAATGACATTTCTCCCCAACTACCTGTCTCCATAGGGGTTCCCCAAGGATCCATCCTTGGACCCCTACTCTTCTCTGTTTTCACAAATAATCTAGCCTCTGCCACCAAACATGGCACACTCATACAATACGCAGATGACTCAACCATCATCTGCTCAGTCCAGTCCCTATCCAAACTGCAAAAAGTCACACAGGAAGCCTTTTCCTCTGTTGAAACTTGGTTATCCGATGCCTAATTAATACTCAACCCAAACAAAACTAAACTACTCATCTTCCAACCCACCAAACATACTCAAAACAACTTTCACTTTAACATCACAGCAAAAGACAACACCACTATATACCCAACTGAACACACAAAATTGCTAAAAGTGGAAATAGACAATAAACTAAAATTTGACATTCACATATCCTTGACCATAAAAAAAGTCCACAATAAACTAGGAGCGCTATACAGAAATAATCAACTTCTCACTAACGCAGCAAAGATTTCAATAGCAATCTCCACCCTACTTTATGCCTGTCCAATATATACCAACCTAAGGCAATGTGATTTAAACAAGCTAGAGACCTGCTACAACAAAATCACCAAATTTGCCACAGGGGCATCCTACCATAGTCACCACTGTCTCTCACTTGCTGAACTGGGCTGGCTTGAACTCTCTCACCTCCTTCAGTGGTATCAACTCTCACTTGCCCACAAATTACTAACTCATCCACTAAATGTCTCATCCTTCCAGAATCTACTCCAACCCTATCGCACCACCAGACCACTAAGATCCAGCAACAAAAATCACTTGCAGATCACTAAAGCCAATAACTCTGCTGGTGACGCACTATTCTGTTGCACCATAGCCAAATTATGGAACTCCCTTCCACCCACAATTACCTCCATACCATCATGTACCCACTTCAAAACTTTACTAAAAGCGCACCTAAAACATGCTGGCTATGCCCTTGCAACTCCCACTCTAATATCACCCTCCCCATCCAACCACTACCTTTCTTTCCACTCCACTAACTACCTTGATTATAACAAGCTCAGATGCTCATAAGCCAGTACTTATTATACAGCAGGAACTTCTTCTTGTAACATTTGTTAATGTCTGTTATGTACTTCACAGATAAAGATTCTAGTTGTCTACTGATGTACTATGTTCTTCATCTGTAAATATGTTGTAAGTAATTGCTATGTAAATTGTTAATCGCTATGTAATCCAATGTAACTACTGTCTGTTTATTATAACTGTGGAACTTTTCTCCCTGGGCTTCCGCTGAAAATGGACCTACGTCCAGTCGGACACTCCCGGTCAACAAATATAAATAAATAAATAAATAAATAAATAAAGGATATCCCTGAGTTTGCCTCATATTTTTCCCTGTTCCTTGTAAAATTTCTGATTTCCTGATAAATTATTGTGGATTATAATTAGTCAGACTCAGTAGTGACAGGCATTCATACTTTGTTTATTAAATATACGTTAATGAAAAATTGTCCTTGATTTTGGGCCATTATTCCCCCCATTATTTTGACTTTGTCCAGAAATCTTGAGCAAATAAGTTGAGAGGTATGCAACTCACACACACACACACACACACACACAAACACACACACACACATGCACAAACATGGATATATGTGCACATATTCTCTCTTTCTCTCTCTCTCACACACAAACACACACACACACACACACACACACACACACACACAAACATGGTTATAGTACAAGTACATACACACACACAAATATGAATACATGTATATGCACACACACACACACACACACACACACACACACAAACATGAATACATGTACCACACACGCACGCACACACACACACACACACACACACACACACACACACACACACAAACAAACATGGTTATAGTACAAGTACATACACACACACAAATATGAATACATGTATATGCACACACACACACACACACACACACACACACACACACACACAAACATGAATACATGTACCACACACACACACACACACACACACACACACACACACACACTCACACACACACACAAACAAACATTAATACATGTACCACACACACACACACACACACACACACACACACACACACACACACACACACACAGACACACAGACACACACACACACACACTTACAAACATGAATATATGTACCACACACATAAACACACGCGCACACACACACACACACACACACACACACACACACACACACACACACACACACAGTTATAGTACATGTACATACACACACCCACACACAAACATTAATACATGTACCACACACACACAAACACACACATGCATGCACGCATAGCCACAACACACATAAACATATACATTTACAAAGCTACAGAACAAGATGTGTGGATATATACAATGACAATACTATAGGATCCCAATGACACAGTTTGATGTACCAGTCCATAAAGAATACAAATGAATCTGTCAGTAAATGTTTTTCATTAAATAGTCACATGAAAGGAATCTAGGGTTATTTTCATTTAGGTAAGAGAAATCATTGAGGTGGATGATGACAACACCCATATTCTTTTCTTCTTTTTTTTTAATTTTAGGAATAAACATACTTCTCTTAGATGGCATATAATCAGGGCCAGGACCAGGATGACCTATCTAAATATAAATGATATTTGTGACCAGCAGAACTGTGATTCTCAGGGGACGTAAAAAGATAGTTTTTCTATTAATTAGATAAAACTTGGAAAATAGCCCAAATGACATGTATCCTGAATCAGAGATGGATTCAAAACAACTACTAATGCAGCTATTTAAGTATAGCAACATACTTACACTCTGGATATTGTTTGCACAGCTAGGCATAGCCTCAGGCAGTCTTATAAGTAAAAAGCATTTAAAATGCAGTTAGCTATTCTCAGTGTAAGGCTATTTTCCTCCTGTAAAAAGTCATAAAAATTTACAATTTCAGCATAAAAGTAGTGTTAATACTAAAAGAATGCCTTTCAGCTTGCAGAACAGAACTTCTGATTATATGATGACTGTGCAAATTCAGTACATCTGATTGGCTAATGACCCACATGTACCCCAATGATAATGCACAGTAATATTTCATTTAGAGCAAACGTAAAAACTAGTATGATTAGAAATGAGCCAATGTTAAATGCTACTAAGGCATCCTTTCATTTTGTTATAGGCATTAAATGAATGGTATGGCTGAGTAAGCAATAAGGCACTCCATGGTTATGTATCGCTGCATAAAAACACTCCTGGTGAGTCATACACTGGTCTTATCTTTGTGTTATGACCCACCCTAAGGCTAACTTTATTGCTCAATAGCACCCTCCCTTTCATCATTTATGCTCTTTATTTACTTGCTTTAACAGTTTGAAAGATCATAGACTTCTCAGATTTATTCTTTGACTGCCATGTGATAGATGTAAATAAACAGTAGTCTGTGTGCTGGCTTTCAGGAATTTCTGTTTTGCTGTTCCAGCCTACTAACATTGTGTATATATTGCATTTAAGTCACAGCCAGTGAAAATGTTTAGAAAGTTGACAGGAAATGTAAAAAAAGCTGCAACTAAACTGATGACTAATTTTTTTAATGCAAGTAAGGTTGGTGTATCTATAAAAGATCAGACAAGCACATAAGCATTTTTAGGAGTCAGAAGTTATAGGACTTTGCCCTCAAAAATGATTCCACTAAGCCTGACAGAGATAAACTCGGAATGCAACCCAGCCAGCCGGAGTTTGTTTTCTGGCTTGGGTGCTGGATGAGCTGACAGATGGTGGGGGGGGGGGGGGGGGGGGTGGACTTGAGCATGTTAAGTCAGTAAGCTCACAAGGGAAGGGATGACACGTGGGTTTGATAGACCTGGTGGATGAAGAGTTGCACTGTCAACAACCGTAGTGAGCCAAAAATAAACATAAAAAATGATTCCACAGAGACCGACATCACTTAAGGCAGAAAACTAGATGGATATATAAGCTTTTTATTATTATCATTGTTTATGGAATATGTTTCTGTTAAACACACACAAAAAGTCATTTGGTAGCCCAGATAAATCAAAAACAAAACATTAATACATTTCACTATATTTCCCACAGACTGATGCGATATAGTCTGGCTCCACAACATGCTTTAGTCTACATTCTAAGTAAATTATTTCGAGTAGTAGCGTCTATTAACTGCTATTGATAAGGGCATCTGATGAAAGTTAAACAATTGATAATGAGGCCTACCTAGTTTTTTTTAAGCACTGTCGATACATGCTATGAACAGACAGTCTGGGGAATTTGGAAACAGGGCTAGTATTTTTCACACAGGATTATAACTGGGGAAGAGACAGCAGGAAAGTGACACTCCAAGGAGTGGAAGGTAAATAGAAATCCCATAATGGGCTTTCTACCCACAGACAGCAGCCTATTTATTACTAAGATTATAAGTTTCAGTATTTTAGTTACTGTACAAGTCTTCAAAAGGAACGAAGGGAGGGCATTAGAAAAGGTAATAGGAATTAAGAAGAGTAAACCTGCTTTATGTCACTTTAGATATTTGGAAATTCAACATCTATTAATGATATACTAAACTGGAGTAATAGTTACATAAAGAATGACACAAAACAGGCACTAGAAGTCATAGTCAAGAATGTGCAGAGTATGCAGTGTGCAGTTCTGAAGGAAGTGACCGGCATACTGCTCAACTTCCTAACATAAGAAATCTGGACAAAAGCCTTAAAGAATGGGGAGAACAATGACACAAAAATAGGGACAGATTTTAAATATTGCCCTTATAAACTTAGAATGATGTTAGAACAACATGTTTTCTGTTAGTTTGCATTTTCTAAAGGATACGAAGTCTGAAACTCAAATGTATGTCATTATTTAGTGACTTCAATCCTCTCTAGTTTGCCAGAAAACCACAAAATTGAAAAGGAGCAGACCAAAAATATGAGGCAAAAATATGGACATTCTGCGGAAATCAGGACGGTTGAGAACTATTTTGTGCAGCATCTGTGTCACCCTTCCACCACACAAATAGTGAGCAGCAGCTGTGTCACTCTTGCTCCACACAGATGGTGAGCAGCAGCTGTTTCACCCTTCCCCCACACAGATGGTGAGCAGCAGCTGTGTCACCCTTCCCCCACATAGATGGTGTGCAGCATCTGTGTCACCCTTCCACCACACAAATGGTGAGCAGCAGCTGTGTCACCCTTCCACCACACAAATGGTGAGCAGCAGCTGTGTCACTCTTGCTCCACACAGATGGTGAGCAGCAGCTGTTTCACCCTTCCCCCAAACAGATGATGAGCAGCAGCTGTGTCACCCTTCCTCCACACAGATGGGGAGCAGCAGCTGTGCCACCCTTCCCCCACACAGCAGGCACATTACATGGCAGCCCATGTGAAAAAGCAGCATCTAGTCCACCAATATGGGCCCATGACAAGTATGCAGTAGCAGTGCAGTGTGACACAAAACAAAAATGATGCATGAAATGCTAGTTAAGGGCTGTGTGCTGGGCAGTAGATGGCAGAGTCAGACACAGTAAGTATTGGGCATCTCCACATGGACTACATAGGAAGGAGTGTGCATTTGGTTAATCATCATTATTTGCACAGATGACAGCAGACACAATGACACATCGCTGACATTGCAACCTCAGTATGTAGAGACATGTCACCAGAAGCAGCGACATGGGTCTTGTCACAACGAGTAGTCTGAGTCATATAAAATGCTCCTTGGTGATAGGGAGGCCATGGTACTATGAAGTTATCAAGGGGGGGGGGGACACTATGATACCATAATCTTGGGTTACTATGC
Organism: Protopterus annectens; assembly: GCF_019279795.1. Lineage (NCBI taxonomy): Eukaryota > Metazoa > Chordata > Ceratodontiformes > Protopteridae > Protopterus > Protopterus annectens. The sequence continues at coordinate 1,058,944,370 of NC_056743.1, forward strand.
TGGCTGTATAAGTGGAACTGCATGCCCTCTGTCACAAAAGAAAATACTGCCAGCCCAGTTATCTGGACATTTGTAAATAATTATATGTCATTTGAGAATATTAGTATGATTTATATAGAAGTGTGACAGAAGGAGATACTGCCAGCACAGCTATCTGGAATTTTGTAAATAGTTATGTCATTTGTGAATATCAGCAGGATGCAATTGCTTGTGTTACCACTATATTAGAACTGTATGTCATATTATGTAGGCATGTGTGCTGAAGAGATATTTTTATACACTGTTGTAATTGTTTAGATGTATGTATTTTAACAGGAGATTAACTAGCAAAACTTAAGAATAGTTGATAATAAAGTATTTTATTGCTGGGTCATAAACAAGAGCTGTTATATTTCAGTTTCAGTCAACAGGAGACAGAATATCTATACTAAGAGACTCTCTGTGTTGCCTTGAAAGAGAGATAATTACTAAGCTTGAGATGTAGAAACGTTTTATTGTTTTATGACTTCCAGGATTTGCAAACATCTGAAGGCTATGTATTTTCACATGGATGCTAAATGCTAACAGTTTCTAACAAGGGTTGTTTTTGACCCTAGGAACTGAAGTCAAGTGACAAAAAGTGATGTCATGCTGCAAGTATCCCAACAGTAGTATTTGATATTAATTTAAGAACTCTCTGAGAGAGTGACTGTGCATTTTGCATCTGCTCTGACCTGACAGCAACATCAGCTGGAAGATTCATTCACCACACTTACCTTGCTGTAAGTAAGACAACTAGGGTATAGTCATGTCTCTTAAATTCAGTTAGGAATATAGTGAAGTATAGCCTAGATGTTTTCTGTATTTATTTGCGATTGTCCTGCAATGTTGTTTTAAATATTTCCTGTGATTTTGAACTCTGATATCTATGTACATACATATTTAGTATTGTGTTGTTCATTTATTTTCTATTATTAAATGTATTTAAACCTTACAATTGTGGCTGGTCTGTCTAGAGATATTTAAGCTCTTAGAGTATTTGCTCATCTATTTGATGACCCTGTATAGGCCACTCCTAATAGCCTGGCTCTTGGTCAAACTACCATTTGGATTAATAGTAACACTACCTATTAGGACTGGCCACCCTTTGCTAAGGACCTTAAACTAGCTGACAAGTAGTAGCTGGTGGCAGTGGAAACTACTTTATAGTCTGGGCAGGAGGGGGCATGGCTAGTAAACCTGTGCTAGCCTTTTCCTCAGTGTCAGTGGTGGCTGGTGGCTTCAAATCAAAGGAGGGCTGCAGGAGACAGCTGAATGTGTGGGGCCAATGGGAAGGGGTGTGGCCAGCTAGAAAGGGGTGGGGCTATGCTAAATAACGCAAAAACTGAGACTTTAATTAAATACGCTACCCTGGTTGCCAATCTGTCATTATGAGAGTCCAATCAAGACAATATGAAGTGTAGAAGAAAACAAATATTTCAATGTATTGGCTACATGACAGCTTACTTAATATCTAGATGGAAACAAAAAGGTTGTGAGGCATGACAAAATAAATTACTTTTTAAATACATTACTGGAATGCCAGTCAAAATCAAGTATAAAAAAACAAGAAGCACTCAACTCAAATCACTTCTCCTTGCACTGCAGTTCTAATGATAATTTATATTCAGCTTTATAAAAGTACCAAGTAACATGCTGAAAGTAACAATCTCTGTGATACCCCCCACTTGTAAAAATGTTTCTTAGCCAAAAAACACCTGCTGCCCGACAACAACTATCTACTTGTTTCATGGGGAAAACATGATCAAAGTAAAAAATGAACAGCAAACAAGAAACAAGCTCAAGATAAATTGCTTAAAGGATTACTGCACAGGTTATGGACCACACATGATAGATTGGCATTCTGTTTAGTTTACAGGTAAAGCCTGCAAAGATGACTGCAAGTCTCCAACAAATGTAATGAGCTTCTGAAAATACTGTAATCCTGCCCTTTATTACAAACACTGTCATATGCATTTTAATATCTAAGGCTTATAAGAAATCTAGTTATGTAAATATTCTTTGCATGGCAGCAACAAAAAGGCTTTCGATGTTGGTAATTCTTTAACAGTATGCTTATTAAAGCTTGCTTTCATCTTACAATCTCAGACAAGCTTACCTGAAGGTTATTAAACATTGCTACTTAAACACAGAGCAACAGGCTCTGCAACAACATGCATTTTCTGAATAAGAAACATAAATCAACAATATAAAAAGTTGACAAAAAAACAGAACATTCTGCAAAATCAAGGACAGATGAAAAGCCACTGCAGTACTTGTGTCTGCCTTGGATGGGAGGATACTCTGCACACTTACACTGCATAACTACTCCTTGCCTTGCTTGGACACATCCAGCGTCACTACGTGGGGGAGTGAGGTGCAACAAGTATGTCACAATTTGAAATGTCTCTGGCTGACAGTGATGACCCTAACACATTTGTCATACCTCTCAACCTCAGAGCAAGTAATCTGGACAAAGCCATAAACAGAAGTGGGACAAAGGTCCACAAATAAGGACAAATTTTAAATATTGCTCTTATAAACTTAAAAAGATAATAGAATAATAGGTCTTGCATCAGTATGAATTGTCTGAATGGTATGAAATCTGAAACTCAAATGTCTGTCATTATTTTCTAATTTCAGTCTTTAATGATTTGCCACTAATTTGCCAGAAAACCACAATATTATGAAAAACGGACCAAACATGTGGTGCAAAAATATAAAATAGCCACACAATACAGCTGGGAACTTGTCAAAGAAGGGACACTCATTTAATATTAGTACTTTTAACTTGAGCAGCTGACAAAATAAGAGAATCTACATGCATTTCTGAAATTAAAAGTAATATATAACTCTGATCATTACAATTATTTATTAATTGTAAACCCTTCACATTTTCTTCCAAATTTGTCATTTTGCGGAGGGATTATTAGGGGGAAAACAACATTTACAGCCAAAATTGGGGACAATTGAGATGTTTGGATATACCTAATTGTATAAAGTGATTTATTTGCTCATACCTCTCAACCTCTTAATGCAGGAAATCTGGATAAGGCCAACTATATTGGGGGAACATACAAACAGTACTAAAGATTGCTCTTGTGTAAACTTAGACAGTTGACAGAATAACAGGTCTTGCTTTAGCATGCATTTTTCTGAAGGGTATGAAGTCTGAAATTCAATGTCTGTCATTATTTAGTGACTTCATTCCTAAATGATTTGCCAGAAAATCACAAATTTTATGAGGAACAAACCAAAAGTAAGAAGTAAAAATCTATTCATTCTGCAAAAATCTGGACAGTTGAGAGGTATAGTTCAGCCAGGGCTGAGTTTGCCGCCATTCCCCCTCACAAAATCATGGTCGAATGGGGCTTCCCCCTGCAGCTATTCCAATGTTCCATTACTTGGCTATTTCACCCTATTTACAATAAACACTGTAAATGTGCATACTGCTTTACTTCTACAATGATTTGGATTTCATTTAAAAGTTTTAATTTACATTTTACAGCACAAACACTAATAGACATCTGCTAAACAAAGCAATGCAGTTTCACAATGAAAATAGACTTAACATTAAAACTTCTCTGTCTTTGAAACTCACATTCATTGAAACAGCATCAAATCCCACATTCAAAGAAAATACATCTAGCCAGTGGCAGATAAAGATTAACTTGGGCTGTTTTCAAATCATAGGCCCCTTGCACAGGAAACATACATGTGTTTTTTTATACAACTTCCAGATTGTATTAAATTATATTCCTTGTATAATACAGTATAGTTGCTAGACTGCATTTTAAATTTATTGTTTTGAACATTTTTCTAGTAAGCAAGGAAACAAAATGCATGCACAAATAATGACAAAACCGCCCAATTCAAAACATTTCCATCATAAAAGTCTACTCAAACTTCTACAATCCACCAGTATCAGTAAATATGCACAATCTCTGCAGAAGTAAAAGTCATCTAAATAATTCCACATTAAAGAGATCTGTAACTTATGAAGAGGTTGCTGCTAGCACACAACTTTATATTTCATCGTTTCGTCTACCAATAAAGTGCCTGTTGCTCTTGAGGAATACATTGCCTATGCTACATTAAAAAAATGATAAATTAGTAATATTGCAATAGGGAATGCATGGCAAACTGATAACAGATTCATTGTTACTAGGTATCTCCGCCAAAGAGGACATTCTCAGGACTGCAGCATCCACCCCCTTTAAAAGTACAACAAATACAGTATCAGTAATGCATCTATATACTGTGGGAGTAGAACCCACAGTCTTCTGCATCAAAAGCAAGTACACTATCTGTTGTGCTATTAACAACACAAGCAGCCACAGCATAAGCAGTACTAAACTTCTCTTCAAGCTCTCAGCTCCTTGTAAAATGCACTCAACACTCAACTGTATCTCTCAACTTCGAAGCACAAGAAATCGGGAAAAAGCCAAAAGTTATTGGGGGAGGGGGGCAAAAGCCTCAAAACTAGGGACACATTTTAAACATTGCTTGCATAATCACCATAGCTCTCAACTTCTTTGCAAAAAACACCTAGACAAAGCCAATAATGGGGGAATACAGCCCCCAAACATATTCAGTGAATTCAGTTCTCACCTTAGCTCTCAACCTGTTAGTGCAAAAAACCTGGACAAAGCCAATAATGGGGAATATAGCCCCAAAACTAGGGACACATTTCAAATATTGATCTTATAATCTGAAAATTGCTAGAATAAAAGGCTTTGTGTTTCCATGTACTTTCTGAAGAA